>NC_135712.1:215932908-216240540 GCF_964656455.1 Halichoerus grypus
AAGCCCCCATGTGGCCCGTGGCACATTCTAGAAATGTTCCCCACTGTGCTATAAATCAGAAGGCACTGGGGCTGGGCTGTAGCCAGGAGTGGCCATAAACCTACAGGCCTTAATATACCTCTTGCTGACTAAACCTGTGCCCTGAGTTTCCTGGCAGCCAAAGCAAAAAGACAAAGGAGATGAGTGGTGTGACTCTTTTTGCCTGCAAAAGAAGGCTTCTCTCCAGTTTCCTTTGGGGCACAGAGCAGTTCCTTGGGGTCAGCATCCCTCCCCCATCTCTCCCGGGAGGGCATCTGGACTCGGTTCCCAGGCCTGTGCCTGGTCTTGGCTCCAGCTTTGCTGTCTGAGGGACTTTTTTCCTCATGTTGTGACTAGGGCTGAGTCACTAAACACTAGGGGGACTGGGTCCCTCCCTCGGTTCCCCCACAGGAGCCAACCCAGACCCGGGACCACTGGTGGCAGGTAGACCATGCCTCTGTATGGGGTCCCCAGGTTTTTTTGTTTTTTGTTTTTTGTTTATGTTTTAATTTTAATTTTATTTTTAACTAAACTCTACGCCCAAAGTGGGGCTTGAACTCACGACCCTGAGATCAAGTCACATGCTCTACTAACGAGCCAGCGGGGCGCCCTGGGGTTCCTGTTTTATAGCTACCCGGGTGGGGCCTACATCCTGTGGGACGCTGCTCTCAGGAATGCAGGTCACAGCTAATCCTCACTCTGAGGCCGCTCTGCCCCCCGGGTGGTCCTGGTGGTCACACCTGGACCCCACTGCAGCGGCCCAGAACCCAGGGACCCAGTTCCAGGGTGCAAGGGCACAGGCACCAAGGGGCTATCTAAAAACTTCAGGCCTGATACTCTTTTCTGTATGTGTGAATTTGTGACGAAATGAGTTTTGCGGTCCTTCAGGTCTATAGGGAGGTTGCAAAAACAGTACCAGCTCTCCTCAAACACTGTCAGTCACTGACCCGGTTTCCTGGCACGTTGTCGTCTGATAGAGCCGTGGTCCATCACCATGATGCAGTCAGTAACCCTGGCACAACACTCGTGGGCAGACCAGAGTGCCCGGGCTGGGGCACGGAGGCCCCTGTAGGGAGCTGCCCCGGAGCACAACACTCACGGGCAGAGCAGAGTGCCCGTGGGCACGGAGGTCCCTGTAGGGAGCTGCCCCCAGAGCAGACTGGCCTGGGGCCCTCGCGCTTCCAAGGGCTTCTGTGTTCCTGGCAGGAGTCCCACAGGTGGGACGCTGCATCCTCATCGGGCGTCCCCTGCATGCCTGCACCCCCCCCCACCGTGCTGACCTTGAGCCCTGGTTGGGGTGGCAGCGCCGGGTCCCTCCCCCGTCCACGGTCAGGTTGCTGCTACGTTCCCCTCTCCCCCGGGGAGGGGTGCGTCGAGGCTGTCCAGGACCCTGGTCCCTTGTGGTGGGGACGGGGATAGATTTCCTCATGCACTGGGGGATGTGGCCTGCAGTGACCATCACCACGTGTCTGTTTAGCAGACATTGCTGTCCCTGCCCCTCTGTTGATCAGCTGGAGGTCTTCCTCAGGGAGAGCCGGCCCTCCCCTTACTCGGTCATTTGTCTGTGACACGATGGGCCAGTCAGGTGCTGCGCTGATCACTACTTCTGCGTAGGCCGCTGGGAGTGCCCATCTCTCTGTACCCCCCTCATGGCCATCAGGGATGGCCCAGGCTCAGTCCGTGGAGACCCCGCCTCAGCCATCACCCCCCCTGCTTCCCCAGGGAAGGGCCTCTCTGACTGCTTGGCTTGGAGCCCCTCAGGCCCTACGGCTCTCCTTGGTGCCCCAGCACTCGAGGGGCCCCTGTGGGGTCTCCCACCCCCAGGTGTGAGGGCATGGCTTTTCTTTCATTCCTTGCTTTTGATTTAAGATGTGATTTGCATATCACACAATTCAGTGACTTTTAGCAAATTCGGAGGGCTGTGCAACTATCACCTCTGTGTAATCCCAGAACATTCCATCAACCCCAAAAGGAAACCCCGTCCCCATCAGCTGTCACCCCCCAGCCCCCTGCCCCCGAGAGCCCCCTTTCCGTCCGCGGATGAGCCTGTTCTGGACGTGTCACCCACATGGACTCACACCCCGTGTGGCCTTCTGTGTCTGGTTCCCTCCCTGAGCGTCGTGGGCTCGGGGTCCATCCCCAGGGCCATGCGTGTGGGCGCCTGGCTCCTGTTCGCGGCCGCAGGACGCTCCCGTGTGTGGGGGACACGCTGTGTGTATCTTCTCTTCAGCTGATGGGCATCTGGGTGGTTCCCACAATGGGATTTTGGTGATTGCGAATCGTGCTGCTGTGAACATCCATCAATAGGCTTTTGTGTGGACCTGTGTTCCAGGTTCGCTGAATCTGATTGGGGGGGATATTTGGGGACATGTTGAGGTCAAGGCTGGGGGTGAAGGACTCAGCATTGCAGACTACCCCTCCCAAGGCCTCGTGCCTCCAGGCCCTCCCCTGCATTCTCCCCACCCTGGTATCTCTGGGGTCCTGGTTGTGGGCGTGGCCACTCTGCCCTCCCTCGCTGCTGCCCGGCACATATGTTCCCTGGGAGTGGGTGCTGCCCTGACCCCTCCCCCCCAAATCCACCTGGACCCTGAACATCCTGGCCAGACTCTGGGAGAGGGCCCCCTCATGCAGTCAGTGGGCAGGCATCCGCCCTGAGAGTCCCTCCAGGCATCTCGGGTGGGTCCTGCATCCACCCAGCGAGGACACTTTCCGTCTGCCGGCCTGGGGCTTCTGGGAAGCCAGGATGAGGTCACAGCTCAGAAAAGTGCTTTGCAAACTCTCAGCAGCTCTCCACGGAGGGGCGGGCAGCACCAACTGCTCTGCAAATGGATTGCAGCGGGGATCAGAGGTCCGGGCACACCCCCCCCAGGCCCCCGGTAGTTACTGGCACTGGCAGGCAGAGCGAGCAAGATGTTTCTTCTCTGAGGAAGCCCCCCAGTTCACACTGAGCCGCAGCCGAGAGCCCACCCCCAGCTCCGTGCTCTATGCTGAGCGCCACGGCCAAGGAATGCCCGCTCTGTGGTCTGTCCTGAGGGCCACAGGCCAGTGGGAGCGGGAGCATGAGTGTCTCCAGAGGGTCACTGCACAGAAGCTGGGACACCCAGGAGCCAGGGGGCGAGGAAGTCGGGGGGAGCTGGGAAGCCAGGTGCTTGGAGAGTGGCCCCTGCAGAAAGCCCTGGGTCGGGATCCAGCCCTCCCCAACTGCAACACCACACGGTGCTCAGGATCAGTCGTCCCCACAGCAGTAGGCTAACAGAGCCGTTTCTTAGGGGGCCGTGTGAGCTGGGGCAGCCCCCACAAAGCACCACAAACAGGGTGACGTAGAACCACAGAACATGCCCTCACGGTGCCGGGGCCAGGCGCCCTAGATCCAAGTGTGGCGGGGCCGCGCGCCCTCCGCAGGCTCCAGGGCACGGTCCCTCCTGCCTCTCCCGGCTCCCGAGGCTCCGGGCGTCCCTCGGCGTGCGGCCGCATCGCCCCAGTGCCTGCCTCGGTGGCACGTGGCTGTGTCCCCATGCGTCTGGGCCCAGACTTCCCTCTTCCGAGGACAGCAGTCGCTGCAGCACGGCCTCCCCCCTCCTGTATGGCCTCACCTGACCTGACTGTACCTGCAAAGGTCCTGAATCCAAGAAAGGTCCCATTCACAGGTCCCGGGGGGCAGGACTTGAGCGTGTCTCTTTGGGGTACATAATTCACCCCTCAATGGGAACATCCCAGCAGTGGGGTGTGCCTGAGGGGACCCTGCAGTACCCAGCCACCCTCTGCCCTGTGCCTACCCCCACCTCACCATAAGTGGGTGACCCAAAGACCACCTGTGCACAGGCTTGCTGTGAGGGCCTGCGGGGCGGGGGGGAGGCAAGGAGGGGAAAGCCCAAGAACAGACTGGGGGTTCTTGGGAAACACAGGGCAGCCGGGCCATGCCCACCCCTCTGCACCCTGCCTGGCCACAGGACAGAGGGTCAGCCCTGGGCCACACAGCCCTACAGCTCCGAGGCAGCCAGACGGGGATGGGGCCAGTCATGTCCTTGGTGGCGGCCCTGCTCATGCTTGTGCCTGGGTCCCTAAGTTTGACTCCCACCGGGACCTCTGCCCGGGTCCCACTCAGCCCGTCCACCTCCATCCAGGCACACAGCCAACCCACCGCCTGTGGCCACCAGGGGGGCAGGGCGGCCAGGTGCCCAGCGGGTGCTGGCTTCCCTGTCTCCTCAAGGCCACCCTTGACGCTGAGATTTGGGGGACAGATTGTCAAAGGTCAGGAACTGTGTGCTGCAAACCTGACAGACTTTATGGCAATTTAATCTAATCGTGAGAACTCGGGTGTGTACTTTGTGCACCTTTCTAGTTTTCTTCCTAGTGATTGTTTTAAACTGAATCAAAATCCACATGTCTTGAAATCCACGCTTTGGGGGCACCTGGCTGGCTCAGTCAGGAGAGCATGTGACTATTGATATCGGGGTCTTGAGTTCGAGCCCCATGTTGGGTGTAGAGACTATTTACAAAACAAGATGAGTGAATAAAAACTGTTATAAAAAATAAAATCCACCTTTTTAAGGTAAATTCACAGGGTTGTGCAACCACCACCTCTATCCAGTTCCAGAACATTCCATCACCTTCAAGGGAAACCCCGTCCCCATCTGCCGTCACCCCACCCCCAGCCCCTGGGCCCCCACGAGCCCCCCTCCCGTCCGCGGATGAGCCTGTTCTGGACGTGTCACCCACGTGGACTCACACCCCGCGTGGCCTTCCGTGTCTGGTTCCTTCCCTGAGCGTCGTGGGCTCGGGGTCCGTCCCCGGGGCCACGCATGAGGGCGCCTGGCTCCTGTCCGCGGCCAAGGGACGCTCCCACGTGTGGGTGGGCCACATCCACCTGCGCACGGACACTGGGGTTGTCGCCACCTTTTGGCTGCCGTGAGTGGGGCCGCTGTGGACGTGCACTTGTGGGTTTGGTGTGACGTGCGTTTTCGTGTCTCGGCCGCGTACCCAGCCGTGGAATTGCAGGGTCGTCCGGTGACTCCGTGTGCAACTTTTCGAGGAACTGCGTGACTGTCCCCGCCGGCGTGGCGGATGGTTCTGAGGTCTCCACGTCCTCGCCGGCACTTGTCATTGGTGTTGGAATCGGGCCGTCCTGGTGTCTCCAGGCTCTGGTTTGCATTTCCCCGCTGCCCGACGGTGCTGGGCGTCCTCCGGCTCACTGCAGCTGGTGCTTCCCCTTTTCCACGAGTGCCGGGGACAGGCGGGGGGCTGCGCTGCCTGCAGGCCCTGAGGTGCACACGGGACAGGAACGCCACCGCGGCCTTATTGCATCGGACCCTGTGATCCCTCACTGTCCCTGACAAGGCACACGGCCCCGGGGGTCCTACCCAGCCAGAGCCCCGCAGGTGTCCCTGACCCCGAGCACATGCAGGGAGCCTGGCCTAGCCACGCAGCTGTTGTTTCCCATGGGACAGGACACCACGGGGTACTCGTGCAAGGTCTCTGACCTCACAGGGTGCTGGAGGGCTTTGCATTCCCCTGCCGACCAGCCCTGCTGCCCTCTGTGCGGGGCTGAGGTGCAGGGGCAGGCAGGGAGAGGAAAGAAGGGGGGTTTCAGGGACAGCCACACGTCTTGGCAAGGTTCCAGCAGAAGGAGCAGGGAGGGGGCTCAGGTTCCTGCAGGGCGGCACCCCAGCTGGGGCCACAGCATGACAGAGGCCCTGGGGGAGCTCAGAAAGGCCCTGAGACAGGCTCTAGGGCGGTTGGGGGCAGCTGGTGAAGGCCCCCGGTGCACGCCAGGGGGCTGCGTGGAGGGGCCTGAGGGGCGGGCCGGGCCTTCCTTTGCCCCCGCGGCACGGGGGCTTGTGGCTCTCACTCTCTGGGCTCCCCAGGAGCAGCACTGGCAGGTCCCCGCCAGGCCCAGCTGGTCAGAACCCCGGTCTGGGGAAACCGAGGCGAGGGCCGGTGCGCGCCGGCGGGTGGGGGCCCAGCGCCGTGGAGAGGTCTGTGGCTAGATGACGCCCAGTACAGGAATTCTCGCTCTGCCAGTAATCGCCCTGACTTCCCAGGCAGCCATCATTTCCTGAAAGTCAGCCGCCTTAGGGGAAGTAGGCGCTGGCGGTGACTAAACCAACATGCAAATGCAGCCGGGCTGAGAGCGGCCCTCGCGGCCGCGGTCATGAGGGAGCCGCCTGCCGCCGCCGTCCAGGGGACCCGCCGCGGCCGCGCCATGTCCCAGCTGCAGTTCTGGCTGCACTTCGCAGCCCTCAACAAGGTAACCCTCCGCGCCGCTCGCTCCCGCCCGCCCGGCAGCCGGCCCCTGCCGCGGGAGCTCCCAGCCAGCCAGGGCCGCGGGGACCGGGGCGCGCAGCACGGCCCCGGGAGCGCCCCTCACGGCGGCAGCGCCTTCCCCTCTGCGCCCCGCTGCCCCTGCTGGCTGCCCTGAGGGCGGCCGGCCCCCCGCGGCTCAGCGGCCGGGCCCTGACAGTCTCCGGGGTGGCGGGGGCAGAGCTGGAGGAGTGCGGGTGGCCAGGTAGGAATGGCCCCCGTCCTTCCGTCCCTCCTCGGACTCCCCAGGGATCCAGGAAGGCATCCAGCCCCTAGCCAGGGCTAGCAGGACAGAACCTGTCTCCAGAGGGCGTTTCTGGGGTCCGAGCGGTGCTGAGCAGCTGCAGCTCCCCCAAGGGAGACCCAGAATGTGGTCTGGAGTGAGGGCCATGCTGTCCCGTCCCCCTGGTCTGTGGCTGGAGTCGAGGGCACTGTTTGGCAGCTCTACCAGATCCCGCCAGGTCTTCACCTGGCCCAGGGAACCCCAAAATGCTGAGAGGCAGTATCCACAGCAGGCGACCCTGTGACCTCCGTGGTCCCCCGCAACTGTCAGGGTGACCACCCCACTCTCTCCCCACTGAGGGGCTGCGGCTGATGGAGTAGGGTGGGGGCCTGGGGTCTGAGGAGGGGTGTCCATGGAGGGTGATTTTGAGTTTGGGTCATCTTGGAGATCTGCTGGTGGCTGCTGGGCATCAGGTCCTGACCCGGTGGATGGTGAGTAGCCCACCTGGGAGGGGTCAGCTCTCACCCCATCCTGACACCCACGCCGTATCGGGAGTGGGGCTGGGAGGGACCCCTGGTGACCGCGTGAGGCCCTGCCTCCCTTTGACCCAAGAATCTGGTGGAGGCGGCATCCCCAGCGTGGGTAGGACCCTCCCACTTTTTAAATACCTTTGATTTTGGAGCAGTTCTGTGTGCCGAGTTACCACGCGGCGCAGAGTCCCCCCCGGGCCCCATGCCCAGGCCCTCCGTCCCCCCGTCACATCAGCGTGGTGCTTTTGTCAGTGCTGACGAGCAGACGCTGCCACCTCGTTGCTCACCAGAGACCCTCGCTCTGTCCCGGGACCCCATCCCGACACCACGGGATTTCGGCTGTCACTCTGCTTCAGCCCCTCCAGGCTGGTCCCCTGGGTCCCCTGTTCTTGTGTGGATGCCCTGGGCGGTCGGAGGAGAGCTGGCCGGGGGTCCCGCAGGACGTCCCCAGACTGCGTTCGTCCCATCAGGGGTCCCCACTGCCCACGCGGCTCCTCCCTGCGGACGCTGGCCCTTGTCCTGGCTGGGGCCACACCGTCCGTCCTCGGGGGAAGGGGTCACTGTGTGCAGCCCCCACGGGGGGGGCCCGAGCACCCACCTTTTGCCAGGTGCCATTCCTCTTCTTCGGCCCTGGTCAGGGCTCCTCCCCACCTTCCTACCCTGCTGCTTGTGAGTGCTTCATCTTCAGGAAGCAGACCCACCCCTCAGGGCCTCTTGGGGCTGCCAGCTTGACGGGCTCAGGGGCTCTTGTCATTCTGACCAGGCTTGCGTGGTGCCCTCTGGGAAGGCCACGCCCAGATGTGATTCCAGAGGGATTTTAGCAAAGTCAGCTGGCCACCCGTACCCAGACCCCACCCCAGGCAGCCCGCAGGGGTCCATGCTCCTGTTGCCTCGCAGGGACCGAGTGGCCAGCTTCCGTGGCCCAGCCTTCCCAGCTCTGACACCAGCTGCCCCAGAATGGTGAGCGGGCCTCATGGTCCGCAGGGCCAGAGCCCCCACTGCCCCCTGAGCGCCTCCCCCGTCCCGTAGATCGCTGCTCTGACCTTTGGAGCTGCTGGGCTCTCACATGAGGGTGCTGGGCATCCCAAGGAGTGTCGAGGTGCGCCTTTCCCCGCCCTGGGGTTGGTGTTTCCCTCCTGCCTCTGTCCCCGTGCTGTGGACTTACAAACCTTCCCAGGCCACTGCCTGCCTGAGCCGGTCCTGCCAGCCAGAATCTGCCTCCTCGCCCGGACTTGCCCAGGCTGTCGGGTCCTGCCGGGGTCTGCTCCCGTGGGTCCAGGCTGGGTGCGGCCTGGGGCCAGGAGCGAGTGGTGCCCCTCTGGCTTCCCTTATGCTGTCAGCCACCAGGGTACTTGCGGGTGGCAGGAAGCATCCAGTCAAGGCACCCAGCCTCACACCAGCTGACTTGGCCAAGGGTGGTCTTTCCTGCACAGACCCTGAGTCCCAGCCTGGCTGTGGGACCAACCCCATGCAGTAGAGAGACTCCTGCATCCAGCCACCCTCAGGGAGGCCTGGCCCCATCCCTGCCCACACCTTCCGAGGGGCACTGCACAGCAGGCCCGAACCTGCCTCATCCTGGGGCTGTGTGCGCTCTGGTGTCCTAGCAGACCCTCAGGAAGCTGGGTGGTATCACCTGGGGACCCCCACCACTGTCACCACCACCAAGAGCAGGGATCTGATTCTAGCACGATTAACGGGAGGGGAGCCCTCATGGGTGGAGTGGGGCAGCCCCAGCGCTGGCCAAGACCGGCGGCCTGTTCTCAGTGACCTGGGGGCCGCAGGGATGCTGCCCTCCACCCCCAGAAGCCAGCTTACCTGTGGTCTTGGGGCCTGAGCCAGGTGCCTCAGGGCGGGCTCCAGGCCCATGTGTCTCCCTCTTACCCAGAGTCCGAGACGCCCCCCCCCCCCCCCCCCGGCCAGCCCTGCCTACTTCACCCTCCCCCAGTGGTTAGTGCGCTGGCATCTCAGCCCAGCTGGCTCCAGCCCTCCGATGGCCCTGGCAGGCTGAGATGTATAAAGGGTGCCAGGGCCTGGGGACTCCTGGAGGGCAGCTCTCCGTTGCTCCTACAAGTGGCCTCATCCAGCCCCACCAGCCCCCAGCTCTGCTCATGAAATGCCCCCACTGAATGTCCTGAGTCAGCGTGACCGGGCCCTCTGCCGTGGAGGTTGGCCTGGAGGGGCCTCATCTGGGTCTGTGGGGGCTCCCTCCCCATGAGGAGTTGGCTGAGGGCTGCTGTGCCCCTCACCCCCTGATCTGGGCCCGCAGGGGCTCAGGGAATTGGAAGGGGCTGCCCCCTCCCCAGCTTCAGGCACTCAGGGTCCCTGTCTGTGAGGTGGACACCTACTGCCCTCTCCTGGTGGTCGGTGGCATGGACACCACAACTCAGCCTGGCAGTATGTGGGGGTCTTGGGCTGGGGGCGCACTCCCTGCTGGTCCAGGAGCCCTCAGGGCTGGTCTACGAGTGTCCCCGGTGTCCGGTGCAAGCCGGGTACACACAGGTGCTCAGTGTCTGTGACCCAGGGGTGGGGGGAGGGCAGCATGGGACCATCCCTGGCATTTAAATTCTTTAAATTTACGTTTCTAAACAGTGTGTAACGGCACACTCCCCCCTTCAAGGTGTGGGGCTCTCCATGTCCTGACATCCATGCACTGGGGTCACATGCTCCCAGTGTCACCTAATTCCCAAACATTCTGTCTCCCCAAAGGCAGCCCCATCCCCATCAGCCGTCACTCCCCAGCCCCCAGGCCCCCACGAGCCCCCTTCCCGTCCGTGGATGAGCCTGTTCTGGACATGTCACCCACGTGGACTCACAGCCCGCGTGGCCTTCTGTGTCTGGCTCCCTCCCTGAGCGTCGTGGGCTCGGGGTCCGTTCCCAGGGCAGCGTGCGTGGGCGCCTGGCTCCTGCTGGTGGCGGGAGTGTCAATCATGTGCCTAGGCCCCCCAGACACACCGGCTGCCTCTCATTCTGCCCGTCTTCCAGGATTCTGTGTACCTCGACGACCTCTCCAACGCCTCCATCTTCTCCTCGTCCGTGGACTCCCTCTCAGACATCGCGGACACGCCTGACTTCCTGCCGGCCGACAGCCTCAGCCAGGTGCCCACCATCTGGGATGTGAGCACTGGCCCCTCCGCCCACGACAAGGTCAGCTCACCCTGAGGCTTCTGCTTGGGCAGCTGTCCCAGGGCCCCAGCCCCAGGCTAGGGGCAGATCCAAGCTGTCTGAACAGGGGGTGGGGGAGGAAGCTCTGGTACTGGGCCCCTCACCACTCCTCCTGCCAGAGGTCCTGTCACAGTCAGGCAGCGCTCTCACGGTCTCGGTGGCTCGGTCTCCGCGCCTTGCTCTGCTGGGGAGACGAGCAAAAAGCAGCTTCCAGCACTGGTTCTCGCTCTGGTGATCCTGGGCAATGTCTGGAGGCATTGCGGGGGGAGGGGGTGGGCTGCTCCTGGCTTTGAGTAGGTGGGAGCCCGGGAGCCCAGAGTGCTGCGCTGGCCTCTGTGAAGCTCCTCGTGCAGGACCCTGATGGGGGAGTGTGGGTGACATGAGGCCAGACGGGAGGGGTCCCCAGGTGTGCCAGGCCCAGACTGTAGCTCATTCCCAGGACCGGGCAGCAGGCACATCGGTGAGGGAGACGGGGCCGAATGCCAGGCTTGGGGAGCCCCCGCCCCATCCAGGCCCCGTCCAGGGCTCTCCGCCGGAAGAGAAGCCCCTAGCTTTTGGGAGCCAGAACCCTGGTTCGAGGGTCTGAAAGGCGCCTTGGAGACATGCGTCTAAGAGAGAGCAGCCTCTTCCATCCAGAGCTGGGTGCACCCACGGAGCCCTGCCTGGTGGCATATGCTAGTGCACACGATGCCTGCCCAGCCACCTTGAGGTTCCTCGGCACCTTTCGGCCCCTCTGAGGCGGGGTAGAATAGACGGGTCTGGAAGGCCTGGGGCCCAGCGTGGGGCCGGCAGAAGGACAGGAAGTGCCCAGGGCAGCCTGGTGCGGTCCCTGTGTTTTATAGCCATGGTGGGCAGCCCAGGCCCCCTTCCCGTGTCTGGGCTGAAGAGCCTCTGACCAGCCCCCAGCTCCTTGGTGGAGAACGTGAGGCAGAGGCCGCATGAAGTGGACAGCAGGAGGGTGGCTGAAACCCAGCGCCCACAGCCTGCTGCTCGCCAGCCCACCGGGAGCCCTGACTCAGCCTTCCAGGAACCCAGGCCCGAGGCCGTTTGTTTTTGTTAATTAAAAAATAGGAGACAGGGAATTGAGTATGGGTTTCTGGCTCCTGGTGCCTCGCTTTCATCTCATTTTCCTTTTCAAAAAAAACTTTGGCATGTTCTTAACCTTTGGAAACAGTGGGAGTCATGAAAATCAAGTGGGTTATCACACGACCAAATGCCTTGGGGACCCTTGTTATCCCCCACGACAGTAGAGGACACCCGAGCTCCGTGTGTGCTCAGGAATAAGCACCTGGCACTCACAGTCACAGGCCTTGGGATGGTGGGGTCCGAGAGGAGACGGGGTCTAGAAGGGATTTCTTCATTTCTGTTTTGTTTTTCACATTTGGGGTTTCTAGGATGGCCACACTACTTTTGTGACTTTTGTTTTAAGAAGAAGATTTTATTTTAAGATTTTTATTTTGTTTTAATTGGAGTTGTACAGATCTGGTCGGGACCCTGTGTGTCCTTCCTGTGTGTCCTGGGGCAGAGCAGTCACCCCACCCGGTCTCAGTGTGATCACTCCCTGAGGGAGGGTAGGTGGAGGGCCAGGTGTGACATGGTCCTCGAGGGTTTGGGTCTCCTGTCCTGGACCATCTGTGGGCTCTGGATGCCACATGAGTTCTGATGCCAGGTGGGCCTCATGCCCCCATGGCTGATGGACTCCCCCCAGGGCACTGGCTTTGTCCACCAGGTTCTTGGTCCCCTGGGACCAGACTCAGGTGATCAATCTCCCCAGGGCACAACTATGATCTGGGACGTGGGACATGTCCTTACTACATTTATCTGCGTGATGGGGGTTGTAGCTTGTTGCTCAAAAGAGTCAGCGGCCGGGCAGCAGGAAGGAGGCAGGCAGCTGGCCGTGGGCTGGGGGGGCATGAGGATAGTGTGAGAACCCCACTGGAGGCCAGGCTAGGGGGGCCCACGGGGGCGCTTCCTCCCCACATCTTGCCTGCAGGCTCATGTCCACTCTCCCCTCTAGCTGCTCCTGCCCAGTGGGCCATGGACAGGCCTTGAGGACCCCGTGTCCTCCCTTTCCAGCACCCCACTTCTTGTCAGCTACCAGGTAAGCTGGACCCCCTCCTCAGTCCTGCCTGCCTCTTGTAGGGACTAGGACACTCAGAGGCACCTGTTTATAGAAGCAGGGTCTGCCCGTTTTATAGATGGGGAAGCAGGCCCTGGGGAGGCACTGCATTGGGGGTCAGGTGGGCCACTCCCCACTCCTGTTCACTGGGCTGGCTGGCCCTTGGGGGAAGGCTGGCCGTGCGGGGCAGGACAGGGCCATCCAGCCCTGACTACACTCCGGCACTGACCTTCAGTCTCAGAGTCAGCCTGAGGAGGAAGATGAGGCAGAGGAGGATGAGGGGGAGGAGCTGGGCCACACAGAGACCTACGCTGACTACGTGCCGTCCAAATGTGAGTGCCCTGCGCGAGCCCCTAGCAAGCCGCTGCCAGGCCTGCACAGCGCCAGCGGGCTCCAGCCATAGCCGGGCGGGGGTGGGGCTTGCTGGCTGGGTCCCGGGATTCCGGAGCGGCAAAGCTGGCTTGGCAGCTGTGGGCTGGCCCTGGGGGCAGTTCTGTAATCCCCACTTGGCACAGAACCGAGATGCCACAGAGGGTACCACGGAAAGTAAGCCCACCCTCTTCCCTGAGCAGGATTTTATGGATCTGCCCCCCATTCCTTTGTACAAAGCACTGATGGGCCCCCTACCCTGGACCCTGCTCTGCCCCTCTGCCTTCTGGAAGCTTTCTCCAGCCCATCCTAGACCCTGGCCACACCCCTGACGTGCCCCTGGCCATGCCTCTCCAGCTAAGATCGGGAAGCAGCATCCGGACCGCGTGGTGGAGACCAGCACGCTGTCCAGCGTCCCACCGCCAGACATCACCTACGCCCTTGCCCTGCCTGCTTCCGACAGCGGGACCCTGTCCGCCCTGCAGCTCGAGGCCATCACCTATGCTTGCCAGGTGACCTGGGGACTCCCATCCAGCCCACATCCTGCGTGGGGTGCCCTCAAGGCCCCGGGGAGGGGCAGCCTGCCAGGTCCTGACCACCCTCCCTTGGCCCACAGCAACACGAGGTCCTGCTCCCCAGCGGGCAGCGGGCCGGCTTCCTCATTGGTGATGGCGCCGGCGTGGGCAAGGGGCGGACGGTGGCCGGCATCATCCTAGAGAATTACCTGCGGGGCCGGAAGAAGTCCCTGTGGTGAGTGTGCTCTCCCCACCCCACCCAGGCGGGCAAGGAGGGGAGGGGGCGCTGTGGCACCCACCAGCCCGCACCCCCAGGTTCAGCGTCTCCAACGATCTCAAGTATGACGCAGAGCGCGACTTGCGGGACATCGACGCCCCGGGCATCGCGGTGCACGCGCTGAGCAAGGTGGGTGGGGTCGCCCCCTCCTCGGGTGGGGTCCCGGAGCACGGCCGGCCGCGCCCCCACACTCTCCCCTCTCCTCCAGATCAAGTACGGCGACAACACTACCTCAGAGGGCGTCCTCTTCGCAACCTACTCCGCCCTGATCGGGGAGAGCCAGGCCGGCGGGCAGCACCGCACGCGCATCCGCCAGATCTTGGAGTGGTGCGGGGAGGCCTTCGACGGAGTCGTATCCTGGCTCCGCTGTGGGGCTGGAGGGGGCTGGAGGGGGCGGGGGTGATCGGGGCAAGGAGGAGGGGGGTGGGGACTGGAGGGGGGCTCTAACGGAGGGAGGGGCGGGGCCGACAGGAGGGCGGGAAAGCGAGAGGGTGGGGTCTGGAAGGGGGCAGGGGGAGTGGGGTCGAAAGGAGGGGCCGAGTCCTGGAATCCCGGGACCTCCCCCCAGAAGCTGGAGGAATTCCCGGCAGGAGGCTCGCCCTCACTGACCGCTGTTGTCCTCTTGCGGTCAGGCTCGGCTTCCCGGCTCCAGCAAGCTGGACCCCTGACCACAGGCGTGGGGGCGGTATTTGTTGTGACAGCGTGGGGAGGGGCCCCCAAGGGCGGGAAGGTGCCTGTGGCTGTAGGCCTGGGGCAGAGAGCGCCTCCTCCCCCTCCTCTCCCTCCCCCGCTCCCCCTCCACTTGTCCGGGGCTCACTGGGGGTGGGCAGGCCAGGCTGGGGCAGCTAGGGGACAGCTGGGCCAAAGGCCGTGCTGCTGGGGCTGCTGGGGCTGGGGGGGGGGGCTCTACGGACTGCTTGGTCCGTATTGGAATCCGTATGGGCTCCAGGCCCTTCCCGACAGAAAGTCCCAGGATTGGAGGGGTTTCTAGTTTCCCTGGCAGCATAGAGAAGGTCCGAGCACAAGCGGGACAGCCCAGTGTGGGTCGTGTGCTGCTGCGTGTTTGTCACACATGTCAGGCCCAGCAGCGCCCTGCAAGCAGACCCCCTGTCTCCCCCAGTGAGGCGCCCGGTGGGGGTCCACAGTGTGTCCTGGAGTCTCCTGCACTGGTGTTCATTGAGGGTCCTCTGGCCTTCAGACAGCAGGGCACCCTGCCCCTTGGTGTGCATGGCCGTCTCCGCACTGCCGCTGGTGCTCTGGGGCAGGGCCTGGCCCTCACTGAAGGGGCCATCGTCCTGTGCACTGTCCCCAGAGGTGGGCCCCTGTGTACCTGGGCACGTCACTTTTCTCCACCCTGCCTGAGGCCGGGCATGTTTGCTCATCAGCTTGTCATGCCAGCCTGCCCCGTCTCAGGGACATGCCGGTGGTTTCCAGCCTCCCTGCTCTAAACAGCCCTGAGTGATCCGGCCCGGCCTGCATGCCCCATCACCCCTTCTCGCTTTCCTTGGGCCCGTTCCCAGAACTGGGGTGACTGGCCCCCAGGCCACCCGGCACTTTCTGAAAATCCTGCTCGCTCCTGGTCCAGTCACAGATCAGAAGGACGTTGGCCCTCTGTGTCCTTTCAGTTCATGTGGGCAAGTTCCCAGGTGTCCTGTGGCCAGACCCTTGCTGTCCTCCAGAACAGCGCCCACGTGCCAGAGAAGGGACCGGAGGCCACTGGCACGGCCTGGAGCAAACGACAGCTTGCAGAACACCCCCACGGCAGCGCTCTGCCCGAGGGCTGTGCTTGCCTCCACATTCCTGCTTCTTGGTCTTGTGCTCACAGACCCCCCGTGAACCTGACCCGTCCACCACCTGCACGCGAGCACACGTGTGTGTAACCACGCCCCTGGCTGATCCGTACACTTGCCTGCACCCCGCTTCCTGCGCTTCTCTCTCCGTGCGGTAGCCTGTTTGCTCCGGATCTTCAGTGTGCGTGGGGAGTGACGCAGAGACCCCAGCACCTCTCACTCAGAGACCCCGCTCCTCTGTGCTCACTGGTGTGCGCTCCCTAATGTCTTCACCAAGCCGTCGCCCGTCAGTGTCCGTCAGCAGTGGGGGGCGGGGGGCCACAGGCTGTTTCCCACTTGCCCTGATGGGGGCCAGGCACCAAGCTGAGTTCCCCCTGGGGCGTCAGGCCAGGGCCTGTGGGGCTGCCTGCCTTCTGGAACATTCCTTAACCCCTACCCACTTGAGATCGTGTTTGACGAGTGCCACAAAGCCAAGAACGCCAGCTCCACGAAGATGGGCAAGGCCGTCCTGGACCTGCAGAACAAGCTGCCCCTGGCCAGAGTGGTCTACGCCAGCGCCACAGGTGGGAACGCGGGGGGCGGCCTCCGCATCTGGCCCTCAGCTCTCTTCTGGGGCTGCGTCCCAGGCCCTGAGCTTGCTGGGGTAGAGGTGCTGACAGCAGCTCCCCACCCCAGGTGCCTCCGAGCCCCGGAACATGATCTACATGAGCCGCCTGGGCATCTGGGGCGACGGTACACCCTTCCGAACCTTCGAGGAGTTTCTGCACGCCATCGAGAAGAGGTGGGTGCCCTTCCCTGCCCAAGACGGGCTGGCAAGGGACCCACAGAGGGCACTGCTCCTCACACACTGGGGCCTGGCTCCACATCCTGGCCCGCACTCGTCCAGCAACCAGAGGGATCTCATCTTTCTCTGCCTAGTGCTTCCCATCACTCTAGGGGAAGGAGCCCCTCCCTGCTTTTCCTGCCCCCCCCCCCCCCCCCCGCCGCCGGCTCAGGCAGATCAGAGCACAGGGCCTTTGCATGTGCTCCCTCCACTCCCTCTGCACTTGGCCCTTCCTCACCCTCAGCTCCTGCTTTCGGCCCCTCCCCGAGTCACTCTGTTGCTGAGTGGGACACAGCACGTGATCGGGTGGCCCTGTCTTTGTCCACAGGGGTGTGGGTGCCATGGAGATCGTGGCTATGGACATGAAGGTCAGCGGCATGTACATCGCTCGCCAGCTCAGCTTCTCCGGCGTCACCTTCCGCATCGAGGAGATCCCATTGGCCCCAGCCTTCGAGCGTGTCTACAACCGTGCGGCCCTGCTGGTAAGCTGGGCGGCCGGTGGTCCCTGACTGCATGGACACACGTGTGTGTTTCCCATCGGAATGATGCTCTCGTCACCTTCAGCATCTGTCCTCGGCGCCACGGGCATTTGTTGGGTTACAGAAAGGAGGAAGCGGCTGGCCCACCCGTCTGGTCTCTGGTTGGAGACCAGCGTCGTGATCGTGTGGGGAGCTCCTCTGTGGCTGGAATAACGTGGGCATGTAACCAGGCCCCCAGCAAGCCTTCCCACCACATTAGGAGCGCGTTGTTCCCAGAGCTTGTGGCAGGTTTCAGCGTCCACGTCTCTGTGCCTGTGGCTTGGTCTCATCTTCCTTGCTATTCCTGCGTGTGGACGGGCTCCCTTGTTCTCGCTGTCAGGTCCCCTACCCGGGACAGGCCCTGAGCGTCAGCCCTGACAGTGCTGTAGGTGGTGTTCTTAGTTCAAACCGAAGGAGGGCCATCTCCACACGCCCCATGGGTCGTTCTCTGCGCTGGTCCCACCCCCTTCATGCCGGGAGCACCCCCATTGTGAACGCTACAGTTGTCCCCAGACGTGGCCCCCGGTCCCTGGGGCGGGCGTAAGGGGCACCCCAGGTGAGCCGCCCTGGTCTGCAGTACCAGGGGCCCAGGGGCTGCTGGCAGGTGGCGGTCACTGTGGATGTCCGCACCCCTTTCTGAAAGTACCGTCACTCCCCTGTGCTGCGTGCGCGTGCCACCTTCACCGCGGCCTCGCCAGCATCGCACGCTGCGGCTGGTCAACGTTTTTACTGTCTGGTGTCAGCAGTGCCTCTGTGTTGCTCAGCTGCCGATCCCCGCACCCCCGGCCACGAATTTCAGCCGGTGGGGGCTGGCGGTCTGGGGTGGGAGCCGGGTGGCCGTGGGCAGCAGCAGGCTCAGCCGGGCATGTCGTTGCAGTGGGCCGAGGCCCTGGGCGTGTTCCAGCAGGCAGCCGACTGGATCGGCCTCGAGTCTCGCAAGTCCCTGTGGGGTCAGTTCTGGTCGGCTCACCAGCGTTTCTTCAAGTATCTCTGCGTTGCTGCCAAAGTGCACCGGCTGGTGGAGCTGGCCCGAGAGGAGCTGGCCCAGGACAAGGTGAGCTGGGAGACGCAGTGGCTGGACCTGCAGGGCTGCCCGGACACTCTGTCCCGGTCCTCTCGAGAGCTTTGCGGTTACGCCAGGACCCCTGCACCCTCGTGTGTCTGCCTGAGCCTATGAGGACAGGGTGTGGCACCGGTGATGCCGAGGCCCAGAAGGTTCTGGTCCTGCCTGACCCAGCTCCCCTGAAGCAGGTGACAGGCATGGCCTTGCCCCCAGTTCTCCATGTCCAGGCCGGCCTGGCAAGCCCCCAGAAAGAACTGGGCAGGAGCCAGGGCAGAGAATAATGGAGAGGGTCCAGGGGGGCTGAGGGCGGCTGTCCACTGCTGTATGGAGTTCTAGGGTGGATCTGGGTGTGCTGGGGGCCTGGCAGCCAGCAGGACAGAAGGGGCGGAAAGAGAGAGAAACTGAGGCCAACTCTGGGTTTCTGACTACCAGGAGCTGGGCTTGGGAGCCTGGGGTTTCCCTATGGGCCCCTCTGGGGCCACGCTCCAGGGATGGCTGGTGGGGGTCCCAGAGCCCAGCTCACCCCTGCTCCCCCATCCCCACCCCCCCCCCAAGTGTGTGGTCATCGGGCTGCAGTCCACGGGCGAGGCTCGGACCCGGGAGGTGCTGGACGAGAAGGATGGGCAGCTCGACTGCTTTGTCTCTGCTGCTGAGTGAGTGATGCTCACGGCCCCCAGGGTGGGTGGTGCAGCCACTCCTGGGACAGTCCCCCTCCCCACACTCCCCCCACGTGACAGCCCATGTCTCGTGACCCCAGCCGTGGGAGCCTAGGTGTGCATCTGCTCGGACACCAGCCCCAGCCCCCAGAGACTATGGGCCATGCTCCAGTTTTAAAACCAGAAAGATTAGCCACGGGTGACCCCAGGGCTCAGAGGGTGCTGGCAGAGGGACCCGGGATTTCAGCACGAGGCTTCCAGGTGGCCACCCCCCACAGTGGGCGTGGCGCTGTTTCAGGGACTGCACAGATGTTGGGGCCCCCGAAGCAGCAGGCCTCCCTTCCTGGGGCTGGGAAGGCCTCCGGGCCCAGCATCCCTCAGAGGCGGTAAGCCTGTGCAGGCAGACCCCCCGACGGCTGGAAGGGGGGAGCCTCACCCCGGCCCCCGCCCCACACTCAGGCCTTCCCAGTAAAACTGCGCCCCTGCAGCCTCGGACCCTTCACCCCCGTTTCCCCCTCCTCTGCAGTCCGCACAGCTGCCTCCCTGCCCCCGCCTGCCCTCTCTGGACCCCGGGCACTGGGCGCCCCCCGCAGAGCTAGCCCCAACACGGGCCGACGCTACTCCGGGTCTCCTGCTGGACAGCATGACCCTCCTTGTGGTGGGAATAAATTCTGCTTCTTGCTTTCAGGGGTGTCTTTCTGTCACTAATTCAGAAGCACTTTCCTTCAACCAAAAGAAAGCGAGAGAGAGGAGCAGGCAGTAAGAGAAAACGTAAGCCCCCCCCGCCCCCCCGCCGGCCTCTGACCCCTGACCCACGCACAGCCTGGCTTGTGGCCCTGCGCGGTTTCCCTCTGGCCTGGCTCCTGTCTCTGCTGCTTGCTGCGCAGCCTGCCGGGCTGGGGGCTTCTGTCTCCCTGCAGGCCTGACTCGTGACACCCACCCCATCTGTCCAGGGAGGACAGGCACAAGGCAGCTCAGCGCAGCCTCCCGAGAGAGAGCCCCGGGCGGGCAGGAGCCGTAGGCTGCACTGCGTGTCTCGGAGACAGGGGTCCCTGCAGGGCCAAGTGAGCGAGAGGCGAGCAGCCAGTGCTGCAGGCTGGTGTGCTCAGCTCGTCTCAGGCAGCATCACCCCCAGATGGGGACGGGGTGGGGGGAGCTTAAGACTCTAGTACACAGCCTCGTGCTTCCTCGGTGGAAGCCAGCCCTGCGGCTAAACCATGCCAGCCGCGTGGGACACGATGGGGCTCGTGAAGAGCATCGCAGGATGGGGAGGTTACCCTTCTTCTAGCGGAGGCTGAGCATCAGCTCATCATGGGAAGTGAGGCTCAGAGAGGGCAAGCAACTCACCTGAGGTCACACAGCCAGACCTGGGGGACACAGTGCCCCTCTCGCCTCCCAGGACCGGCCTCTGGGGCATCCTGGACTGTGGCAGGGCACGTAAGGTGCCTGGACCACCCTCCTCTCGGGACCTGGACACATCCACTGGCTAGCCTGCCCAGGCTAGCCTTGTGAGGTCAGGCGTGTGGCCCCCCAGGCACCAGCCAAGGATAAGCTGAAGTGTTAGGAAATCGGATGGGGATGTTAAAACTGCCCCTTTCCACCATGCCCTGGCCCCCAGCAGGGCCCAGGAGAGCAGCCCAAAGCTGGGCAGACAAGAGGCTCAGGCCACAAGTGTCCCAGCACATGGCGCCTGGCTCCGGGTGGCCCCCTTCCCCACGTGGGGAGTCGCCGTGAGCTGGGCCCCTCGGGAGGGAGGAGCGGGCCGGGCCTCAGTGAGCCTGGTTGTCTGTGCGCAGGGCGGCCACGAGGCCGCGGGCTCAAGGCGCCCAGGCTGGCGTGCGAGGCGGCAGGCGTGATCCGCATCAGTGACGACAGCAGCACGGAGTCAGACGCCGGCCTGGACAGTGACTTCCACTCCTCCCCCGAGTCTGTGCTGGACGACGACGTGGTCATCTTGGACGCCGTCGGGCTGCCGGCCGATGACCGCGGTAAGGGTCAGATGGGGAAGACGGGCTCAGAGAGCCATCAGGGCCATGCTGCTGGTCAGAGGCAGAGGGGGTTCACGCCAGCAGTCTGGGGTGAGGGAGAACGTTCCGGACCCCTACCCCTCCCGTGCACCAGCTGTGCCCCACCCCCCAGGGACCCCCTTGTCCACTGCTACGAGCGGGGCTGTGGGCAGGTGGGCCGGCTGGTGCCCCCTGACCCTCCGGCCCTGCAGGGCCCCTGTGCCCCCTGCAGCGGGACCCACACGGCCCCGGCATCCTGGAGCGTGTTGAGCGGCTAAAGCAGGACCTGCTGGCCAAGGTGCGGGTGCTGGGCCGGGAGCTGCCTGTTAACACTCTGGATGAGCTCATCGACCAGCTCGGGGGCCCGGAGCGAGTGGCCGAGGTGAGCTCCTTGGGGGCCCCCACCCAGATGCAGGCTCTGAGGCTCCCTGGTGGCCACCCCAAGTCCCCACCCTGCACAGTGCAGTGGGCTTGGGACGGGGAGGACCCAGGGTCCAGCATCCATTGGCCAGCCCACGAAGCCGGACTACTCTCCTCCCTCAGCCATGGACGCCCAGCCCCCTGCTCCCCAGCCCAGCTCTGCACCCACCTTCCCCACACACCCTCATGTGCCCCTGGGCCTCTGGGGGCGCTCTTGGGTCCCAGGCCTGTCCCCCTGTGTCCCCTCCCTGTTCTCTCCAGCTGCACGACTGGACCCTTTCCTGGGATGTCCTGTGGTGACAACCCAGGTTTGTTTTTGCCCTAGGCAGCCGTTTTACAATAGAAGACAGGGTGGAGTGAAAATCCTGCTGTCTGCCTCATGGGCAGCCGGGGCCCAGGGTGGAGGCTGTGTCCTGGCCCAGGGTCCGAAGCCCCTCTAACACACACTCAGGTGGGGAGGCAGGGAAACAGGCCTGCAGGGACCAGCCCCTGCATGGCCACACCAGCTGACTTTCATTCCCTCTCCCCCAACCCCAGATGACCGGCAGGAAGGGCCGCGTGGTGTCCAGGCCCGACGGGACAGTGGCCTTCGAGTCTCGGGCAGAGCAAGGCCTCTCCATCGACCATGTGAACCTCAGGGAGAAGGAGCGCTTCATGAGTGGGGAGAAGGTGGGGGCCATGGAGGTGGGGCCTGGAGGGCCTGGGGGGCCCGGGGAATGGGCTCTGTCAACAGGCGTCCCCCCAGTGTTGGGGGAAGCCTGTGAGGACCCCGGGGGGCCCGGAAGGTGCGGGGTTCCTGAGGGGCCGGCCCCAGGACCAGAGTACTGCAGCCCCTACTGGGTCTGTGTGTATCGTGCACATGCGTGTGTGGTTGTGACTGTGGGTATGTGTGGGTGTGCGTGTGCGTGTGCGCCTGACCGGGGCCCCCACAGGTCTCCCTGGCCGTCCCAGCCTTCAGGCACTGTCACCCATGCCGTCACTGTCCAGTGGCTTCTCTGAGGCCCTCCCTTGAAACTCCTGGGAAAGCTGCGGTGGGCAGGGCGGGCTGCTCCGCTCCGTCCAGGGGCGGCCGGGAGTGGCCCAGACTCCATTCTCAGCCTACACGGGCTCCCCCACGGGCACACACGTCAGCCTTCTGTGCGGGTCGCCCTGAACGAGCCCCGGCGGTCCAGGCGAGGTCTGCAGGGCACAGACTGTCCCGTCCGCATCCCCCCAGCTCGTGGCGATCATCTCCGAGGCCTCCAGCTCCGGCATCTCCCTCCAAGCTGACCGCCGCGTCCAGAACCAGCGGCGCCGGGTCCACATGACGCTCGAGCTGCCCTGGAGCGCTGACCGTGCCATCCAGCAGTTCGGTGAGCCCCAGCCCAGGCCGCCCCGCCCCGGGCCTCCCTGCCTTCCGCCGCTGGTCCCTGAGAGCCCTCTCTGCCTTCAGGCCGGACCCACAGGTCCAACCAGGTCTCTGCCCCCGAGTACGTCTTCCTCATCTCTGAGCTGGCTGGGGAGCGCAGGTTTGCCTCCATTGTTGCGAAACGGCTGGAGAGCCTGGTGAGTGGGCGGGCGGCTCCCCAAGGGAGGGCTGCAGCGGGACAGCCGGAAGGGCAGGGGCAGCTCGTGACGGCCTTCCCCACCCCCACCCCGAGCAGGGGGCTCTGACCCATGGGGACCGCCGCGCTACTGAGTCCCGCGACCTGAGCAAATACAACTTTGAGAACAAGGTACTTGGGGAGGGCTGGGGGGCAGCAGGGGACATGTCCCATGGCCAGGCCAGCCTCTGACTCAGGCCCTCCTGACCCCCCTCACCCCTCCACTCAGTACGGCGCCCGGGCCCTCAGCTGCGTCCTTACCACCATCCTGAGCCAGACTGAGAACAAGGTGCCGCTGCCCCAGGGCTACCCCGGAGGAGATGCCGCCTTTTTCCGGGGTGAGCTGGGGGCAAGTGAGGGTCTCCAGGGTGTGGGGCAGCTTGGCCCTGAGCTGTTTGGGGCAGACTGGATTTGTGTCCAAAGACTCCTCCCACACACACTTACCAAGGGGGCACCGGTGGCGAGGACCCCGGGCTGGCTGGGGAGGGAGAGGGGCAAGCAGCACACATTCGAGGCCCTCTCTTCCACAGACATGAAGCAGGGCCTGCTGTCCGTTGGCATTGGTGGGCGCGAGTCCAGGTCTGGCTGTCTGGATGTGGAGAAGGGTGAGTCCCGTATGCAGCCCCCCAGCGGGAAGGCCCCCACACCTCCCAGGCAAGGCCCCCTCCTGACACAGCCTGAGCCCCCTCCCCACCTGCCCACCAGATTGCTCCATCACCAAGTTCCTGAACCGCATTCTGGGGCTAGAGGTGCACAAGCAGAACGCGCTGTTCCAGTACTTCTCGGACACCTTTGACCACCTCATCGAGATGGACAAGAAGGAGGGCAAATACGACATGGGCATCCTGGGTGAGGGCCACAGTGGGGGGCAGCATCTACCCCCCCACCCCCCACCCTCGCCCCAGGCAGAGCAGGGAGTGGCCCTGGCTGTATTGTGCCTGCCCCAGCGCCACCCTCCTATCAGATGGAGAGACTGAGGCCGTGCAGGGCAGTCCGCACCCCCATACGCCACCCGGAGGGCCTTGTAGGTACAGGACTTGGGGCATCATGAAGATTCCAGGGAAAGGGGGCGCTACTGCAGTCGAGTGCTGTCCTGTGCTGGGGGACCACAGGGCCCCCTTCTTGGGTGTCCCCCAAGGACTAGAGAGTTTTATTTAGATGGGAGGCGTATATTGGCATGCTTTGTGTGATGGTGGTAAGCCTGACACGTTTGCTCTCATTGCCCCACAAGCCACGTCCTCACCAAGAACAGCAGGGACCCAGAGGCTTCAAACCCTCCTGGAAGAGGCCAGAGTCAGTATTTTCAGCTTTGGGGCCCAGTCTCTGAGTGTTCAACTTGGCCCTGGGAGTGAAAGCACACACTTGGAAAATGAATGGCCGGGGCCATGTGCCAATAAAACTTTGTTCATAAAATCAGTGGCAGGTAGAGTTTGCTGACTCTTACATAACCACCCCACAACAGCCATGCGGAGCAGGCTCTATGTTGTCTGTAGTCACACCGAGTGTGAGTGTCCAGCAGGTGCTGGGGGAGGGGGGCGTTGGACCCCAGGCTACCACTGGAGGGGCCACTTGCCATCCAGGGTGCCGGGTAGGGTCGGGTCCAGGCCATCTCTGCTGGGGGAACCCTCCACTGTGCTCCCTGGTGGGCATCTCTGGGTGTACCCGAGAACTTGGGATTGACAGCCCCGTGAAGCCCGGAGCCTGGAGCCTGCTGAGCCACACGGGGCCTCAGGGCATGCTGAGACCCACGGAGCCAGGACTTTGGGGGGGGGGCAGGCGGGAGGGTCTCACCCCCACGTGTCCTTTCCACGTCCTCTGCACAGACCTGGCTCCAGGCATCGACGAGATCTATGAGGAGAGCCAGCAGGTTTTCCTGGCCCCCGGGCACCCACAGGACGGGCAGGTGGTCTTCTACAAGGTGAGGAGACACAGACCCTCCCAGCGCACGCAGGCCCGGCCCCACCGCCAGGGCCCCTCGGCTGCTCTAAGCCCTCGTGCTCTTGCAGATCAGTGTGGACCGTGGCCTGAAGTGGGACGAGGCTTATGCCAGGTCGCTGGAGCTGACGGGCACCAACGATGGCTTCTACCTCTCCTTAAAGGTGGGCGGCTGGGTGGCCTCCCGGGTCCCCAGGGGCAAGACCCCAGCGGAGGGGAGTGGGCAGGGGAGGGGCATGGGAGGGAGGGAAGCAACTCCCACCTCCCCGCCTCATGCGCATGCCTCCCCAGGTTCGGGGCAACAAGCTGAGCTGCCTCCTGGCCGAGCAGAACCGCGGCAAGCACTTCACGGTGTACAAGCCTAACGTGGGTCGGCAGAGCCAGCTGGAGACGTTCGACAGCCTGTGCCGGAAGTTCCGCCGGGTACGCGTGGGGCCGACGGGCCGGGTCCGCGTGGGGCCGAGGGGCTGGGAGGGTGCGGGCCGAGGGGCGCCTGTTGCTCCGGGTGCCCCTGGCGGGCCCTCCATGTGCGGGTCCCCTGGCAGTCCGGGGCGCAGTGCACTGGGGGGCGTGGCGGCCGGCGGGGGCAGGTGGTCACGTGGCTGCGTGTCCCCAGGTGACGGCGGAGGAGGCCAGGGAGCACTGGGAAAACAGCTACGCCTTGTCGCTGACGCACTGCAGCCACACCGCGTGGTGAGGGCCAGGGTGGGACCGGCGGGGTGCCCTCCCTACGGAGCGGCTGTACGCGGGGGGGGGGGGGGGGACCCCCGCGAGGAGCGCGGCGGGGCGCGGCGGCGCTTGGGCTCTGAGCCTGGCCTCCCGCCCGCGGCGCAGGAACCGGCACTGCCGGCTGGTGCAGGAGGGCAAGGACTGCGCGCAGGGCCTGCGGCTGCGCCACCACTACATGCTGTGCGGGGCCCTGCTGCGCGTGTGGGGCCGCATCGCCGCCGTCATGGCCGACGTCACCAGCAGCAGCTACCTGCAGATCGTGCGCCTCAAGACCAAGGACAAGAAGAAGCAAGTCGGTGAGCGCGCGGCACGCCGGCGGGGGTGGGGGCGGCGGGCACCGCCGCGGGGACCCGGGGGCCCTGACCGTGCGTCCCGGCCCCCAGGCATCAAGATCCCCGAGGGCTGCGTGCGCCGCGTGCTGCAGGAGCTGCAGCTCATGGATGCGGACGTCAAGCGCAAGAACGCGCGCTGCCGGGGCTTCCCCGCGCCGCTGCCCGCCCTGCGCCCGCTCGCGCTGCCCTGCGGCCCCGGCGAGGTCCTGGACCTCACCTACAGCCCGCCGGCCCAGGCCTTCCCGCCGCCCTCGCCCTTTGCCTTCCCGCCCCCGCCCCCGGACCCCGCGCCCGCCCCGAGTGGCCTGCCGCTGGGCGCCCCGGACACTGCCGCGGACCCCGCGGCCCTGGCGCATCAGGGCCGCGACATCAACTTCAAGGAGGTGTTGGAGGACATGCTGCGCTCCCTCAACGCCGGGCCGCCCACCGTTCCCCCTGGGCCGGGCGCAGGGGCAGCAGGGGTGCCCGGTGGGGGCGGGGGCGCCGAGCGGCAGAGCGTCATCCAGTTCGGCCCCCCCTTTCCAAACTCCTAGGCCCGGCAAGCGACCGGCAGCCGGTGTCCGAGAGGAAGCTTAGTTACCTGCAATACGCACCACGTCCACAGGGACTGTCCTACCCACGTGGGTGGTGGCGGGGCCAGGCTCCCCCGCTGACTGCCAGGGAGGGGGGCTGCGGTGCCCCTCCTCCAGTTCCGGAGGCCTCCACTGCAGTGCCTTCCTTCCCTGCCGGCGGCTGGGCAGACCCCTCAAGATGCTGCCCGCCCTTCCGGGCTCTCCGAGGCAGTGCAGGTCCCACTCAGGATGACTCGAGGTCTAGGCTTGGGCAGGGCCTGGGGGCGGGGGGCCCACCCTCCCTGTGCTTCTGTCCTCTCCTGCCCCCCAGGCCTAGGCAGGGGCTCCCCAACCCACCTCACCCCACCCACCTGACAGGGCCTGGTCTGACCGGAACCCCTGAAATCCACAAAACTGGGTGGCCCCAAGAGCTGGAAACTCAGGAAACCCCAGGTGCTCAGGGCCCTGCCTTCTCTGGGGGGCTCCGTGGGACAGACTCCTCCCCCCATTAATATATGCAATTCTTCCTCACTCTGTTTGCTCCCTAAATTATTGCCCGGCCACCTCTCCCAGGCCCCAGAATCTGCCGTGGAGCTGGCGGTGTGGACGGGCCCCCTGGTTTCTATGTGTATTTATAATGAACTCAAGTGTACATATGTAAAGAGATCTTTTTTAAATATATGTGCCTTTTCACTACTTCCCAGATTGTCTGCTTCTCCAGCCTGCAGAGACAGCGGGGAGGGGAGGGGGGGCCGCGGCATGCCTCCTCCAGGAGCATTTAGCCGATGCCCGCAGTGACCCCACTCAGGGGTGGTCGAGGTGGCTGTCGCCTGTGGAGGGCATCCAGGGTGGGTGAGACCAGCCCACTCCTCTCCCAGGCCCATGTGAGGCCAGGCTGGAGGAGGCAGGTCTCCCAGGGGCCACTGTCTGCTGTCATCCTGTCACCAGTGTGGCAGGCCGGCTGCTTCCGGGCTAGCCGTGCCAGGCTACGGTGGCTTGGACGGGACGCTGGTCGCCTCCTGCTTGCTTGAGACACAAACCCCACCTGGGACGCTCCTGGTGGTGCCCTGAGACCAGTTCCTCCCATCGCTGGTGTGCCCAGCTGTGGTCCCCACTTTGGTTTTTTCCCCAAGGTTGCCTCAGGCAGGTGGGGTAGCCCAGGAGCAGGAGGGCCCTTCCTGGAAGGAGCTGGCCCCTTCCTGGAAGCCACCAGGGAGCATACTTGGGTCTGGCCCTGAAGTTAGAAGGGTCTGTCACCCGCCAGAATGTGGGCAAGTGAGGAGCCAGGAGACCCCAGGGGAAGCAGCTTAGGGTGGCTGGGGTTGCTCTCAACCTGGTTATTCCAATCAATCCTCCAGCCCCACCCCTGTGCTACTGACCTTTACTGCAGATACTGGAAATGGGGGAGGGGGGGTGCGTAGGCAGGGCAGGCTCAGCCACTCTCCAGCCATGCCATCCCCCACCCCCTCGCCAGGAGGCCCACAGCCTCCCAGGCCCCCCAGAACAGGGACAGGGGTCCATCCGAAGGACCCTCCTGGCCTCAGGGCATTCTGCACCCCTCCTGGGGCGAGGGGGCTGTAGACAACACTCCCCTGCCTCTGTCGGATGAGGCCCCGTGGGCGGGCCTCAGTGCCCTGACTCAGTGTCCAACAATGAGGCCAGTGTGCCCGGCGTGGCTCTGTGCCCAGACCAGCTTGGCCTGATGCTCAGCCCCAGATGCCTGGCTCCCCCAGTGGGCAGAGCCCACAAGGCCCAGGCCCCCTGACCTTCCTCTCCGGGCACTGGGGAAGACTGGCCCCAAGCAGGCCCTGAACAGCGGTCTCCCAGCAGGTTAACACCCTGGGCCAGGAGTAACAGCCAGTAAATCCTATTACCTCCTCCAGGATCAGCTCTGCCTGCACTCAATGGGTGGGGCTGCTAAGATTAGCAGCAGGGCCCCAGGGCACACACAGCCCTAGGAGCCCAGGGCGCTCAGAACTCAGGGAAGCCTGGGGAGCTGCCGGGACCTGCCCCTGAACTAGAAGGGGCCCGGGGCAAAAGGCTCCCCCGCCTGCCCCCCAACCCCACCCCAGGGAGGCAGGAGCACGCAGCAGGCCAATTTGTATGTTTTATTCCCACAAGATAACCGGGGGGGGGGTGGGGGGGGGTGGCGGGGGGGGCGCCAAGCCCCGGGCCAGGCCGAGGAACCTTCCTCCGGCGGGGGGTGCACGCCGAGTTCTCAGGTCTGCCCCACCAGCGGGCTGGTTTTCAGGCAGACCGTCATGGGTGCCGGGTAGAAGGCTCCGAGGGGCAGGGGCCGCGGGGGGGGGCGCGTACTTGTGGAGCTACAGGTAGCAGGGCAAGTCCTTCTCTATTACCTGTGGGGAAAAGGGGGGTCAGGGTGGCCTCTCCCCTCGGCCCCCACCCCCAGAAGGCTCAGTGGAAAGGCACCTACCAGGGGCTCTTCCATGGGACCATACCGCTTCACCACACAGCCGTTCTTGTCAATGAGGAACTGCCGAGAGAGGCCACGTCACAGTGGGGGAAGCCAGCAGTCGGGGGGGCGGGGAGGTTCTAGGGGGGGCTGGGGGCAAGCAGCCCCCCACCTGCTGCCCCATTTGGGCCAGGGCTGGAGCACTTTGGAGCAGGGCACTGAGCTATGGCTGAGTAGACAGGGGCCCCGGGGGCAGGAGCCGGCCCTGGACAGTCCTGGCCGGTCCCCCCTCCCGTCCCCCCCAACTCCCAGTCTCCCCTTACCTTGGTGAAATTCCATTTGATGGCACTACAAAAGCAACGTGAAGTCGTGAGGAATCTGGTGGCAAAGGCGATCCCCCCACACACGCCCCCACCCCCGGCCCACCCGGGGAGCCGCCCTTCCCTCTCCTCTCCCCTCCCCCAGCCTCCCACTCACTTTCCCAGGATGCCCCTGCCCTTGGGCTGGACTTTCATCCACTTCCACAGCGGGTGAGCATCGTCCCCGTTCACACAGATCTTGCTGTACATATCGAATTTGACATTATAGCCAGCAGCGAACTCTTTGATCTCCGCATTACTCCCTGGCTCCTGTGGCAAGCAGGGGTGTGGGGGTGAGTGAGGAAGAGCCTGTGCTCCCGTTGGTCCCCTCTCCCCACACCGGGACACCCGGGGACACAGCCAGGGACGCAGCCAGCCACGCACCTGCCTCCCGAACTGGTTGCAAGGGAAGGCCAGGATCCGTAAACCGCACTCAGCGAATCGGGCGTGCAGGTCGACAAGCTGAGTGTAGTTTACTTCTGTTTTGCCTCATTGCGAGGCCACGTTGGTGACGATGCACACGAAGCCCCTGAAGGTGAGATGGGCCAGTGAGGCCAGGTCAGGGCCACCAACCTTTCCCCCGCCTCTCCCACCGGGCACTTGGGTACCCACCGGTACTTGTCCAGGTTAACCATGCGTCCATCGATGTCCTTGGCGGAGAACTCGTGCATAGACTGAGCACAGCGCCAGTCGTCTCGGGACGCGCACTGCAAGGCAAGGGCGCATGAGCGGCGTGGGGACTTCGGGCCGCCGAGCCCGGAGCCCACTGCCACCTGGCCCACTCGCCCGGCCCGGGGTCCCCGGAGGAAGGGCTCCCAGGCGGATCCGCGCCGAGAAAACCAACTCCCGAGGGCAAGGAAAAACTGAGGACTCCTCCTCCTAAGGGTGCACGCCCTCTGCGCAAGAGCGCACATTGGAGAGAAGACACTGAGGCCCGGAGAGGGCTTGGGACCGCGCCAGGTGCCCCGGCGACGGGGCTGGGGCGCCGCGCGCACCGGGTCTGGGCACTCGGCGCTACAGCCGCTGTCCCAGGTCGTGAGCTCCGCCTGCCCTGGCCTCTCGAGACAGGGCTCCTCCCGCCGACGGCGCGCCCTCTTGCGCCCGCAAGCCCCCGCCTTCCGCCGCCGGGGGACTCGGCGCCGCCGCCGCCGCCTGCCCCGCAACCGGCGCCGCTGCCCCCGGCGACGCGGGGAGCCGGCGGCCGCGCGGCCCATGCCCGACCGCCTCCGGCCGCGCCTGTGCCCACCGAGGGCCGCGCCCGGGGGACAAAAAGGGCCGGGAGCCAGGGCGCCCGGCCGCCCGTCTGTGACGCCACCAAGCAGGGCCCCGGGGCCGCGCGGGGAGGGGGAGGGGCGGGGACGCCCCGCGGCGCGTGACCCGGGGTTTCCAGCCCACCGGGCGCCCTCCGCTCGCCGGGCCCAGCCGGGGACGCCAGCGGCCGAGGGCGCCCAGCCCCCCGCGGCCTCGACGCCGCCGGCCTCGCGCGGCCCGCAGGCACCCAACGGGGGTTCCGGCCGCCCAAGCCCTGCTCCCGAACGGCCCCCGCCCGAGCCCACCGCGGCCCCGCGCGCCCGCCCAACGGCCCCTCGGCCCGCCGCCGGCGCCGCGCTCACCATGGTGCTGGCCAGACCCGGCGCGGCCAAGGCCCCGCACAGCAGCGCCGGCTTCAGCAAGCGATACAGGCGGCTGAGGTTCATCACGGCGGCGGGGGCGCCGGAGGCAGCGGCTCCTCCCCTCGCCGAGCCGACCAATGGACGCGCGCCGGCGGGCCTCTCCTCCCCGCCCTAGGCCACGCCCACAGGCCCCTCATTGGTCGGACGCGCGGGCGGGGCGGACCCATGGTGACGCCAGCCAATGGGAGGCCGGGGCGAGGGGCAGACGGGGTCGGGGCCGGGGCCAGGAGGTGGCTTCACTGCCGTGGGCGACTGCGCATGCTCGCCGGCGGGCGGACTGCCGGGTCCACGCAGGCGGCGCGTTGATGGGTTTAGGACAATTATCCGGGCGGTTGACCGCCGCACCGCGGGATGCCTGACAACTTGAGATAGTACTGGAAACCCGTGGTGGGGGGCTCGAACTCGCAGGAAAACCGCCCCAGCTCTTTGAACACTGGAGGTTTTCTTGTAAAGTCACACGGGGTCGGACTCCGGCTCCCTCGCGACTGCGGTGTCGCTGCGAGGGCGCCTCGCCCGGCCCGTGGGCCCAGAGAAGGCCCGAGGCCACCCAGCTCGCCGTTAGAATGGGCACGTGAGCCGGGGGGCACTAACCAGGTGACCGTTGGCGGGCCCCGGCGGCCACGAGGACGGCACACAGCGGAGCGAGTTGTCTGCGGCCCCACGGTGCACGGCCGTCCGCACACGGGGCCGGAGTGCTCGACCTCTGGCCTCATGACCTGTTTTCACTCCAGGTTCTGGCACTTGGCCAGGGCGGTACAGAAAACAGACCCGCCCACTCGTGGGACCCGAGTCGAGGAATTCCTCAGCGGCCCGGCTGCCCCCACGCCCACCCCACGCCCAGCCGTGACTGGACTTTGACCTGTGCGGCGATCAGCATCTTGCCCCCTCTCGGGCTCTCCGGGGAGCATGGCTGCGGAGGCCACGGGGACGGGACTCTCTGGGCTTGGCTCACTTGGGGGAGCCAGTGAGACCCCCCTTGTCTGCCTCCCACCCAGGCCTGCCCAAGTGCTGGCCAAGTTTGGTGGTAAAAGCAGCGGAATGGGGAAATCCATTCCAGGGGCCGCTTCCCCATTCCTTGTCTTGCACAACCTTCCCACAGGGCTTCCTACCTCCAGCCTGGCTACCAGAGGCCCACTTGTCAGCCGCACCTCTTGGAGGGGAGCCCCCATTGTCTCTGCTGGGCAGCCTCATTTCTCAGAAAGCACCCAGTCCCCCTCTACTTCTGCCTCCCTGGAACGACAGGGTGGCATGGCCACATTGGTCTGACTCACTGGAACTGTGCTCAGGCCTCGCGAGCTTCTCTGGGGTCCTGAGGCCCACCTGCTCCCATGAGCCCTTTCTCCTCCCTCTCCCTAACGTCCACAGTCCTGTTGCTGTCTCCACCTGCCACCCATACCTGAGCCCTCCCGGGGGACCATCCAGGTCAGCCCTCCTTGGGCCCAGCCGCCCCCTGGCCCCAGGTTCCAACAATCATGCCTAATCCCCTTACTCAGATTTGCCCATCATTCCAGCAACCTAGACAGATGCCATTTCTCCCATCTTAAAATCCACTCCTAGCCCTCTCCCTGTCCGCCTTTGGCCCCCTCTCTCCTTGGCATCTACGTCCACATCTCCAACTCCTTTACTCCCATAAATCCCACTCTGGTCGGGCCCCCTCCTCATCTGCCCTCGTCAGGGTCACCAATAATGTCTGCTTGTCTAACCCCCCGCCTAATCTTCAGGTCTGCTCAGACTCGCTGTTTGGTGGCCTTGTTGATCGCTTTCCCTCCTCCTCCTCCAGACACCTTCTTCACCGCGTTGGAGGGCACCTGGCAACCTCTTTATTCCACTTCAGGAGGGTTCATGTAATACTGCTGGCACCTGGTGCTGCAATCAGTAGCCAGGTCCCCTGTGAAGTGGGTGCTGTTCTCATTCCTGTCCCACAAGGCAGGGGGAAGGGAGGCATTTAGGCAGAAAAGGGTTGAGTAATGTGCCTCGGTTCACGGGGCCAGGATTGGCCGCTGCTTCAGGGTCTGTGCCCTCCCCTCCTCTTGGCCTCTGAATCTTGGCAACGTTTCGGATCTGTTTGGTGACCTCATCCAGGCTCCAGTCTCCAGGGACTCCCACATGCCTGTCTCCACTTGGACCTTGCCCTGGATTCCAGACTCATACCCCATTGTCTCCTTGACATTTCTCCTTGGGGCAACAAGAACCTCCTTCTTTCTCTCTTTCAATTTTATTTTATTTTTTTAAAGATTTTATTTACTTATTTGACAGAGAGAGCCAGAGAGCACAAGCAGAGGGAATAGCAGCAGGAGAGGAAGAAGCAGCCTCCCCCCTGAGCAGGGAACCCGATGTGGGACTCCATCCCAGGCCCCTGGGATCACGACCTGAGCCAAAAAGGCAGACGCTTAACCATCTGAGCCACCCAGGCGCCCTCTTTCTTTCAATTTTAATTTTAATTTATTTTTAATCTATGCCAATGTGGGGTTGGAACTCATGCTCCATCAACTGAGCCAGCCAGGTGTTCCTGGAGCCCCATTCTTTTTTTTTTTTTTTTTTTTCAATTACTTATTAGAGAGAGAGAGTACATGAACGAGTGGGGGTTGGTGCAGAGGGAGAGGGAGAGAGAGAATCCCAAGCCAACTCCCCACTGAGCCGGGAGCCCAACTCGGGGCTCAATCCCATGACCCTGAGACCATGACTCTAGCTGAAATCAAGTCAGAAGCCTAACCAACTGAGCTACCAGGCTCCCCCCGCCCTCTGCCCCCAGAGCCCCTTTCTCATCTGCCTCCTACACCTGTTTCTCCCTGGTCTGTCCGTCCTGGTCCCAGCAGCTCTCTTCCTCCTCCCTCTCTGTCTCTCTCTTCTCCGCATCCTGTCCATCTGCAAATCCTGTGGGGTCCACCTTCAGAACACCAGGAGCCTGCCCACGGCTCACCCCTACCCCAGTTGGAGCCCCCATCTGTGGCCAAGTGGCCCTCCCCTGTCACCTGCCTGGTCTCTCTGCTGAAATGCTGACGGTGGCTGAAAAAGAAAACCCAAGCTTTTCAACCCAACCAACAAGGCCTCCCCGGGTTTGCCCCACTACACCCTCTAACCTGCTCTCCTCCCCCTCCCCCCACAGGCCTCCTTGCTGCCAACACACCGGGCAGAGTGAAGCACACACTGTGCCCTCTGACCGATACACCTTTCTTCAGACATTCACACAGCTTCCTCCCTCTCCTTTGGCCTTTTGCTGGACTCTCTCTTGCTCCTTGCCTTCCCTGACCTCCCCGCTGAAACTGAAAATCTCCCATCTGGCTTAGCTCCCGTATTCCATTGCACGGTCACCTTCTAATGCTCTTGTTGTGGTCGAGATTTCTATTTTGTCTCCCTGGAACGTAAGGGGGGCTTGGCCTGTTTTGTTCACCGTCTCTGGGAATGTATGGCTGAAAGAGAAGTTCCTGATGGCCTCCAGTGGGGCGAGCGCTGAGCGGGGAGAAGGGCGGATGCACAGTCGGGGCTGGGGCTGTGGATATGCAGGCAGAGGCCTGCTGGGTCTCAGGGGATAGGACAGGGGGGAGACAGAGGGGGAGCATTTCCTGAGCCCAGGGGCTGTGCCAAGCTCCGTCCCTTTAGATTCTCAGCTAACTCTCTGAAACGGGGACACTTTATTTCCATTATACGGAAGGGAAAACTGAAGCTCCTGGGCATTAAGTTGGACGCGGCCCACAGCAGTTGGATGCATGTTTATGGAGGGCCTGCTACGTTGCCCGGCCGTCCCTGGGAGGCAGGCGAGGAGACCGCTGATCGCGTCCGAGCCTCAGCTTCCCCGCCCACACCTCGCTTCCGCCTCTCCCGATTCTAAACTCCCTACCCAGACGGGCGCTGAGCCGAAACTACAACTCCCGAGAGGCCCCGCGGCCAAGGCCACGCGAGAACTGCCGAGGCGAGAGTGGGCGGTTCCGTTTGCTCGGCTCTCGCGCAGCCAGCCGGCGCCCTCGGAAGGCCCGGGCTGCCCTCGGCGCTGCCGCTCCCGAAGGTCTCTGGGGCCAGGCGTTCGCTGTCGACAGCCCTGCACGGGGCGGCGCGGGGGGGGGGGGGGGGGGTCTTGGCTCGGCGCAGGCGCAGTCGGCGCGGGTTCTTCCGCGGGCTCAGGCGCGTTCACGGGGGGCGGCGGCGGCCATGGACGACGAGGAGGAGACGTACCGGCTGTGGAAGATCCGCAAGACTATCATGCAGGTGGGCCTGCGCGGCTAACGCGGGGAGGGCGGGCCTCGCTGCGCCGGGCGAGCCGGGCCGCGGCGGCTCGGGAGGGCGGCGGGAGCGGAGGGGTCGGGGAGGGGACCCCGCGGGGCTGCGGCCGGCCCCGGGGGAGGGTCTCAGTCGAGCTGAAGAGGGGAGGCGGCGGACCCGCGTTCTTCCACTCGGGCGTGCTCCCGGGGGGCCTGACACGGAGCCCCAGAGCCGGGGGCGTGGGAGGAACCCTGCGGGTCAGCCGGCCTGACCTGCCGCCCGGGGGTGTTTCCGGCCGGCGGCCGCTTCTCGGTCTCGGCCAGCAGCTTTGAGTTACTCGGGCTGATCGGGACGACCGAGAGCAGCAGCAAGCCGGCTGAGCATCCGCGCGTGCCAGCGGTTTAACCGCCCCGGGACTCAACCCAGGCAGCCGCTTGCAGCGTCCCCTTACCACTTGGCAAAGCTACTCGAAGAGGGGCACCAAAAGCGGCTGACTGCGCCGGGGGCCGGGGGGGCTCTGCGCCGAGAATCAGGCCAGGGGCCTCCTGGGGGGAGGGGGTGGTGGGCGCGGGGCCGAGCAGCAGCTCTGACCTTCCCTTTCTCGTCTGGGTCCTCTTCAGTCCGCCCACTCGAAGCGCCCTGACTTCTGAGTCCTGGCCCTCAGCCTTTGTCCCCTTTCCCAACCAGAGTCTGCCCTGGCCTGCCCCGCAGCGCCCCTCCCACCCCTCTGCCTCCATGTGCCCCAGACCCCCGGCCATAGCTCTGCCCCGGCTGCCCAATCACAGCCTGTCCCCGAGGCTCAGGGTAAGGTGACCAGCTGTGTGGCAGCCGGCTCTGTGCAGGAGCTCTCTTGGGGTGTGTCCTGGTCTTTGTCCCCACTTTCCCCTTCCTGTCTGACCTCTACATGCACCTGTCGCACCGGGCCCCCAAGCCCGTGTCATCCTCTGCAGGGGCCTCACCCGGCCCGTGCTCTTCCCGCATCCCTCCTCTGCCCTGAGCTCACTTGGCTAGTCCTCTCTGCAGCTGTGCCACGACCGGGGCTACCTGGTGACCCAGGATGAGCTGGACCAGACGCTGGAAGAGTTCAAGGCCCAGTTTGGAGACAAGCCGAGTGAGGGGCGGCCGCGGCGCACAGACCTCACGGTGCTGGTAGCCCACAATGACGACCCCACTGACCAGATGTTCGTCTTCTTCCCAGGTGAGGGCCTTGCTGGTCCGGGGTGGCTGTGTGTCTCCTAGGGGCCACATTCTGGTAGAGCCATCCAAGGGCCTACTCGGGTCAGCTCGTAGCAGCTGCCTGCTGAGTGACCCAGTGTCTACACCAACCCTTTTATTCTGTGTGTTCTGGGAAGAGAGCTCCTCCTCCCCGCTGGGGATGATGCCATTGACCTCTGAACTTCTCTGAGCACTTTTTCCAGTTCTCCGCTGTTTCTATCTTGATGGTTTTCTCTGTCCAGCAGGGTTATCACAGGCCTCCCCGGTAGGCCCCCAGCCCCCTCCTGATGTCAGACTCACCTGTGTCCTCTCTGACCCCACATCCTCCACTCTCTGTGCTTCTCATTCCCCGAAGCTCCTTCCTGTCCTGCTGCAGGGTTCTCACCCTGTCCTGGGCCCGGCACACCCCCCTCACCACACCCTTTCCTCCTTGCTCTGCCTGCTCAGTGTCCATCTGTCCTCCTCGGAGACCCGAGTGCAGGTGCCTCCTCTTCCAGGAGCCCCTCTAAGCTCCAGGTCAGGCAAAGAGCCCACCACGGGGTGTCCCAGGACCCCTGTGTTCCTCTGTCTTGGCCCCTACTGCACTGAGGCGGCCTGATTGTAAAGCCCATAAAGGCTGGGAGGCCGTGTGTGTAGTGAGCACTCTGGGGGCCCAGCCCTCTGCCTAGAATCACGGGGGTAGAAAACATGTGCAGGATGGACCGAGCACGTGTAAGGCGTATTTACTGGAAGCCTTGGTGCCTAATCACGTGCCTCCCCGTGGAGCTGTCTCAGCCTCCTCAGAATCTGCCTGGTGGCAGGGCCCTCCCTGGAGTGGGACAGGGGCACGTCGTGTTCTCGAACGGGCCCCAGGACAGGACTGAGTTTCCTGCCATGCCAGTCCACCTGGACTGCCGTAGCAGAGCCCCACGGACCGGCGGCTTCGACATCACACTGAGCCCCTCCCGGTGCTGGAGGCGTGACGTCTGAGACCAGGGTGTCGGCAGGGCTGGGTCCTCCCGAGGCCTCTCTCCCTGGCGCGTAGACGGCCGTCGCCGTGTCCTCACGGGATCGTCCCTGTGTGTCTCTGTGTGCTCACATCTTAGAAGGCCACCAGTCTTGTCTGATTAAGTCCTGTCCTAACGACCTTGTTCAGATTTAACTGTCTCTTTAAAGACTTTGTTCCCAAGTGCAGTCATATTCGAGGTACCGGAGGTTAAGGCTCTAACACAAGGATTTTGGGGGACACAACTCAGCCCCTGACACTGCCCGTCAGGCGAGTGAGGGTCTGAGGACATGTGCTGCACGCACGTGAAGGCCTGGCTGGGAGCCCCGCACACATCCTGGAGCTGGCAGCCAGTTGTTGACCTTCTGCTCGGCTCAGGGTCCAGTGGGTCTGGCCGTGCAGGGATGGGACTGTGGTCCCTCAGGTCAGCTGACTTCACGTCCCTTCTGAACATGCAGCCACCTCGGCGGCACCTAGACCAGGCAAACTGCTTCCTCTGGGGGTTCGCAGACCTTGGAACCACTGAGGCACCGGACCAAACAGATACACAGATCCTAGTTCCAGAGAGGATCCGTTAGGTGGGGAGGCGCAGGGTACCTTCCAGCTCCCCAGCAGATGTGGAGGAGAGCCAGCACCCTGGTTCCCGTTGGGCTCGTGGGGAAATTGAGGCCCCAGGGAGAAGAGCCTGTTCCCGAGTGGCGCTGGGACGCCTTGGTGAGGTGGAGCTAGGATGCAGGGCCCCCCAGGGAAGAGGGGCCCTTGCAGTGTGGACCACCATGTGTTCTGTCCGCAGAGGAGCCTAAAGTGGGAATCAAGACCATCAAGGTGTATTGCCAGCGGATGCAGGAGGAGAACATCACCCGGGCCCTCATCGTGGTGCAGCAGGGCATGACCCCCTCCGCCAAGCAGGTGGGCGTGCGTGTGGTCCGCCCCCCCCAGGTGGGAGCCCGTGCGCCTCACGTTCCCGCTCCCCGGGCCCTGCTGACAGTCTTCACCCAGGGTTGGCACGCTGCCCGCCGGCCCCTGGGGGTGTCGGCCCCGTGTCCTGATGGGGCCTCGGGAGCCTGGGATCTGGGAGGGAGCGGCTCTCCCAGTGCTGTCGCGGCCGATGCCTGCTGAGAGAAGCCAGAGCGGCGAGGTGGCCCGTGTGGGTGCCCGCATCCCGGAGTGTGGGCTGGACAGGTCTGGGTGGAGGCTGCTGTCTGGGATGGTGGGCGAGCGAGCGGTCTCGTCCCTGTGCAGAGTTCTCGCAGTCCCACCAGCACAGGGACAACCCTGGGAGCGCTTTGTCAGATGTCACTGTTTGTGACACCAGGCTGAGACCTTGGAAACGTGTCGGGGCGGGCGGGCTCTTCCTCCTCGAGAAGTCCCGCTGACCGGCGGTGGGATTTCCTGATTTATGACGCGTGGCCCCTTACTGAAGTGTGGAAGTAAGCCTCCTTTGGCCGCCAGCCCACCGTCAGCCTCTGGGGAAGAAATGGGGTGGCATCATGTTGGTCCTTGGCTGTGCATGAGGGTCGGCCTCTCTTCCAGTCCCTGGTAGACATGGCCCCCAAGTACATCCTGGAGCAGTTTCTGCAGCAGGAGCTACTCATCAACATCACGGAGCACGAGGTAGGGGGCTGCTGGGGACGGCAGAGATGTGGCCCCCGCCAGATCGTAGGAGGCCGATGGGGATGTGTCCGGGCACCGGCGCTCCCTGTTTGGGGGTGAAGATCTGCCGAAGGAAGTAGAGCGGGGGTCTCCGAGTGTGGCCCTGGGTGGGAAGCAGCAGCATCACCTGCGAACCTGCCACGAGTCAGGAAGCTGGGGGGTGGGGGGGTGGAATCTGCTGCCCCAGGGTCCCCAGATTGTGTCCCACGGCCCGTCTGCATGAGCTGCAGGCTCTAGTCCCTCATCCACGTGTGGAGTCAGGAGCAGGGTGGGACTGCAGCCAGGGCCTCTGTGACGTCCCTGAGCGCCTTGGGTGGGTGGTTCACGCCAAGGAAACAGCCTGCGGCCCGCCCTGCTCCCCTTTTCTGTGTGGGGGTACAGTGGGGTCTCTCGCACCCCTGGAGACTCAGCTTCTCCTCTTGGCAGCTGGTCCCAGAGCACGTCGTTATGACCAAGGAGGAGGTGACCGAGCTGCTGGCCCGGTAGTATCCTTTCGGCCCCTGCCCTGGGCCCCTCTCCTCCCCTCCCACCCGCACGCCCCTACTCGCACCCCAGCCAGTGGAGCCTGGGTTTTTCCCTGACTGAGCTTCTCAGTAAACTCCGAGAGAACCAGCTGCCCAGGATCCAGGCCGGAGACCCGGTGGCCCGCTACTTCGGGATAAAGCGAGGGCAGGTGAGACGTTCCACCCCAGCCCCCTCTAGAGCCAGGGCTACGCCGGCTCCTCGCCCAGGCCCAGGGTCCACTGTGAGGCCCCGCCCCAGCCCCTGCTGCCGTGTGTCCACAGGTGGTAAAGATCATCCGGCCCAGTGAGACCGCAGGGAGGTACATCACCTATCGGCTGGTGCAGTAGCCGCCCGGCTCACAGGTGAGATGTGCGCTGTGGCCACGGGGCCCGACGGGACGGGGGTGGGGAGGGCTCTCCCTTTTGGGGTGCAGGAAGGGCCTATCCAGGAGTGAGCCCCGTCTTCCCATTCCCCCCCAGTCCTCTGTGTCACCTCCTGGGGGGCCTTGTCGGCAGCCCCACTTCCCGCTCGGCTGGTCTCACCTCACACAACAGACGTGACACGTGGTCGTCCTTCCTTCTCTCTCCCGCCCTGCGGCCTGGAGACAGATGGGGCTGTGGCCACCGCCGCCGCCCCCCAGGAACCTCACCACTGCTGCTCTGGACCCCGGGGCGACCTCACCTGGATGCTGAGCCCCACCCTGGACCCTGCGTGAGCGTGCCTCCGGAGGGGACAGGATGCCACGGGGAGGCCTGCAGCAGCCGGTGACCCACAGCAGTCCTGGCTCAAGTCTCCGGCCAGCCTCCAGCACTGTGGTGTTGCCGGGCTCCCGCTAGGGTGGCCCTGAGGCCGTCTGAGCACACCCGGGGCAGCAGGGAGCGAGTTGCTATTTGATGCTGGGTGTTTTTAAAAATTAAAAGTATTTGTGCAAGTAAAGTGGCTTATCTGGAGAAGCAAGGCAGAATGACAGGTTTGCAGTGAGTGGCCTTGCTCGAGGCTCTAGACCCTGGGCCTGCCCCCCGCCCCCCAGGGTGGCCATGTCCAGGCACGTCCCTGTCCAGTCTTTGGTGGGGGTGGGCAGCGTGGGGCGGGGGCAGTGCTGCTGGGCTCGCTCTCAGCTCTATTCCGGGTGTTTTCCTTGCGTCAAAGTTTGTGGTCAGGTTATCCAGTTTCCCCATTAGTGTCTAGTTTCAGAAGGCCTTCCTGGTTCGGGTTAAAAGGTTTGCTTTTCTTTTTGTTTTAACAACGGCTTTATTGAGACCTAGTTCACGTACCACGGCGTATGCATTTGCAGCACACCACTCAGTGGCTTTTAGACCTTGTCATCACCCCGAAAGAAACCCCGTCCCCATCAGCCGTCACCCCTCCCCAGCCCCCACCCCCACGAGCCCCCTTCCCATCCACGGACGAGCCTGTTCTGGACGTGTCACTCACGTGGACTCACCGCACGTGGCCTTCCGTGTCTGGTTCCCTCCCTGAGCGTCATGGGCTCGGGGTCCGTCCCCGGGGCCGCGCGTGAGGGCGCCTCACTCCCGTCTGCGGCCGCGGGACGCTCCGGTGTGTGGGGGACACACTGTGTGTTCCCTGTCCAGCTGCGCGCACACACATTCTACTTACCCATCTACCCTCCACGGACACTGGGTTCATCCGTTTTTGGCAGCGAGTTGTGAATAACGTTGCCGTGGGCATTCGTGTACACATTTTGTCTCGACATGTGTTTTCATTTTTTCTGGGTGTGTATCTAGCCGTAGAATTGCTGGGTCGTGTGGAAGCGGGTCACCCGGTGGAGAAACCGCCAGGCCGTTCGGCGGCCCGTGTCAGACCCGCACGGCCTCGGCAGCGCTCGCTGCTGGCCGCCCCGTGCGGTGAGGTCGGCCTCGCTGTGCGTGGGATGCCTTCTCCCTGATGACTGACCACGCGAGCTGTTCTCTTGGCTCAGAGGCCATGTGCATGTCGTCTGTGCAGGAAGGTCTGCCCGCCCCTCGCGTGCCGTGTAGTTGGGCCGCGCGTGTCCCTGTCGCTCCCAGCACGCAGCCACGGGTGTGCGTGTGTCTCTCATCACATACACACTTGGCGGAGGTGTGTTCTGTGATCTAGATTTCTCAAAAATCTGTTCATAAGTTTGGTGCGTTTACACGTGGCCTTAAATTCTGCGATCGACTCCTGGGCCCAGTGTGACACAGGGATGCACTTTCCCCTTGGACAGACCGGGGTCTCGATGCCTTGTAGGATGGCCAGTGGGTCCTGCTGTGCACGCGCACAGGTCCTCTCCCACGGATCCATCCACCTGTGAAAGGTAGAGCTTGTCCCCTCCCCCCCAATACACATGCGCTGTTTTCCAGAGTCAGCTTGTCCAAAGTAAGCCAGACCCCACTCCCAGGAGGTCCCCAGAGGAGTCCGTCCACACAGAGAGGAGAGGGTGGGAGCCGGGGCTGGGGCAGGGGGTGGGGAGTGCGCGCTAATGGGGACAGAGTCTCCGTGTGGGGAGATGGAACGTTCTGGAGATGGAGGGTGGGGGTGACTACAGGACAGGGTGAGTGTGCTTCACGCCGCTGAGCTGTGCGCTTAGAGACTCCTCGCATGGCTCGACTTCGTAGTCAGATACATTCTCACACGGCTTTGCACGTTTATTTACAAACACACAAGGAACAATTAAAACCCCACTGTGAGGAGAAAAGACCAATAACCGAATTTTTTTTACTGTGGTTGTATTTCCAGCTCTGGGCCAGATGGTCCCTGTTGTACTTTGGGTAGCGGTGGCCACAGGCAGGGCGTAAACGCGTGGGCATGGCCGTGTGCTGTTCGCCAGTGTTGGACCGCTGTTTGCTGGCTCGGTGACCTCCTTTTCCGGATCTTTCTTAGTGCTGCAGAGCGTTCTGTCTGGCACTGATGCTGCTCAACTGAGCCGGGGGGTGGGCTGCAGGTTTCGGGGGCCGGCCCCTCTCCCCAGCCGTTTATGTCCTGATGGGTGTGAATTCCATCTAGTTTCTCGCAGCAAATGAGAGGTCGGGTCTTCCCGCTGCTGAGCCGACCTTGACCCTCCAAGATCAGTGCAGCCGGGGTGAGGGGTCAGTAAGAGGAATTGGGGAGGGTCCTCGGCCGCTGCTGGCTGAGGGTTCGCTGTGCTGCCCGACAAGGTGGCCACGGCCCTGAGGCTGCTCAGTGTAAAGGAGATTTGCACTTCAGGTGCTCGGCCCGGCCACATTCCAGGGCTTAGTAGCCACGTGGGGCTGGTGGCTGTCAGCCTGACAGCCTGAATGGGCGGCGTTTCTGGAAGGTTCCACCAAGCAGTGCTGGGCCAGAAGTTTCTAGGAAGTGCTTATTTGACGCCTGTGTGTGCACAGCCAGCCTCGAAGGTCCCTAACTGGGCTGTTTTACTGGAATTTCTCTTCCTGCGAGTCGTCTCCAGCGAGGCACCGAGGAGATGCTAAGTCGACTGCAGCCCCCTCCCACACCACCAGACAAGATGGGCTCAGATTTAAAACTTTATTTTAAGCAAAATAAATGTGCATTTGAAAATCTACGTTGTGACCCAGGACAGACCTCACCGCGTGCCTACACCCTCCGGGGCCCGACGCTGCCTCCTGGCCCCTGCCATCTGGCTTCCAGCGTGGCCTCCGTGGTGGCCCAGTGGCCAGTGGGGTGGCTGGCCCTGAGGGCAGGGCCACTCAGCAGGGGCGTACATGGCTTCTCCGTCCACACGGCCCCCAGCACGCAGGCAAACACGGGGCAGGCCTCAGCCTCACCCCATGCTCCCGGAAGCTTCTGGAAAAGGCAGCCAGCAGTGTCCTCGGTGCATTGGGCTTGGAGCAGGCCTCGCGGGGCCTGGACATCCACAGACACTGGACATGCGGTGCCCCAGCTAGACAAACTCCGGCTGCCTCTCCTGGCCTGAGCCTGCTTCGACCCGCCCACCGCGGAGCCTCATGGCGGGCAGCCGGACCTCGGCCACGTTGTTGCACTGGTTGGTGTTGTACTCGGAGAGCTGCTGGGCCAGGCCCTCCCCGTCCCCGGCCGCGGCCGCGGCTCCCAGCTGCTCCTCACTGCCGCTGCGGCTGCCCTGGCCCTCCTCCGCACTGGCCTCGCTGCCCGGCTTCTCCAGGAAACTGAGGCGGTGCACGGCGCCCCCGTCCGCTGGGGACAGCAGGTCTGAGGCCTCCTCCACCTCGGAGTCGGAGTCATTGGAGGCCACCTGGGATTCTGGGAGGTCAGGAAAGGCGGGGGGCGCGGGCGGGGGGAGACAGGACAGACGGACATGTCGTGACCAGGAGGGCCCTGGGGCCCACCGCCTGACATGCTGTCACCCTCACCAGGCCCGGCTCCCTGCCCCGCGCCGCCCGCCCACAGCCAGAGGGGCAGGCTGGGCGCACGGGGCGCACGGGGCTGCTGCCGTGTGCAGGGTGCCCCCTCCGGTGTCTACACACCTCAGAAAGGCATCTCCTGGCTGGTATTTGCGGCAGGTCAGACAAGCTCTCTCCGTGGGAGACAAACCCCAGCCGCGCGGCGCCCAGGCACACCGCCCAGCAGCCCGCCTGGCCGTCCCCACCGCTTACCTGGGTCCCCGTCCGCGGCCTCCTCCTGCAGGGGGAAGGCGGCCCCCGCACTGGCCTCTGGGTCCTGCCCCGCGGCCTCAGCCCGCTGCGCGTACGTGCCGTCCTGCAGGTGGGAGAACGGGGCTGGGGGAGGGCCCGCGACTCCCGCCCATCCCTAGCTCTGTCCTCTGTTGTGAATTGACTAAAAACTGAAAAAGCCTAAAACTTGTTAGCACCCTGTGCAAGCGTACATGTGATGACACCGAAGCCCGTGCCGTGCACGGGCTGTGCTTGTCCCCCTGGGGCAGCAGGCCGAGGCCCCGCGTGGACGCCCCCTGCACACCCACAGGCCCCTGGAGAGGGAGGACAGACCCTCCGCGGGGGCTGGAGCACGAGCGAGGTGCTGGGAAACCAAGCACGCAGAGCTTGTGGAAGTGAGAACCGGTGGCCCGGCAGCCGGGCAAAGTGGCAGGTGGCCCCGGGGGGCAGCACGCGAGCCCGAGCCTGAGGACGTGCTGGAGGAGCTGGACGGGGCCGGGCTCCAGAGGCAGGTGGGGGAGGCGCGGCCGCAGGGCCTTTGCACTGGCAGTGGAGCTCCCCCAGAGCTGAGCCCCCCCTCGTCGGTTCTTTGCTTAAAAATGCCTCCGAGAGGGGCGCCTGGGTGGCTCAGTCGTTAAGCGTCTGCCTTCGGCTCAGGTCATGACCCCAGGGTCCTGGGATCGAGCCCTGCATCGGGCTCCCTGCTCAGCGGGGGGCCTGCTTCTCCCTCTCCCACTCCCCCTGCTTGTGTTCCCTCTCTCGCTGTGTCTCTCTCTGTCAAATGAATAAATGGAGTTAAAAAAAAAAAAAATGCCTCCGAGGCCCCTCCTGACCACCCTGATGAAACCAGGGCTCTCGGTCCCGGCCCCCCTGGAGTGGGCAGCTCTGGGCCCCGCCACCACCCTCACCTGGCCCCCAGGCACCTCCTCGGGCTCCTCCACGAAGATCAGGCCGTAGTGGGCAATGAGGGTCTCCACGACGCGGGCCTGGTGGGGGTAGTCGACCAGGGAGGACAGGGACACGGTGGCCTCGGTGGGCCTTGGCCGCAGCAGCGTGGGTCCAAACACAATGCCCAGGTTCCCCGGAGTCATCTTGTTGTCCTGCTCGACCTCCACGATCCTAGGGGTCACGCGGACTCAGGAGCAGGCATGAGCAGACCCCCCCGGCCCCCGCCCGCCCCGGGCCCCTGCCCCCCCCCGCCCCGGCCCCCGCCCGCCTGGGCCCTCACCTGCGCAGGTGCCGCAGCAAGTACTGCAGTGTGGCCCGGTTCTCGGGAGGCAGGTCCTGCAGGAGCTCCCGCAGCCGGCCCGCCATGGCTGTGGCCGCGGCCTCGCTCTCGGCAGCGTCTGGCCGGCCCCGCGACGCCGCCTTGGCCTCTGCCTCCGCCTTCAGGTTGTCCTTGGCCAGCCCCACGAGCTCGTGGTAGAGGCGGAAGGAGAGGATAGGTTCGGGCAGCTGCGGGGTGACAGGTCGGTGGGGTCCGTGGCCCCGGCCCGGCAGCCCCACCCCTGCCCTGGCTGGCGTGCGCTCAGCCCCGGCCCCCCGCCCCACCTGCCGCAGGTAGAGTTTGAGGACGTTGCTGATGTCGTGGGGCGAGGCCTGTGACAGTTCCACCAGCTCCTTGCCGTTCTCGAACGCCTGGCACAACTTCTCCACGCGCGTCTTCACCCCGTTGACGCGGTAGATGCCCTGTGGGGGCCGCCGTCAGCCAGGGCCCACGCCCGCCCCCAGGACAAGCCCCCGCTGCCGCCCCCGGGGCGGTCACCTTGGTGTGCAGCGCCCGCTGCTCGATCTCGCAGACGCACTTCTTGATGATGAAGGGCACACCGTCGGTCGTGCTCCGGGCCGCCTGGGAGAAGTCCTGGCCGAACAGCTGCAGGCGGCCCTGGAGTTTCTTGTGGCCACACTGGATGGCGAGTGTCTCCAGACACTTCTTGTGGCAGGCCAGGCAGCACTGTGCGGGCGGGCGCCGAGTGAGTGAGCCCCTGGCCCCCGCCGCCTCCTCTCTGAAGCCCTCCTGACCCTCCCCTCCCCATGGGTGCCGCGCCTCTGCCTGCCCCCCGGGCCTGGGTCCTCCGACGGCCCGGCCCCGCTCCAGGCCTTGGCACCAGTGCCGACCTCTGCCCGCTCTCTCTCCCCGCAGGGCCCTCGGGGTCTCCACGTGCTCCCCCGGCTCCCAGCTGAAGGGAGCTCGCTGAGCACGCGTGCCCGGCCGTCCAAGCCCCGCTCACCTCCTCGCACTCGGCGCCCTGGAAGTAGACGTAGCTGTTGCACTCCCTGCACTTGGCTGGTGTGCGCAGCTTCCGCAGCCGGTGTGTGCGGGCGGCCTTGGACAGCCCCACGTTGCGGAAGGGTCCGCTGGGCACGGCCACCGGCAGCTCGGGGGCCATGCCATTGAGGGCAGCTGGGGGTGGGGCAGGCGGTCAGCCTCAGCAAGGCAGGGCAGGGCCGGGCCCCTGGCCGAGTCCAGAACCCCTCCCCTTGATGTCCCGCTCAGGGCCCCTCACCCTGCTCGAAGGCTGACGCCCCTGCGCTGCCCTCCTGGTCCGCCAGCTCCTCGCTGGACGACATCCGCTCCAGCTTCTTGAAGTCCCCTGAGCAGGAGACGGCTGTCAGGCACCAAGCCCCCGGGGCCAGACCACGGGTCAGCCGGACCCTCCCCGGAGCTGGCTCACGGCCGCTATACCCTCCAGGGCCCTGGCTGCACGATGAGTCCCCCCAGCCCCCAGGCCCGGGCTGACAGGTCCCTTCACCTGAGCCAGGGCTGGGGTCCAGGCTGCCGTCCGAGTCTGACGTGGCGCTGGGCCACGACTTGTGCACCTGGTGTCCACGCCCACCTGCAGAAGGAGGCGTGTCCGGTGGGGGCCGAGTGGCCACGGGGAGGCCACGCCCACCCCACACCCCTGCACCCCCGCCCCGCACTCACCCCTGCGCTCCTTGGCAAGTGCGCCATCGCTGGGCCCACCTTCCTCCTCGGGGCTGCCGGTGGCCTCTACCCCCGTGGCGTCACTGACGAGGCTTCCCTTCCGGGTCCGCATGACCGGGGACCTGGAGGGACAGGATGGGGGTCACGGAAGCATCGGCACGGCCAGCCCCATGTCGGGGGGGCCCGACCCCGGGCACATGCAGGGGGCCGTACCAGGCGTTGGTGGAGACGTGGGGCTCAAAGTCGTAGCGCACGTCGGGCTCGTCGTCCCGCTGCAGCTGGCCCACGTAGGAGGCATACTGCTGCCCCGGGTCGTAGAGCTTGCTGCTCTCACAGAGCATCTGGAAGTGCACGGGCAGCGAGGCTGTCTGCATGTGCAACATCTGGTAGTAGGAGATGGTGGCCTGCGGGCGGGGCGGGCGGGCCGGGCGTGAGCCACGGTGACGCGCAGCCGAGCCCGCCCGGCCGGGGCGCGGGGACGCCGGGCGCGCACCGACTTGATGGTCTGGTCGCTCTGCCGGATGACCTCCTGGATCTGCCGCAGCACCGTCACCTTGGTGTCCTCCAGTTCCTGCTTCTGCGTCTTGGCGTCGGCCACACACGTCCGGTAGGTGGCCATGGCTTCCTCTGCCTAGCCGGGGGCCGGGGGGCACACAGAGCCCTCAGCCGGGTTCGGGCCTCGGGCGCCGCCAGGCCCGCCGCGGGAGCCCGGGCCGCGGAGAGGGGAGGGAGGCCTGCCCGCGGATGCGCCTCTGCCGGTGTCAGGATCTGCCCTCCGCTGCCCCTGCCCGGCCGCGCTCACCTTGTTCTTAGCCTCCTCCTCCAGGCGCCGCCGCTTGTCCAGGGTCTTGGAGGCGGCGGCCCCGGGCCCAGTGACCGCCTGCTCCTCCTCGGCCTTGGCCGCCAGGAAGCGAGCCTTGCTGTGGTCCTCACAGCGCTGCGAGTAGCCCTGCTTGGCCTTGCGCAGGTTGGACTCCGCCTCTTGCTGCGGGCATGGGGGTGAGGACGCCGGTCCAGAGCCATCGTCCAGCTGGGCCCGGTCCCCCGGCTCCCTCGCTGACCCTCAGCCGTCCACACGTGCCCACAACCCACAGCCCACAGCGCGACCGAGGCCCTGCCCCAGAGCTGACGGCAGGAGAACACGAGGGACGCCCGCAGTGGGACCCTGGGAGGATCCTTACAGCCCCCGAAGCAGAGACGCGAGCTCGGCGACCCGCCCAGCCCCCCGCCCGCCCCCGCCAGAGTGGCAGCCACGCTTCCGTCTCTCACTTCCCCTCGTACGCGGGAGAACAGTGAGGCCGCCCCGGCAGGAAGCCAGGCACCCTCAGGGTTGGCAGGAAGAGCGCTTGGTCAGAAACCCAGTGGGTATTCTGGGGGCCACACCTCGCAGCCTACACCGTCAGAGGCTTAAACGTAAGTGAGCTTGTACAAATACCAAGAGAAGCCGTGCAGAATATTTAAACACAGCCTCGAGTGCATGACACAGGACCCAGGAACCATGTGAGAAAAGACAACGGCTGACGCTCACAGGCTTCCGCCCAGAAAAACAGGCCGCAGGTAAAATCAAAAGTCAAAATAATAAACCAGTTGCCAGGGGGGTGGGGGGTCTGTAGCTCACATCAGCCAGGGCTGAGTTCTCTAATATATCAAGAGCTCTGGCAAATCAATAAGAAGTAGGCCCTCGTCCAATCCAAAGTGAGCCAAGGACAGGAAGTGAGGGTTCGGAGGAAGAAAGCAGCTGCAGCTCAGGATCGGCTCACAGGCTCACACCCTCCCCCAGCCCGCCGGCTCGGGGCGCACGTCCGACAGATGGGCCCAAGCGGTCACAGACACCAACAGCCCAGCAATGACCAGAACGTCCACCAGCAGGCTCTAGTGCAACGAGCCAAGCGGCCGACAGACCGGGATGAGCACGCGGCTCACGGAAGGGGGTGTAGAAGGCCGGGAGCAGAGGAGCGAACCCTTGCGGGGGGGCGCAGGGGGGGTGCGTTTGCCGGCGGCGCTGGAGGGAGCTGGGCCGGGAAGCCGCAGGCCCTGTTAGCAGAGCGAGACAGCAAAGATCTAGCAGCTTTGGCAAAGTCTCAAACGGAACTGCGGGAAAGAGAAACACGCGCTCCAGACCTGGGAGAGCCTGTCTCCTGCCAACCCGACCCGCTCTGGACCGCGGCACATGCCCCGTCCCCCCACTCCTGCCTGCACAGCTGGGGGGGACGGGCCTGGCGTCCATCTGAGGCGGAGGCACTGCGGCCAGCCCCGTGCGGTTCCTCCTGCCCCCCCCGCCCCCCCCGGCGTACCAGCTTCCTCTGGGCACGGTGCCATGACTCCTTAATCTCCTTCCTGCGCTTCTCATGCTCCAGCCGCCTCAGGTTCAGGGGCTGGGGGGGACAGGCCGTGAGCAGGCGGAGGCCCTGGGACAGCCACAGCCCGCCCGCCGCCCGCCCGCCGCCCGCCCGCCGGCGCACCTGCATGAGGGTCTGGGTCTGCAGCGTGCTCACCCCCTGCACCATGCCATGGCCAAACTCCAGGTCCTGCTCCAGGGCCAGGGAGTAGATGGACAGGAGGGGCATGTGCGGCTGTGGGGGGGAGGGCGGCGGTCACGGGGCGGGGAGGCCACACAGCCTCCCTGTCCCCGTCCCAGCCTCCCCGGCTCCCTCCGCGGCCGTCAGCATCCTCAGTGCAGGTGGGCAGGGCTGACACGCACCCCCAGGCCCGGGGACCCCACCTCCTGCATGAAGCTCTGTCTACAGTTGTGCACGATCTTCTGCACGCCTTTGGCGAAGTCCATCTCTGCGGGGGTCGGGGAGCGTGTGAGCGCGGGGCCATGGGGGCTGGCCCCACCAGAGCCCGCCCGGCCGCCCTTACCCAGCGCAGTCCGCTTCTCCAGGTAGCCGATGAGGTCCTTCATGTACTTGGCCATGTTCTTGGCGTACTGCAGTGCGGCGTCCACACCCCCCTCACAGCGCTGCAGCAGCATGTCCACCTCCTCGGGCGCCAGGCCGCCTGCGGGGCACCCGCTCAGCCCAGCCCGGCGCCCCCAGCCCTCCCTCCCGCCCTCGGCCCACCGCGCGAGCGCCTGCCCACGTGCCGCTCAGAGGACGCTCACCCGCATCACAGTCGTCCGCGCTGGGGGAGGCGCCCTCGCTGCCCGATCCGTACAGGTTCTCCATGGTCTGCTCAGGAGAGACACAGGTGCGTCTGCCCCTGCTGGGCTCTGTTCAATGCCCCACGCAGGAGACAGCCACGGCCCCCCCACCCCGACCCCGACCCTGGGCGGGGGAGACAGGACGGTCCCCCCACCCCGACCCCGACCCTGGGCGGGGGAGACAGGAGGGTCCCCCCACCCCGACCCCAACCCTGGATGGGGGAGACAGGAGGGCCCCCCCGACCCCAACCCTGGACGGAGGAGACAGGAGGGCCCCCCACCCCAACCCCGACCCTGGACGGGGGAGACAGGAGGGCCCCCCCCCCGACCCGACCCTGGACGGGGGAGACAGGAGGGCCCCCCACCCCGACCCTGGATGGAGGAGACAGGAGGGCCCCCCACCCCGACCCCGACCCTGGACGGGGGAGACAGGAGGGCCCCCCCGACCCCAACCCTGGACGGAGGAGACAGGAGGGGCCCCCCGACCCCAACCCTGGACAGAGGAGACAGGAGGGCCCCCCCCGCCAGCCTGGCCCCATGCAGCATCCGGGCTCCCTGCTCACCTGGCTGGGGTCCCCAGGGGGCACTGACAGGAGAGTGCTGCTGTCCACCTCCCCCATGAGGAACTCGGACACGCTGCAGGGCAGGGAAGGGTCGGCATCAGGAGACACGCGGGCCCCGCACCCCCACCCCCCTCCGCAGGCCCCGCGGTGCTCACGTGTTACTGAAGGAGAGAGCGATGGTCTCCAGGGCCTTCTCAAACTCCTGCTTGTCAGACTCTTTGTTGCACTCATAATGGAAGCCTGGTGGGCAGAGACAAGGACGAGGGTGCTTGGCCCACGCCGGGACGCGACCACCCCTGCCTGCAGCTAACTGAAGGGAGCCCTTAGCCCAGGAGCAGCACGAGAGCAGGGGTCTCTCAAATTGCTAGGCACCCTTCAAAACACGCTTCAGACGTCCCTTCCTCCAGGAAGCCCTCCCGGGGCCCCCGGGGCCCTGACTGCCGTGCCCGGGGCCGGCTGACCTCTGATCTTGGCAATGAGGGTGCCAGCAGCAGTGAGTGACTCCACGGTGTTCAGCAGCGGGTACTTGGAGATGATCTGACGCATCATACGAAGGGCCTCCCCCAGGTACTCGTGGGCCAGGGGCCGGCGGGCCTCGAGGAGGTCTGCTGGGCAGAGCGGTGTGAGCAGGGAGGAAGCCCCCGGCCCCAGGGAAAGCCTGCTTGCCTCCCCCTCTGAGCTCCTGACCCCAGTGGGGAGACTGAGGCAAAGGTGGGACCCCAGGGGAGGCACAGGCTTCTCTGGGCGGCTGGCCAGGTCCACAAAGGCCAGACCGTGGTTTAGGCAGTCCCTTCGGCTCAGGACACTCTTCATGTCCTTCCAGAGAGCAAACTCCTGCTTATCCTTCCAAGTTGCAGTCCTGGTGCCCTCCTCCTCCATGCAGCCCCCCAGGCCCCTTTCCTGCCACAACCTCTCTGGGCTGCTCAAGGTTCTGTCGACTGCAGAGAGGGACCCGGGACGGGGGGCAGGGGCTGACGGCCAGCTGGGAGGACAGCCTTGACACCGCGTGCCCTCGGACCCCCTGCCCGATAGACGACGGTGTCCCGTCTCAGCATTGAGGACCCCCGCTGAAGGTCCGCACCGGGAGAGCTCGGCCCCAGCACCTCAGGCTCCCGCACAATCCAGGGGCAGGCTGGGCCACGCCCCTTCCCGGGACCTTCCTTCCGCGCCCACCTGCCCCGCGCAGCCCAGGTGCTCCCAGCGGGGTGGGGGGCCCTGCACCGTCCCCCACCTTGGGGCTCACTGTTCTCGCCCCCGTCACAGGGCCGAGAACGCCGGCTACAGTCGGCTATCCCGCAGGCCCCATGACGGCCCCATTTCACAAATGAGACACCTGAGGCTCAGGGGAGGAGGCCCAGCAGAGGAAGCGCCGGACTTAACCCACATCCTCTCTTCCAGGTGGCCCAAAGCGGGTACACGGGTGCCCCTGCCCTGTCCCAGCCTCCCACAGGACGCCCTCGGGCTCGGCCCCGCCCAGGCCTGGCCTCCAAGGAAGTGCAGGGATCGGAAAGGAACTGAGATTAGACAGTTTCCCCAGGAAGCCGCTCTGGCCCCCCGCCCGGACCAGATAACCCTGGGGGGCTCCCACCTCCCACCCAGCGGGGGCCAGGCCTCTGGAGAGGCCTCTGGAGGCTGAGGTCAACCCCAGCTCAGGCCCCTCTTTGGCCGGGAGAGCCGGGGGTCAGGGCCCCACGAGGGGCCTCAGTTTCCTGATCTGTAGCGCAGGCGCCTGGGGGGGGCAGGTCAGAGCGCCAGGCATGGCCCTGGCACTGCGGCTTCTGGGGGGAGTGGGCAGCGGCCACAGGCTGCGCACGAGGTGCCAGGGACAAACAGGAAGCAGATGAAAATAACTCGGCAGGAAGCTGGGCTGTCAGCGCCACATGGAGGAGAAAACGGAACTGCCATCCCAAACAGGCCGCTCACGCCGGCGGCTCACATGCCGGTCCTGCCCCTTGTCGCTCCTGGATCCCTCTCCAGCCGGGGCCGGGGCTCCAGCATGCCCTGCCTCTGCTCTACCATTCTCTATGGCTACCCGTGGCCCTCAGGAGAACAGCTGGGCTCCCTCAGCCCACTGTTCTCGATGCCTTCAGCTTCACGCACTTCCTACACCAGTGACGCCCCAAAACTTGTTCCCCCAAATGCATCTCCATTTTATGTTTCTGAGCCTGTACACGTGATGTTCCCTCCGCCTCAGTGCCTTTCTCTGCTCCTGGCCTCCGAACTCCTACTCATCCCTCAGGGCCCTGGCTGCCATGCATCGCCTCCTGAGCCTGCCTGCTTCCCTCCCTCCACCCTGCCTTGAGCCCGCAGGCTCTGAGATCTCTGCGTCGGCTCTGCCTGCCACCCAGGCCTGTGTCCCTGCCGCTTCTCACCGTCGCTCAGGACACACTCCTTGAGCTTCTCAAGCGCCTTGGCAAAGCGGCCCACGTCAGTCAGCAGCTGGGAGATGTCCTCCACGGTGTCGGGGCAGGGCCCCTCGATGGGGAGCTCGGCCGGGCTGGCTGTGGTCAGCGGGCTGCGATGACCCCGGCCCAGCGTCCAGGAACTGGCGCCGGACAGCGGGAAGCCAGCCGCGCTGGCATGGCGGCTCAGGCTGGTGGGCCGTTTGAGGGTGCCCGTGGCCTTGGCATTTGAGGCTGCACTTGGTGGCTCCAGGCTGGGTCCAAGGGACACCGCATCAGCCCCATCTTTCCTGGGCAGCTCCTGGGAGGGTGGGGGGGCGAGCTGGTGACCCGGTGTTCCAGCCCAGGCACGGCCTCAGTTTCCCCAGAAATGAAGTGGGGGCTCTGGAAGGTCTTCGGCCTGACCCCCCAGGGATCAAAGTCCAGAGGTCAGAGGGCCGAGATTTGGTGCCCTGCCCCGCCTACACCTGTTACCCAACATCCTCTTCCCCAGAGCTTTCACAAACAACGGTCTCTGCCCAAACCACAGCCAGGGGTGGGGCCTGTGAGGGTGCGGGGGAGGGGCCCCCCACTTCCTGGTGGAGTCCGGAGGGCCAGAGGGGGTCCTCAGCCCTTGCAGCCCCCTCCAGGCTGCTGCAGACACCCCTACTCCCTGGTGAAGACACTTCTGTCGATTCCCGTACCCCTAAGAGTCCTGTAGACCCCCAAGTTCCACAGACACCCCCAGGCCTTGTAGATAGCCCCAAACCTTGTAGCCCTCCAGACCCCAGAGATGCCCCCCAGGCCCTACACCCAAGGTCCTGTTTCGTGCCCTGCTGCCCTATAAACCTTCGGCCACGTAGCCGAGCTATAGCTCTCATCTCCGACAGCACTGCTGCCCCCAGATTCCCCGACCACCGCCCTGCGGTCCCAGACCCAATGCCGCCCCCACCCTGGCACCCTCCCACCCCCTCCCTCAGCCCCACAGGCCAGCCCTGGTCGGCGGGGACGGATGCAGTGGTCAGCCCAAAGGGCTCCTACCATGAGCTGAACGCCGGGGTCCCAGCCTGTCCTGCGTGGCCCATGCCGTCCAGCCCGGTAGGGGCTGTAGCTTGTGTGAGCCCCCTGCCGCCGGCCCAGCATCGAGCCGCTGGGTCCTGGGCCCCCAGCACACTGCACACCCCTGGGCCCCTGCCGCCTGGGTGTTTCTCCAAGGTCCCCGCCCGCACTCACTCCACAGAGAGGCTCACTCACCCCCGCGGGCTGTGGGCTGGGGCTTCCCGCCCGGTTCTTTTTCGAGATGGAAGGGGTTTTCATGAGCTCCCGCTTCTTCCTGGAGAACATGGTGGGGCCCGGGGCCAGTGGCCCGAGGTAGGCGGGCTGGGGTCTGGCAGGCTGGGGGTCTCAAGCCTGCAGCTCTCAATAGTGGCTGCCTCAGGCCCACATTGTTGCTGGCCACCCCCTCCCCAGCTGTCAGGCCCACGTGACGGGCCCGGCCCTCATTGGCGGGCCCTCCCCCCCCCACAGGAAAAGGCCTCCGGAGGGAGGCAGTGCCGGGGACTGGTGACACAGACCTGCCCCCCACCCTCCCGGGCCTCAGCCTGCCCCTCCACACAGCGGGCTTGAAGGTGGGGTCCCGGGTCCCACCCCCAGCTCGGCTCTCAGGAGCTCTGCGCGTGCGCTGGCCCTGGCTCCCCGGCACATGGCGGGGGCACACGGCGGCAGACGGCAGGGGTGCAGGCCCTCAGTCGGATGCACCCAGATGCCGCCGAGTGCAGGATGACATGCAGGGACCCGGACAGGTGCGCAGATGTCAGGAAGCTCGCCCGTGAAACGGACAAGCCAGAGCTGCTCTCTCAGACCCTGGGCATGGACACCTGCTATCCAGCCTCCCCCGCCCCCCATCCCCCTTCCTCTGGTGAGCTGATGGCACAGGGCATGGCAGGCCACCGCCCCCCAGCCCTGTGCCCACAGTCCGGGGACACACACACGGACCACCTGGCACGCCAGGCAGCAGGACTGTGGGAGGCACGATGGGAGTCATGCCTTCGGCCACCACTCACCAGCAAGAGCTGGGGCCTCCATGGTGCATAGGGACCCCTGCCTCCTCCCCCAACCACCTCCTCTCTTCGTCAGAGCCCCCTCTCCCCGATTCTTCTCCTTACTTCTGGAGTCGCACCCCCATCCCCAAACCCCGACCCCTCTACCCTCCCTAACACTGCCCCCCACTGACCTCTGCGGGGAGGGGCGGATCTCCAGGGCACAGGGCCCGCAGACCACAGCCCCGGGTGCCAAAGCCAGCTCTCCAGGCCCAGGTCCATCCACAGACCCAGCTGAGAAGTCCCTTGAGGATCCTTTGCCCACCACTCATTGCTCTGGAGCCAGGCTTCAGGGGGTGAGGGCTGGCTGGCAGGCTTCTGGCCTGGTCAGGAGGCCTGGGGTCTGTGCCACTCCCCCTGGGCTCCTCCAAGCTGCCCAGAACATTCCCAAGCCTTGACCTCATGCCCACTTCACGACCAGGCACTCATAGGTACCGCCCTGAGCGGCCAGACCCACGTGGGTGTCCAGGCTCTTGGGAAGTCCCCGAGTGCACGTGAGACCCCCCAGTGTCCAGCCCAGCACAGAGGCCCTCATGTGAGCTGGGGGTCCGGCCAGACTCTCACGTGCACACACTCAGGGAGGCGGGGGAGGAGAGCCGTGTTTGGGCACGCACGCACGCACGCACGGACACAGTTTCACGCCACGAGTTCTCTTTATTATTTCCTCCAGGGCAACGGATCCTCGGAGAGCCTGGGTCCCGGCCCTGCCCCCCTGCCCTCCCAGCATCTCCCACCGACCCCTCCGATGAGGGCGGCTCAGAGGACCGTCTCGGCCATGCTGGGGTCCTCCAGGACCCCGGTGATGAGTTTGGGGTGCTGTGGGTGTGGCGCAGGGCCTGCCCCGACTCCGGCCTCCTGCTCGTCGTCCGTCTCCTTCCCCTGGTCCTTGGAGAAGTACAAGAATACCTAGGGGTGGGTGGCCGGAGGGGAGGTCAGCCCCAGCGCCTGGCCCTCGGCCCCACCTCATCCTCAGCTCCAGCCAGGCGCCGCGGTCACCTCCTCTAACGTGGTCTGGCTCACGGAGAAGTCCTCCACGCCGTGCTCCGCCCCGTGCGCCGCCAGCTCTCCAAAGACGCGGGACAGGGCGCAGCGCCCTCCCGGCGGCAGCTGGAAGCGCAGGCGGCTGCCGTGCGCCTCGCGCAGCTCGGCCCCCGGGAACGCCGCCCCCACGAAGGCCAGCGCCAACTCGGACCGCGCGGCGGGCACCCGCAGGGTCAGCGTGTGGCCGGCTCCAAATCTGGGATGGGCGGGTCCGGGGCTGCTGCACACGCTCAAGGCCCGCCCTGCCCTGCCACCCGTCCACACCACCCCCTGCTCGCTTCCGGGCCTGCCCCCAATACCCGGCCCCTTCTGACCCGCGGACTGGCCCGGCCTCGCCCATTTATAGGCTCACCCCTTTCCCTCACCCCGCCTCTCCAGGCCCCGCCCACGCGAGGCCCCGCCCCCAGGTCCATCTCCGGCCCCCCGAGAGCCACCGTCACCCATCAGCCCCGTACCCCTGCTGGTTGCCCCACTCCCTACTTCATGTCTCCTCCACAGTCCATGGTCCTCGCCTCCCCTCAGGTTAGAGCCAAGTTGGCTTCGCGTGGCCCTGTGTCTGGTGGCTCTTCTGGCCCCGCCTACACCCCCGCCCTCCCCTGCCTGCTCGCGCCCCACTCACCTGCTCTTGAGGTGCTGCGGGCTGCCCAGACAGCGGAACCGCCCGTTCACCATGATGGCCAGGCGCGTGCAGAGGGCCTCACACTCCTCCATGCTGTCAGGAGCCCAGCGCCATCAACTCCTGCACTCCCCAGGCCGGGGACCCTCACCCTCCAAGCCCGGACACTCGCACGGAGCCCAGACCATTCTGTCCCAAGGGTCGGGTGTCACCGTCGTCGGCGTGTCCACCCCCCCCAAAGGTCAGGGCCGCTCCATCTCCTGTGTCCCTGTGCTCTGACAGCCTCTCTCCGGGGCCGGGGCCGCCTCCCTCCCCAGAGCTGCACCACCCTGACCCTCAGCCTTGAGCACCCGGAGCGGGACCCACCTGTGTGACGTAAGCACCACGGAGCGGCCCTCCCGCACGACGGCCAGGAGGCTGTTCCAGAGAAAGCGCCGGGAGCTGGGGTCCATGCCAGTGGTCGGCTCGTCCTTGGGGGGTGCAAGGGGAGACGCCATAAGCCAAGCCCCAGCCCTCCCCCAGGCCCCGCCCCGGCCCCGCCCCCACGCACCAAAAAGACCACAGCCGGGTCCCCCACCAGCGCCACCGCTGTCGCCAGCTTCCTCTTGTTGCCTCCACTGTAGGTACCCGCAGGTCGGTCCGCGTACTGCGGGAGCCCCAGGCGCGCCAGGCCCAAGCTCGCTGTCTGTGGGGCGGACGGAGTGAGAGAGGGGAGGGGCCAGATGGGGGGGGTCTGGCGGGGGGGCAGTGAACGGGAGGGGGGCAGAGTGAGCGTGGGGGAGGCTAGACTGGGGGAGCAGTGAACGGGAGGGGGGCAGTGAGCGTGGGGGCAGTGAGGGTGGGGGGCAGGCTGGCGGGGGGGCAGTGAACGGGAGGAAGGCAGTGAGCGTGGGGGGCACTGGGGCGACAATGGGGGAAGGTAAATAAAGAGGGCGGAGTCAGGATGAATGAGGGACCGGACCGACCCGGGGCAGAGTAGCGGGAAGCCCTCAGCGGGAGGTGGGGTCAAGGCCAGAGTGGGCGGGGTCGCGACCGCGGTAGCGCAGGTCGGGTAGGAAAGGGGCGGGCACAGCCTGCGCTGGACCCACAGAGTGTAGGAGCTGGGGAACGGCAGGCGCGGTACAGGTGACGAGGGGGGCACCTGGACTCAGGGCCTGGCCAAGCAGAGCCAGGGCGGGGCTGCGATCCTGGGGTGGGGGAGTCACCTGGGCAACCTGAGCCTCGGGAACACCGCGCAGCCGCGCGAACAGCTCCAGGTGCTCGCGGCCGGTCAGCAGCTCGAAGATGGCATCCGACTGCGGGCAGTAGCCCATGTGGCAGTGCGCAGCGGACGGTTCCTGGGCCACGCTGGGGGTGGGGGACGGGGGGCTCAGGGAATTGGCCAGGCTCTGGCCATGCTGGGGGGACCTCAGGGCCCACCCACCCTGGACCACTATGGTAAGAGACAGGGGGTAGGGGGTGTTTCAGGGCCCGGTGGACATGCGGTTTGTGGGGGCACAGGGGCTCAGGGCCAGCCCGACCGGACCATGCTGGTGAAGCACAGTCCCTGCGCAGGAGAGCAAGGGGTGGGGACGAACAGGGGCTTGGGACACCCCGCCCCCGCCCGAACCCCCTCACCTGTGGCCTGCTAGCACAGCCTCACCACCGCTGGGCAGCATGTCCCCCGTCACCATGCGAAATGTGGACGTTTTCCCTGCTCCGTTCACTCCCAGCAGCCCGAAACACTGCGGGTGCCCCACAGACGGCACTCAGCAAGGTCCCAGATCCCTGTCCCGGGGCCGCTAATTCTCGGGGTGGGTTTCCCAGTGTCTGCAGGAGGGCTGTGAGCAAGGAGGACCCCTGGGACCGACACAGGGGGTGTGTAGATAGGCATACATCTGCCACTTAGCGGGGAACGGTTGTTGGCACGTGGGATGTATTTAACCAATTCCAGCACCCAGTAGCTATCTCGTAAAGATCACATACAACAAGTGCTCCATGAATAGCGAGGCATGAGATTTCTCAATGTTTCCCGACACTCCGTGGGTGCCTCTCTCAGGCTGAGGGCTGAGGCTGGGTGCAGTCCGCCCAAGGTGGAGAGGCTGGCCAGCACACACGAGGTGTCTGCAGGCGCGCTGGCCCCGGCAGGTGGCCGAGACGTGACACTCAGCACGTCCGTCTGCACGTCGTCGCCTGAATGCGAACTGGTACAGGGCACGTGTGCCTCCTAAATACTGGCTGTGAGCAGGTGCTTGACACAGGTGCGTATACAGCAGGGGCTCAATAAGTGCTGTTGATGCTCGACAAAAAGTCGACCATCGCTCAGGTGACGTTCAGTACTCCCCTGGTAAATGCATACACACACACGGGGGCTCGACAGTACAACTGGTTCTCCGGTGTTGACACGCAGTAGGCCACCTGACATGCGTGGGCGCCCCCTGGGTGCTCGATACTAATTTGCTTGGTCTCGGTAGGGGCTTACTAACACCTTCCTGCAGACAGTAGGGCTCGATAAATGGAAGCACGCAGTAGGTGCTTCCTGAGAGTTTGCTGGCACAAAACAGGAACTCAAATGTTGGCGGCCAGTAGTTGCCCAATAAAAGGCAGCGGGCACAAGGTAGCTGTTCAATGAAGGGCACCATGCGCATAGTAGGTGTTCAGTAGAGGGCAGTGGGCACACAGTGGGGCAGCCTCTCACTGCCCCTGCACGGGGAAGTCTGCCTTGGGCTCTCACCTCACCGGGGGGGATCCCCAGGCACAGGCGGTCGACAGCTGGTGTCCTCTGCCCGTAGTACATCTGGGGGGAGTTCAGGTCCCTGAGAAAGGTGGGTGGGCCAGGGGGAGCCCCCCAACCCAGCACTCTGCACCCACCTTGGTCAGGTCTCTCAGCACCAACACGTCCCCCTGGGTGGCCCCTTGGACCACCCGTTCCCGCTCCCGGGCCACATCCTCATCCTCCTCCCCCAAGGGGTGCAGCGACCTCAGCTGGGGTCTGAGGACAGAGAGGTCAGTGAGCCCAAAGCCACGGCCGGCCCCTCCCCCCTTACCCAGTCCCCACTGACTGTGGCAGGAGGTGGCTCCGGAGCTGCAGTAGCAGCGTGAAGAGGAAGAAGAGCGGCCCCTGCACCACCATGGCCAAGAGGTTCTTGCCAACCACCTCCCAGCGCAGGGGTGACTGGAACTGCCCATCTCCTGTGGTGACAGGAAGGAGGAATTAGGTCATGGGGGGTGTGGGCCCCTCCCCATCCAGGTCACCTTGGATTCTTACGGAAAAGGACCAAGAACTGGATGGGCCACTCAACTGAGCTCTAATTGGTATAGAAAACAGTGGTATCCCCATCTCCCTTATTTAGGACCTTAGACCTTTTGTGATATGACCCAAGACAGAATTAGCTTTTACGGCTGCTTTGCTGTACTTATAACTTGACCCAAACTTGGGGCCACCTCAGATCTCTAGTTCTCTTCCTGGGGGCTGCTGTTTGTCCCTACCCTGTGTAACTGACTTGGCTGGCACTTCCCCACCTAGTTCTCACCCAAGCGCTCAAAGGCGTCAGCCATGGCCTGGTTCCGCACCATGTCGATGAGCCCCCGGCCCAGGCAGAAGTGGGGGAAGATAAGGAAGATCTGCTTCAGGATCCGGCTCACTTCCTGCAGCTTCTGCTCAGGGACAGGAAGAGGGAGGTGGATCAGGGGCTGAGGCCGATGCCCCAACCCAGTCCCAGCCTGAGGCACAGACATGCAGGGCCCCACCTGATCAGAGAAGAGCTCGAGCACAAAGGTGGCCATGCTGCCATTGATGCCGATAAAGAGGTTGATGGAGGTGAGCACCACGTAGGCCGTGCTGGGCACGGAGAAGAAGAAGGAGGCTGGGTACATGAGTGGCGTGATCGACCAGCTGAGGGGCAACAGGAGTCAAGGGGTGACCACCCGACAGCAGGCTGAGTAGCCCTAAGAGGAATACAGATCTCCCCTCCCATCGTCCCTGCCATGGACCTCTTAATGTAAGTCAAGACAAGAGGAGCGTTTGTTGTTTTGTTTTGTTTTCTTTTGTTTTAAAGTAAACTCTACCCCTAACATGGGGCTCGAATTCACAACCCTGAGATCAAGAATCGCACACTCTCCCGACTGAGCCGGCCAGGCGCCCCTAGAGAAGATGGGCTTTTAAGGCCACCTCGGCACATCGTTAAATTAGATTACCCTTGGGATCAGCTCAGACCTCCACGTTCTCTCCTTGGGAGCTGTTCAGAGTCCCATGTCCCTCAACAGTATTAGGTGTTGAGGTAGGGCAGTCAGTAAGAACAGCCCCGGAGGGGCTGGGGAGGCCTCACCCATAGAGTAGAAGGAGCAGCAGGAGGGCAGGCAGGTTGGCAGGGGCCACGTACGCCCTCTGCTGGAAGGCCAGGAAGATGAGCACCACGATGCACGCTGACACCAAGTAGTTACACTGCATTGGAGATGGTAATTACCGCCATCAGTTTCCAAGGGCGGGAACTGCCATCCTCATCCCTGTGCCCCCTCCCAACCTCCCTGTGTTTCAGGTAGCAGGACACGAAGTCTCCCACAATCCCCAAGACTTCCCCCAGGTCATCCTGGACAAGGGCCTGACCGGAAGGGGCCAGAAAGGGGCAGTGGTGAGAGGTAGCCGGACCCCCACCCCTCTAAGCATTGCCCGCACCATGTCCCAGAGAAAGTGGCCGAGCCAGTAAAGAGTGGGAGGCAGGCCCCCCATAAACTGCAGGTGTTTGGTCCGGGTGACGCGCTCCTCGATGAGAACAAGGGTGAAGCTGGCTGGGACGAAGGACATGGCAAAGACCACACAGATGGAGACAAGCACATCCACCGAGGAGGCCATCCTGTGGGCAAGGGTGCAGGAGCTGTTCAGAGAGCTCTGCCCACTCCTGATGGGACAAAGGTCCACGGCTGGTCGGGGAGATGAGCGGAGCCAGTTAGGGCTGCGGTGCGTGGGCAGCTGGGGGAGCCTGGACGCCGCTGGGCCTGATGGTGTCCTGTTCCCCAGGCCTATTCGCACAGCAGGAGTGTGGCAGAGTGCCGTTCTAGCTCCCTCTGCCCAAAATGACAGGGCAGCCGAGGCAGGGAGGGCACGCACAGGAAGGACGCGGCACTCACAGTGCGGCCTCAGACAGCTGCTCCTTGGTGAGGTTCAGGGGGTGGTTGAGTGTGGTGATGCTGTGGGCACGGCGGGCAGGGCCCGGGGGCAGCCGGGCGTGGAGGAGTGCGTTGTTGGCTCTGTTGACAAAGGCCACCATGGCGTGCCAGCCCTTGTTGTTGAACCAGATCTGGGGGGGGTCAGGGCCGAGGGATCAGGGCGCTGGCGTTGGACCTGCCCCTCCCACCAGCTGCCCACTGCCCCCGGGTCCCACCTTGAGGCTGTCCTCCGCGTCTAGGCTGTGAGCCCATGCTGTGAGGTTGTTCAGGATGCGGTCGAGGGCCCCACCGGGCGGGGGGCTCAGAAGCACCCGCAGCTCCTCCACCGAGCGGCTCACCTCCTGCCCTGAGGGCAGGCCTGGGTCTCGGCCCCCCAAGGAGAAGCCCCCATACCTGTGGGGCGGTGGGGTCAGGGGGCAGCAGGTGAAGGCCCGGGAGGGTGGGGCAGGCAAGCCCCCGAGCAGGCAGGCAGAGGGCGCGGGAATGGGACCCTCCTCACCTGACCTCGTTCACCCACTTCTTGGTCTTCAGGCTGCAGGAGAGACAGATAGAAAGGCAGAGACGGGGGTGGGGGGGATGGGAGTGGGACAGAGACAGTGAGCGATGCTGGGGAGCCGGGGAGACAGGTGAAGTGAGGGGAGGCCCCCAGCCCCGACCTCCTCGTTCAGGGGCCCAAGCAACAGCCAGGCAAACTGAGTCCGGGCGGCGGCTCACCCCTGCTGGACCAGGCGCGGGTAGGTCTTCACCAGGAAGTCGGACAGGTTCCGGCCCGTTAGGTTCTGCACCACTTCCCCAGAGCCGGCCAGCGCCTGGGGCGGGGGGGGGCCGCCAGCCGCAGCGGGGCAGTCCGGCAGCAGGCGCCGGGCACCAGGTTGGCTGCACCGGCAGGCCGGGGACGGGGACTCCGGGGTCCAGTTGCCGTTGGCCAAGGCCTCAGTGACGCCCGCGGGCACCTCGGGCACCCAAAACCGGCAGACGGCGGGCGGTGTACACTCAGGCGTCCTGCAGGGGCAGGGCCGGGGGTGGGGCTGTGGGCACCGAGCTTTCCGCAGGCCCGGGGACGTGGACGCTCAGCTCGCAGGCGGGCACAGGGATGCTCCGAACCCTCCCCAAGGCCAACCGGCCAGGGCCCAGACGGACAGCCTGAGGCCCGAGAGGCACGAGGTTGGCGGTGGGCCCCCACCTGCCGGAGCCAGTCTGCGGGTGGGCCTCCAGCCCTGCCTGCTCCAGCAGCGTCTCCAGCAGGCGGGCACGCTCTGAGCTTCCTGGGGCGTCCTCACTGTGGGTGCAGCTCAGAGTCAGGTCTACGGCCCCGCCCGTTGGCCTCCAGCCCCCTCTCGCCCGCACCCACCTAAAGAACGACACCTGAGCACCGTACATGCTGGGACTGAGCCGCAGAGCCGGGTAGTATCCGAAAGGAGGCACGACGAGACTGAACACCAGCGCCAGGCCCACGAAGAGGGCAGGCAGCACGATCTGAAGGACAGGCCCATCAGCTGCCCTCCCTGCTCTCCCCTCCAGGCTTGCCAGTGTCCTTCCTTTCTCCTGCTCTAGAACCATCCATGGCTCCCCAGTGCTCTCGATAGAGGTGTTCAGTTTGGGGGAGACTTCTGGGGTTAACCACTCAAATTAGGCCACTGAGCGGGCGACCAGAGCAGAGGACAGGCACCCAAGGTCTCCCACGCACTCTCCGGTGCCCAGCCCCCCTCACCTGTGCAAACAGGCCACGGCGGCTACGGCGGGCAAGCAGAAAGCGCTTGAGAAGCAGGGCCCGGAGCTGCTGGCAGGTCAGCACCCAGCCCTGCACCCGGCCCGCGGGGTCCGGCCCAGAGCCCCGCAGAGCCTGCGTTTCTGGGGCAGAATGAGCTGTGGGGGATGGAAGGGTCAGTGCTCCCGTGGTGGTGGCCTGGGAGGGGCCATGGGCTCAGGGCGGGACAGCTCACCATTCTCCAGGACGGACTCCTCGGGCAGGATCTTGAGCCGTGTGGTCACATCTGGGCGAGCGCGGCCTGAGCCCGGCTGCTGCTTGTGGCTACCATCTGTGGGGCCAGAGGCGTTGGGGTCAGCTTCGAGGGCTACTGATCAGCCTAGGGTCTGAGTCAAGGTCCAGGGTCACAGACAGAGGGGCTCAGAAGTCAGGGGTGGAGGTCAAGGCTGCCAGACTCCACCAAGGATGGGCACTTGGCCTAAAGTCAAGTCCCACTCTGGACCAGGGTTAGGGGTCAAAGACAGGGACCTGCGGCCGCGTCCTCCAGGTCTGTGTCCACAGCACAATCCTCTACCACCTTCAGGAAGATCTGGGGACACAGAGCAGGGGTTCAGCCTGGGACCCCCCAGCAGAGAGCCACCCAGCCCTAAGACACTGTGGGTCCCCAGGCCTCCCCAGGAGGCTCTCAGCCTCTGGTCCCCTGCAGGTGCCCCTCCGCCTCCCTGGGGTGTGCTGCCATCCCTAAGCAGGCCTCTCCTCATCCTTCCAAGGACATCTCCTCCAGGCAGCCCTCCCCCGGCAGCCGCACCTCTTCAAGGCTGGTGTCGGAGATCCCGTAGCTGGCCAGCCCCAGCTCCCCCAGCCGCTGGTCCAGCTCACGGAAAAGCCTGGCAAAGCTGCCGTCCGCGGCACCCCCGTAGGGCAGCACGAGCACAAGCTCGCGCGGCAGCCCCTCCACCAGCCGCGTCCCGGGCACCAGCCGCTGCACGAGGGACAGCAGCTCGGCGGCACCTGGGCGGACGGGGGGGCGTGTCAAGGGCGCGGCACAGTGGGCAGCTCGGTCTCCTTGGGGAAGGGGTGTGGCCGGCCCCCCGAGGAGCCCGTCTCTGCAGGCAGGGGAGGTTAGGGTGAGGCTCTGGAGGGCAGGGTGTGGCCTGAGGTCAGGCCGGAGGTCCCCGTGCGGTCAGGGGTTAGCGGCAGGGCTGCGTGTGAGCTCAGCCCAGGCTGGGTTAAAGGCAGGGGCCAGGATTCGGGTTCAACTCAGGGTCAGAGGTCAAGGGTCCCATTAGGCGTCGCGGAGCCCGTTGCCCTGGCCCTTCCCTGGGGCGCGCCCCGGCACGTCTCACCAGCTGTGCCGCCCTGGCTGCCTGGCTCCCCCCTCCGCCCGGCGTCCACGCGGTCCTCCAAGTCAGCGTTCCCCTGCGGGCAGAGGGGCACCAGCTGCCACGGCCGGGGTCACGGTCGCGGTCGGGGGTCGGAGGTCAGCTCCAGCCCTCACCTTGTTGCCGACGGCCAGCGTCAGGTAGTAGCCGGAGCCGAGGTGGCGGCGCAGGAAGAGCGGCGAGCCGCAGCAGCACAAACGGCCTCCGGCCACCACGGCCACGCGGTCTCCCAGCAGCTCTGCCTCATCCAGGTGGTGGGTGGAGAGGATCAGTGTGCGACCTGGGCAACGGGAAACCAGGCCACATTTACCGTCGGGACACGAGGTCTTCGCGCAAGCTGTGGCCTCTGCCAGGAGTTGCCTGCCCTGTGCATCAAACTCCTATCCATCCCTCAAAACCCTATTCCAAGCACTTCCTCATCAGAAACTTCTTCTGTCCCCTGAAACAGAATCTAGGGGAACCTTGTGCCTCCCCCAACTCTTACCTTCCCGGTATTTGAGCAGCAGCTCCCAAATACTGCGACGGGAAGCAGGGTCCACACCGGCTGTGGGCTCATCTAGGATGACGACCCGGGAGCCACCCACAAAGGCGATGGCTACTGAAAGCTTCCTCTGCATCCCACCTGGGCAGAGACATGGGTGGGCGCCCCAGCATGACCCCCCCTTCTTGGGCAGGGGCTCTTGTCCTCCTCCGGGCCCCTTTCCCCACCCTCTGGGTCCCCCAAACCTGGTGTCTCCTCTGGCCTCACTCCACCCTCAGGATAACGTCTCAGCCCCCCTCCCAGCCTCATCTCTACCGACCCAGAGGCTCCTCCCCAGGCCAGGCTCACCGGAGAGGTGGCGTGTCTGTGCACCCCGCTTGGGGACGAGCCCCACGTCCTGCAGGAGACGGGCCTGCTCCGGGCGCACAGCAGCTGCACTGAGACCCTTCAGCCGCCCGTAGAACCAGATGTGCTCGTCCACGCTCAGCCTGCAGGCACGGGCGCACAGTGGCCACCGTGGCAGGCAGAGCCCCAAGAGCACCCAGCTTCCCCTCCACCGCACCCCAGGCCCTCCAAGACCCACATGTCAAACAGCACGTTGTACTGTGGGCAGACACCCAGGTGGGGCCGGATGGCTTCCATGCTGGATTGCACGTCATGGCCCAGGATGCAGGCGGAGCCCCGGGTGGGCGGAAAGAGGCCACTCAGTATGGACCTGGGGATGAGGGGGTCTCAGGGCAGCTGCCCTTCCGAGGAGGAAGCGGAGACCCACAGAGAAGGGGCAAAAGCACTTAAAAGGCACCTACTATCCGCCCAGACCAAAGGTGTATTATGTCCCCACTTTACAGAGGAGAGAAACTGAGGCACAGAGAACATGGTTATCTGCCCATTGTGTACCCAGAATGAACTGGGGGCCCCGCCACCTCTGTAGAGACCCAGATGCCTCTCCCATTGAGCAGATGTGCAAACTGAGGCCCGGGGGTGGGGGAGTGGGAGCGGCTCACAGAGTGGTCGTTTTGCCGGCTCCGCTGTGGCCCAGCAAGGCGGTGATCTGGTCCTGGTAGAAGTCCAGGCTGAGCCCGCGCAGGGCCAGCTGCGGGGTGCCGGGAAAGCGCTTCTCCAGGCCCCGTATGGAGACCCCTGGAATCAGGCCCGGTGGTACCTCTTCCATCAGCACTGCAGAAGGAGGGCAGGCTCAACCGTGGGAGCCCTTTGGCGTGGGGGTGGGGGGGTGGGGGGGTGGGTCTGGGGGAGTCTGGGGGACCTGGGAGGCCATGAAGGCCGGTCTGTGGAGTCAGCGACCTATCAGTCTGGGGTCTATGGGGATTAGGGGCGCCCCGGGGAGCCTGGGGAGATGGAGATACCCAGAGGATTGGGATCTGCAGGAACTTGGGTCTTTGGAGGACGTGGGGGATACAGACAGGGAAGCGGCTGTTAGGTCTCCTTGTGCCTCACCCTCTGGGTCCTTCAGGGTGGGAGGTGGGGAGGAACCCCTGGGAGAACGAGGTCCAAACCAATAGCTCCTCCGAAAGGGAAAGTTCCACGGTTTGGGGATCCCGTACTGGCCTGGGGGGGAGCCGTGCTCAGTTACCTCTTGAGCCCATTGCCCTGGAGCGTGCCAGCTTCTGGCCATACGCCTGGGATCAGGGCATCCAGGCGGGAGACCCCATCGGCCTGCCTCAGGCCATCCCTCCGATGCGGCCACCTGTGCCTGGATGCCAGGAAGCCGCCCCCCAACCTGCGACAGCCTCCAGGTACCAAATGGCCCTGAAGCTCCAGCCCACCCCACCACGCCCCCCAGCCCAGCCTCCCTTCTGCAGGTGTGCCGAGAAGTCCGTACCCCACCCTTAGGGCCCACCTGGGCAGACCGCCTCCAGGTACCCGGCGGCAAGGCCATAGAGCACAGCATCAAGCAGCAGAAGGCCGGAGACCTGGGCCAAGCTGAAGACGTCCGCCACAGGCCCGGTGCCCATGTTGTGCCACTGCGCGCCTTCGCCCTGCTCCTCCAGCCGCACCAGGCTCTCGCAGCCGAACCCAAAGGCCACAGGAGACAGGAGGCTCTGCGGTGGGGGCAGGTGCGTGAGCCAGCGAGCGCAGCTGAGCGTGCCCTGCCCCCGGCCCGCCGGGGTCTCACCGCAGCCACGAGGCCGCCGGCAGGCAGCTGGTCCCGCCAGGCCACACACAGCACGTAGGGCAGATAGAGCACGAAGTAGGCGAGGCCTCCACAGGCGGCTGCCAGGTTGGCTCGGGAGAAGAAGGTGCTCAGGAGGAAGCTCTGGACCACAGTGGCCACGGCGAAAGCCGCCAAGAACAGGAAGACCACAGCCGGGTGGCTATAGGGGAGGATGTCCCCAAGCTGCAAGGGGCAAATACAGCTCGGGTCAGGTTCCTGGCTTGGCCTGGGGCAGCCCCTCCGCCAGGCGCCCCGGGCCTGCGGCCTGCGCGCTCCCACCCGCAGCCGGGAAGGTGAGGTGTGCGCACCTTGAGCACCAGCACGAGCAGCGCCGCGCTGAGCAGGAAGGGCCCGAGGCAGCTGAGGAACCAGCCGAGCCACAGCACCGCGCCGCCGAGCCCCATGGCCTGCATCGTGCAGCGCAGCCTCGTTTCCTTCTCCCGCACCACGGCCTTCACCGTCAGCGCCACCGAGTAGATCCAGGCCAGCGTCAGCAAGAGCGGCAGCGACCGGCTCAGGACGCGCAGGAACCTGAGGCGGGAGGCAGCTGAGGTGGGGGCCAGAGACCCTGCGCCGCCCCCACTGGCAGGACACCTGGCACCTCGAGACCCCTGTTCCAGCCTTAGGGTCCCAGGCGGCAGCACAGGCCCTGTTCTCCCTGCGCCCGGGACCCCGGACCTCCCCCTCCGGGTCACAGGGAGTGGTCCTTCTAAACCAGCGGCTCGCAGCCTGGAGGGCAGGCGTGTTCCCAAGGGAGCCCGAGCCCCGCTCCCAGCCTGAGCTCCGCCGCCTGGGGGAGCGGGTGGGGAGCGGGCGCTCACGCATCATCCACAAAGCAGGGGTAGGGCATCTGCTGCAGATAGAGGCGGGCCCGGGGCTCGGTGCCGCTCAGCACGCGCACGGCCGCGCGCTCCAGCAGGTCCTGCAGGTACACGAAGCCACCCCACACATAGCGCAGGTCCGTCAAGGGGTCAGCGGCCGGGCCGGGGTCCCAGAACCTGCAGACGGCAGGCCGGGCGGCTGCGGGGACAAGCCGGGGGCCGCGCACCTCCCACCACCTGGGCCCATCCGCCGTAGACCCCGATTGGTCCAAGCAGGCCCGGGCTCCGCGTATCACGGTCTCCCATTGGCGGGATGGCCCCCCCCCCCCAGCCCCGCCCCACACTCGGCCCCGCCCCCACCTGTCCCTGATCTTATTGGTTTTCGTGACGGCATCGATGTCCATGCGGATCTTGACACGCACGTGGCCCGGGCCTCCGAGCTGCGCGGGGTCCAGAGGATCCTCGGGCCCCAGGAAGACGATGCCGGCCCAGAAGCGGCGCTCTGCGAGCAACTCCAGCGCCCGTGCCACCAGGGCGGCCTCTGAGGGTGCCGCCTCCAGCTTGTCCAGGGTCACACACTGGGGAAGGGCCTGGGCGTGGGTCCTAGGTGCCCGGGTCCTCCCCTGAACCTCGGGCCGGGCAGTGCTTCTCCCTCGGAGCCCCAGAGCGGAGCCCAGCTCCCCCATCAGATTTCCGCAGGGCGCAGGCTGTGTCCGTCCGTCCTCAGGCTTTCCCTAGGACGGGGCATCGCCCCAATTCGGTCCCCCTCCCTGGCTCCCCTCCGCCCTCCGCTCACCACGGGCCCTGCCGACCCGGCTGACAGAGCTCCCAAGCGGATGGCCCCTCACCTCCATCACACCGCCCAGCATGCCCACCAGGTGGTCCACGTCAGCATGGGCCCCCTGCCAGCTGTAGGCGCCCCCACGGGGATCCAGAAAGGCGAGCAGGGCCTTGGCCCGGGCCTGGCCTCCGGATCCCGGCCGCCTCCTTCCTCGGTCCTGAGCCTGCAGGAGCCTCTGCGGAGGGGTGGGGGAGCAGGGGGTTTGCATGGGGCACCCCGGGCCGCGTCGCTCCTCTTCTCATCCCTGGGGCCCGTCCTCACCCTGGACTCCACAACCCGCCACCACACCCTTGCCCAGGAGGCCCTGCCCTGTGCTCTGCCCACGTGCGGCAGGGAGACCGTGCGCGACTCCGCCAGCCTGGATCCTGGCCCCACCTGCATCACTGCCACCTTCGTGCTGTCATTCAGGAAGTCGAAGAGCTGGGGTCCCAGGGTACCCCACACCTCCTGGATATCCTTCAACAGAGCCAGCTCCTGGAAGGTCCGGTTCACCTGGGGGAGGGGGGCACCAAGAGAAGTGCCAGGCCAGCCCTTTCAGGACGCTCCCCTCCTCTGAGGACCTGCCCCCTCCTCCCCAACCTCGCCTCTCCCGCTTCGCTCCACTGTGCCTCTGACCCCTGGCACACGCTGTCCCTCTACCTGCCACCTGGCAGACTTCTTCAAAACCCTGCTTCCACACCCTCCCGGGGCAGGGCCCTCCCTCTGGCCTGGCCCACGCTCGCTGGGCTGAGGGGGGGGCCCCGGACCACTCCTGCCCTTACCTGGGCCATGAGCTGCCTGGTGAAGGCAGTGTTGGGTGTAAACAGCAGTTTCCCCAGGACCAGCGGCTTCAGACGCCTCCAGAGCAGGCGGGACAGCGGGTGGGTTTCCAGTGACCCCACGAGCTCAGCACAGGCAGGGCCTGGGGTGGGGGCACCATGAGGCCCTGCCCCCATTCCCAGTGCCCCACTTCCCAGACTGGAAACAGAGGTCAGTCACTCACTCAGGCCGTCGTCGGGTAGGGCTGCTGCCGGCTCTTGCCCCGCCAACTCCTTCAGGTGGCTGGCCTTGTACCAGTTGAGGGAGGGCCCCCCTGGGATGCTAGGCCCCCGGGCACTGCAGAGGGCCTCTGATACGGCCTCCAGGGGCCCACCCGCTCCTCGGGGTCTCCGCAGCAGTGCCCGCAGCTCCACCAGGCTGGGCAGTGCCAGGAGCTGGAGAGGGGTCACCAGAGGATGCTGGTAGCCCTCCCTGTCAGCTAGGCACCCTGCCAGGAGCACCTTCTCCCTCTCTCCTTCTGCCCAAGCCCCCCAAAAGCCTACCAGTGGAAGTGCCCGGGCTGCCCTGTCACCGGCCATCCAGGTAGCCTACGCTTTTGGTTTGCTGGCTGGGGTGGACGATGAGTGGGCCTCTTACCTCCTGGGCCAGGTCCTCTGCTGCCTCCACAAAGCTGCTCACGGACTCCTGGATGTGGTCCGGCACAGACCCCAGGGATCCCTGGGGAGAAAGACACAGGGGTGATAATGACCTTGACGGAGTTCTCACTAGGGGTTGAGCACTTCGCCACACTCCACTCCGTGCAGGTCCGTACTATTATAGACCCCGTTTTACAAACAGGGAAGTGGAGGCTGCAAGGCACGTGGACTCGCTCAAGGTCTCACGGGCTGGACACATGCTGGACACGGCCTGTCTGGGCACTAACAGGACGAGGAACGTCACTCCAGGTGCCAGGGACAGCCCAGGCAAAGGCCTGGAAGCTGGAATCAGAGGCCCCTGCCCCAGGATGGGGAAGTACTGGGACTTCCTGAGAGCAGCTTCCCAGAGTCAGCCTGGTCCCCACCCCATCTCACCTCTCCAAGCAGTGTCCCCAGTAGCTCTGTGGTCAGGGGTAGTAGGTCCTGCAGCCGGTCGCTTGGCTGAGGCCGGGCTGGGAGAAGAACACACAGAAGCACAAGCTTAGGCAAAGCCTAGCCTGAGACAGCCCTACCCTGTACCCATTACACAGCTGGGCAGATCGAGGCTCAGAGTGCACCCCTGCCAGCCAAAGGGCCCTGGCCTCCTCACCTGGTCCGCCTGCGGCTCTCAGCACTGGCATCAGCTTTCCCAGGCTGGCCAGCGTTCTGTGGGCACTGGGGCCCCCCAGGACAGCACGGGCATCTGCCAGGAGCCGGGAGACCCTGGGGACAGAGGGAGCAGGAGGTGGGGGCTCGGCAGACACCCCCGTGCCCGGGGCCACTGCACCCACTGCCGCTGGCTCACAGGGAGTCCTTGAAGTTGCTGAGGACGCCGGGCTGCTCCCCGGGCGTGGACTGCGGGAAGCAGGTGTTGTTCAGGTTGCAGATGAGACCCTGGAGCCAAGGAACGGTGCCGGCCGAGGGCAGCGGCTTGTTGGAGAAGTGGCCTGTGGGGATGCTGGGCGTGGGGAGCTTTGCCTGAATCCCCACCATGTTCGTACCCTCCCCGACAGCATGCTCACTCAGACTTTTATTGGGTGCCCGGTCTGTGCTCTCTGACGCTCTCTGGGACCCCTGTGGATAGGGTGGCCCATTGCCTACCCCCCCACACACAAAAAAAGCCTCGTCCCTGGGGGGCTTACATTCATGGTGTTCCAGTGGGGGGTGGGAGTGGCGGACGGCCACCAGGATGAAGAAGAGAAAGAGAGGCCACAGCAACTCCACCAAGAGCTGGATCTGGGGGAGGGGAAGAAGAGGCGGGGGAGTGGGGGACAGTGGGGGGCACCCGGGGCCACTCCCCCCCGGGGCCGTCAGTCCTGGCATTACCGGCTGTCTCCTGCGATACAGGAAATTCTTCCAAAGCAGCAGCATTAGCTGCGTCCAGAAGGCCATGGTGGGGATGGACAGAGCACACGATGGAGCGTCAGGCTGAGGACGTGCTGTGTGGCTGTGGGCGAATCTTGACCCTCTCTGAACCTCATTCCTCTATCCCATGGTGCAGGGTTCCTGGAAGCTCTGATTGGAGCCAAAGAGTAGGCACTTACTAGAGGGTCTCTTGGGTCCCTGGGGGCGGAGTGAGCCAACGGGAGCCCTGCCCGAAGCCGTCCTCGCACCTGATTGGTTGCCTGGGCTGTCCCTCCCTGCAGGGCGGGGGTCCAAAAGGCTATCCGCTAACTCTTCAGGGGGAGGAGCCTCGGCTCAACTCTGTCGTCACCAGGCTCCACCCTGAGCTCCCGTGGGGGTCTCCAGGTCCCGGCCCCCAGCCTCATCCCGGGCCCTGGGAAGGAACGCCCCACCCCCGGCTCTTCCCCAGGGATAAAGGCCAAGTGTTTACCGTGCTGAGCATTTTGCACGCCCGGCTGGAAGCAGGGCCTACCCGGCCCCCCAGAGAGGCAAGCTGAGTCACCCCGGTGGAGGCAGGGCCCCCGCTCTACCCGCCCCTCATGTATTATTTATGGCTGAGAAGAACCACAGGATCCCGAGGATGAGTAAGGAGAAGAGGCAGCATTGCGGGCTCCTGGAACCAGCAATTCCTGATGCCGTCCCTTGGCTAGAACTGTCCAGCTCTGGCCTACTTCATTATTGCACCGAAGAGGAACTGGGGCAGGGAGGTGCTACGGGCCACGTACGAGGCTGGAACCAGGACCCAGGACCCCCGACCCCCCACTGCAGGCTCTGCTTTCCCTCAGGTGGGAGCTGGGGCACAGGGCTAGTAGGAGCTCTAACGGGCAGAGGGGCTGCAGGTGCATGTTGGCCATCCCCTCTCAGGGGAGTCTACTGCCCAGCCTCCTCCTCGAAATTAGTGGTCCATCCTGCCGCCCCTCACACTTGGGCGGGGAGTGAAGGTGAGCGAGAGTCTGCACTCCGCCCCCACCCCCTCATTCCCGGGGAACCTGCCTCCCTCCCACCCACCCCCGCGCCCCGGCATCCTCGAGTCTCGGAGCCGGCCTCTCTCTCTCCGGGACCCTCTCACCTTTCCAGCCCCCACCTCTTGCCGCCTTCCCTCCGCCCGACCGCGGCCCGGGATCACGGCCCCTTTAAGAGGAAGCTCCCGCAGCTGGCCCTAAGCCCCCTGAAGTTGACCGCCTTCACCTCGGAGGCCGGCGGCCGCGCCCGGCCCCGCCCCGCCCCGCCCCGCCCCGCCCACTACTGTTGGCTGCCGTCCCCTCCACCCGCAGGCCGGGCCTGCGCTAGCCCCGCGCGCCGTGGGAGGAGGCCGTGCGGAGCCGGGTTTCTTAAAGGGACCGCTCGCCTCTTGCTGCGTCACCGTGGGGCGCTGGGCGGTCGGCACACCCCACACGGGCCGACCTCCGGACACGCCGGCCAGGCTGTCTCCCCACATTGCACACCCGCCTGCAGTGCCGCAGCTCCGTGTCGAAGGAGGTCCCTTTCTCCTCACTCTCCCCTGGGGGACCCGGATCCTAGCCAGACTCGGTCCATGACCCTGGGACTCCCATTTGTCCATCCGCAAAGTGGGGGTTCGATTGGTCATCATTTGTTCGTCCCACAAATATTCCTTTGGTCCTACAGTGGGCCAGGCGATGGCAGGAGGGGGAGGGGGCCCCCAACATTCTAAGATTAGAGTCCTGGGTCATAACGGTCACACCATTTTGAGGAATACCTCGGGGTCCCGTTCCAGAAGATTGAATAGATTTCCCGAGCTCCTGGTGAAGAGGATGCAAGTGTATGGACCTGCAGCCCCAAAGGCAGCAGGAGGGTGAGATGTATGGGGGGGGGCTTTGGTGTTGGGGCTTTGGGGATGAGTAGGAGTTTGCCAGGCAGGGAACTCCAGGCCGAGTGAATGGCACAAGCGGAGGCCTGGCGACGGGGGCTGGGAAATCCTGTCCAACCAGCAGGGAGGTCCAGCCTCTTCCCCCCCACCTCAGGTCCTGACCTTCAAGTTCCTTCTTCACCTCACATTGCATTTACCCTGCACTCACCTGCCAGCCCTGGGCCTCAGCTCTTCCAAGGCAGCTGTGAGGACCTGCTGGAGGCTGACCTGCCGCCCCACCCCAGGGCCCCCCACTGGGACCCAAGCCAAACCCCTCCCCCCAGCAGACTCCCAACTCCACCAGCAGTTTCTTCCTAAAAAGAGGTTTTTATTGCCTTTGGTCCACAGTCAACATTTCACATTATCTCTGGGTCCCAGGGCTCCTGGATGGTGGCCAGTCCCCGGGGAGGACCTCCGGGTGGGGATCCCTGTGCAGTACTTGGCGGAGGAACGGGGACAAGTACAGGAAGGTGAGGGGGGTGGCTTTGCCTCAACCACTCAGAACTCTGTTGTCCTGCCTCAGTTTCTCCACTAGCCCCCAGGGCGAGCCACAGGTGAGTCCAAGAGGGCCAGAGAAATCCAGTTCCTCACAAGACCTCAAATATTTCGGACTGTGGCCTGGCCCTCTCCCAGGGGACCTCCTTCCTTCCCAGCATCCCCTTCCACCATCCCCCCACCACGGCCTTGCAAAAAAAAAAAAAAAAAATTCTTCTTTCATTAAAACTGCCTGAAACTTCTGTGGGTATAGAAACCACAAACTGATCAGCAGAGAAAAGGGAAGAGAAGTAGAGGCAACCGGAAACCATTCAGGGCTGGTCCCCTCCCTGCCCCGGTTTCTTCCCCCAGCCCCCCACAGCTCAGCCCAAAGCCTGCTGGGAAACCTGCGGCCCGCATGAGCCCCCCACACCGTGCAGATCTGCATGTGCTTCACCCCTTCCCCACAAGCCCTCAGCTGGTAGCGCTCAGACAAGGACAAAAACAAGATGAAAACAGAAGAACCCCAAAACCACACAGAGCGATGTGGGGAGCCACCCTGCACGGGTGCCTCAGTAGTCGGCCTCCTCCCGGTGGTAGGGTGTGTACTCTGGGGCCTCCCCAGGGCCCGGGCAGTCGCCTGCAGCCGCTGAAGCCCCATCGGCCACGGGGCCTTGGGGGCAGTACTTGGGGTCATAGATCTGCCGGCCCAAGCCAAAGACCTGGCCACTCTGGTTGGCGCCCTGCGTGTAGCCCATCTGCAGGGACATGGAAGAGTTGTCACACTTGTCGGTCCCCAGCTTGGTGTCGTAGATGTGCCGCCGGGTCCCCGGAGCTGTCATGCCCACCTGGACAGGGAGGAGAGCGCTTCAGGGCTGGAAGAAGATGGGGGAAGGAGGCCCCGGGAGTCCCTGCCCCAAATTCCCCCACCATCCCCAGCTGTCTCTGCCCTCAGCAGCAGCTCCAATGGGGTCCTTCCCCGCCCCGCTTGGACGCCCCCTCTGTTCTGCCTCTATGCTGAGTTGATCCCCACGACCAGTGACCCCCTCCCTGGGAACCAGGGGCGTTTGGGTCCAGCTCTCCCTGCCAGCCAGGAAGCTCCCCAGGTTGGGGCCGAAGCCCCCCAAGAACCCGAGAGTCCCAAGACCACCCTACGGACACTTGCAATGTGCAGGAAAAGTGAGAATCACAGGATCTAAAGATACCAGGGTTGAACGGGCCCCTGGGCAATCCTCTGAGGGAGACTGAGGCCCAGAGCCCAGCAGCAACTTCCCCAGGGACACACAGCAAGCTGAGCAGAGCACAGGCCAAGAAGCGGAGAAAAATCAGGGTGGGATTCTCTGTGGGAGGCAGCCATGGGGACAAGGAGGAGACCACGGGGTTTGGCGGGGTGGAGAGGTGGGCGGGGACTGGGGGGCCGGGGCGGGGCCCCACCTGGCTAGCACACTTGTTGGTGCCCATCTGGAGGCTGATGGTGGAGTGGTCCATGGGGGGCAGGATATGGTTCTTGGGGTCGTACAGATGCCTTCTTGTGCCGTACGCCGTCATGCCCGACTGACTGGCACATTTGTTGGTGCCCATCTGCAGGGAGGTGGGCAGGAGAGGTCAGCTGTCCTCCACTCCCAGGCCTCTAGATCCGGCCCCGAACTTGAGGGGGCACGGGGCTGGACAGGCCCTGGGTCCCACCGGCAGACCCCACCCCACCGTGGCGGGCACAGGGCTGGAGGCCGTGGGCGCCCACCTGGAGCCCAATGACACACTGGCCCGCCTTCATGGTGGCGTCATCGAAGTTGCGTTCCTGCTTTTCTGAGTATTTGACGCCAATGTCCACGCCACTCTGCAGCCCCTTTGTCTTGGCCTGGAGGGGAGGGGTGCTGGGAGTATCAGGGAGGGGCAGCCGGGACCCTGAGCCAGGCCCAGACCCGTGCCACCCTGGGGATTGGGCTCCAACCGCCCCGACCCACCTGCCACCCAGCTGTCTCGCTCCAGGGCACAGCTCAGGACAGGAATTCCGGAAGGCGTCCTCACCAGCCACCCTCTGCCTCCTTCCATCACCCCAACCCTCCAGCGACCCACCTGCTCACCCGACACCTGCCCCTCGCCCCTCGCTGGTCTCCCTGCCTCCACTCCCCACGTGGCGGCCCCAGGGTACTCCTGAAATGCCATTCCGCACGCAGTTCCCTCCTCCTGAAATGCTGTTCCAACCCTGCCTGGTCACTAGACCCCACACATGGCCCGATTCCCCCTTCTTCAGGCTGCTTCTCACAATTTAGAACTTATTTATCATCTATAAGAAAGGGACTGAAGATCGAACCCTAGTGTCTACTCAGGTCTCTGGGGGATGGTGGTGTGTCCGCCGAGGCTCGCAGATTCTGACAAACGGCCCCACTCTGGCACGGGGCTCTAGTGCCGGGGAGGCTGCCTGTCGCCACCGAACCCCAAGTGCCTGGCACCTTGGGGCAGGAGGGAATCCAGGGCATCTGTTAGTCCACGTGGACCTCAGCGTGGGGCCCCAGGCGGGTCGCTGCCTCTCTCTGGGCCTCACCTTCCCGGCCAGGGCGAGAAGAGACACTTGCACCTGCGTCATGTTCCCGCTCTCAAACAGGTCGTTGGCCTCGAACAGGTCCACAGGGTTCATGCCGTAGCTGACCATGGCCTTGATGAAGGTGGACAGGTTTTCCAGCTGGGAGGAGGGAGGCAGGGGAAGGACCGTGAGGCGACCCTGGCCTGCCCACCTGCCGGGCAGAGGAGGTCCCGGCGCCCCCTCCTCGTGCCGCCCCCAGCCCCTCACCTGGTGCCAGTTCTGCATGGAGCGGTTGATCTTGGGGACAGAGCCTGGCTGCAGCTTATTCATGAGTCTGGGGGGACACACGGGGAACCTGCGTTACTGTACGGGAACCTCAGAGACCCGAGACACCACTTCCACTCTTGGCCACACCCATGCCTCCCCAAGCAGCCTCGCTGCCTCTCTCAGGCCTCAGTTTCCCCTCCTGGGATACACGCTTCACCGGCAAGGAAGCAGAAGCCCAGGAGCCACGGGGGCGGGTGTCAGCGCCACGGCTGGGGGCGGTGAGGCTGGGGGCGGTGAATCCGGGAACTCCCGGTCCGCGGGGAAGGGCAGGGACTCTCCCGCTGCAGGGAGGACGGAAGGTAAGGATGCTCATCCTTAGTAACACAAGGAAACGAAAGACGAGGAAGACCCGAGACCCGTCGCGGGGAGAGGGGGCAGGCTTCCTGCCGTAGGTGGAGCGTGACCGCGGGGCGCGGGGCGGGCAGGGCACCCAGCAGCGGCCAGCACACGCACTCACGTGCACAGGATAACTCCGTCCTTCAGACCCTTCTGGAAGTCGGGCCCGATGGAGAGGCCTGTGAGTCCCTCGATCCAGCTGCGGAGCTCCGCCTCCTTCTGGGGGTCGTACTTGGACAGGAGCTGGAGGGGCAGAGGCACGGGGAGGGGGTGAGCCCAGGGCCGCCGCCCGCGGCAGCTCCAAGGCAAGCAGAGACCCCACGGCCGGCCCTCCCCTTCGCCATCAGCAGCACCGGCTTCACAGGCGCAGACAGCCCCGCACTCGGGCACTCGGGCTCTGGGCGACTGGCGGCGGCGCCAACCCGCGCGGGACCTGCCCCCGCGGCCCCAGCCCCGGGCGCTCCCTGCACCGGAGAAGTTGCCTCTTCTCTGCTGTTTTTAAATGGTTGTGAGATGCACATGACGTTTACCATTTTAACCATTTTAAAGTGAACAGTTCAGTGGTTTTTAATACACTCACGATGTTGTGCAACCATCACCTTGGTCTAGTTCCAGAACATTCCATCACCCCAAAAGAAACCCTGTCCCCATCAGCCGTCACTCCCCGTCCCTCTCCCCAGCACCCGGCCCCCACGAGCCCCCTTCCCGTCCGTGGATGAGCCTGTTCTGGACGTGTCACCCACGTGGACTCACACCCCGTGTGGCCTTCCGTGTCTGGTTCCCTCCCTGAGCATCGTGGGCTCGGGGTCCGTCCCCAGGGCCGTGTGTGTCGACACCTCACCCCTGTTCGAGGCAGAGGGACGTTCCTGTGTGTGGATGGACACGTTGTGTTTACCTGTTCATCCATGGATGGACATTTGGGTTGTTTCTACCTTTTGGCTATTGTGAATAATACTCCTATGAACATCCATGTACAAGTTTTCAATTCTTATGGGTACATATCTAGGAGTGGAATCGCTGGGTCACGTGGTAACTCTATGTTTAACATACCGAGGAACCACCAAACCCTTCTCTGTTCCTTGAACTGACCATACCAGTTACTGCCACAGGGCCTTTGCACAAGCTGTCACTTCTGACTCAGATGTTCACATGGCTGGGTCCCTCCCGTCAATCCACTCACCAGTCCAGCTTGAAGGTCATGTCCTTGGAGAGGGCTTTCCTGACTACCCCAGCTATGAAGCCCTCCTCATACCCCTATCTCCCCCACCCTGCCTTATTTTCCTTCTAGCTTTTCTCTTTATACAATATACCTCCTTGCTTATGATCCACCCCTCGAACTTCGCCGCCCAGCTCAGTGCTGTCTCCACAGTCCCAGGACGGTGGGATAAAAATGCTCATGGTCCCCCATCAGTGCACACCATTACCCACAAATACATACACGCACCCTGTTCCCAATGGCAGCATCTCAGGGCACCAAAGGCCAAGAAAGCCAGGGGCCCAGGGAAGCCCCAGTAAGTCAGGGACTCCCAGACCAGTGTGTGGCGTGGGCAGACACGGTTAGCCCAGGGCGGCTCCTGGGGAGGGGCGGTAAGAAGCTGAGTCCAGTCCCTGTTCAGCTGTAGACTGTCCAGTTCAGTGGGCTTTTTGCTCAAGACCCACATAGATCCTTGCCCTGGACACTTTCGCTTCCTGTCCTTCTGCCCCCACCCGGGGACCGGGACCCCAGAGCCACCCTCTGTAGACCCAATTCCTACTCTCAGCTCTGCTCCCAGCTCCCTTATGGCCATGGACACAGTTCTCTCCCCGTGCCTCAGTTTCCCTATCTATGTTTGGAATTGTTTGCACAAGGGCCTCCTGAAGCAGGTCCCACCTCTTGGTTCCTGCATATAAACCCCCTGTGGGATCAGGGCCGGGCTGACCTGAGTGCAGTAGAGACAAAGGCAGGGAGGCTGGCCTGCAAACTTGATCCTCCCCCGCCCCCCCGCCCCCCCTCCATCTCCGTTCCCACAGCCCTGCAGCCCTGCCCTGAAGAATGACAAGCTGAGCTTGAGGCAGGCCGGCTCGTCTGGACGTCTGGACACCCGGCATACCTGCCCAGCTGGGCCGGGTCCCTGATGGCTCCTGGGGGCCGGGGTCCTGGGCAGAGGCGCCTGGCCAGCCCCGCCTGCAGCAGCCGCCTGCACCCCCCACCCCTGCTGCCCGGCCGGCCTTCCGCACATTCCTCCTCCTCGCCGCAAACTGCCAGGAATGCAGCTGCTGCGTCCCTGCTAAATCGGGACCAGCTGTTCCCAGAGGTCTAGACCCCCCAGCCGGCCGGAAATCCAGTGACTGCTCAGGGACACGGTGGACATCAGCCTGCCTTCATGCCAACCAGCCTGGGGCAAACTGAGGCACACGGGGCCAGGCAGAGGTCTCCAGAGGTCTTAACGTCCTCTTAAGTAGCTGGTAAAGTGGACAGGGCGTGGGTTTCAAGGCACAAGAAGCTGGTTTCCAATCCTGGTGCGGCCCGAGTGACCGTGACAAGCTAGCCACTGCCCTGCCCATTCTCCAGGCCTGCAAACTGAGGGCTGGTCACAGGGAGCCTTCTGACCTCATCCCAGACAGAGCAGGTCTCCGCATGCCCCAACGCACTCCGTCTGCGGAAGCTGCCTGCACACCGGCCAGGGTGCCACCCACTTCCTGCTGCCCCAGGGGAGATGCAGGGGGCTGCCCACCAGGGCCAGTGGCCATCAGGCGCTGGAGGCAGCGGGTCTTGGTTCGAGTCCTGACTCTGCCGCTCGCAAGCTGTGTGATTCTGGGCAGCTGGTGTGACATCTCTGGGCCCCACGTACAAACCCACGGGGCTCTTAAACTTCCTTGGCGTTGAGCGGGGCAGGACGCGAGCACCTACACGGGTGGCAGTGTGTGAACGTTCACCCCATGCCATTATTGCTGGAGTGGAGAAGAGCATGTTTAAGGAAGGTTCTGGAGCCTTAGTTCCCCAAGCCTCAGCCTCCTTCCGTCTAAGGGGCTGGAGGGAGGCTCCTGGGAGCTCACAGAGGCCATGCAGTCTCCCTTGGGTCCGCGATCCCCGGGGTGCCCGAGGGGCAGGTGCCCGTGTGGGGCGGGCAGGGCTCTGCCTTCCACATGCCCAGGCAGGCTCCCGGGGGCTGCTGGCTGTGGGGCTACATTCCCAGGTGCCCCGAGGGAGGGTGGGCAGGGATGACAAACTCCCCTCCGGCTGGAACGGCCTTGAGTGACTGGCCTAGGACATCTCCCTGGGGCTGGGAGCACCCCCTGCTCCCCCCTCCCTAGGACGGACCCTGCTGTGTGACCCTCCACAAGCATCTGCCCCTCTCTGAGCCAGATCAACAAGTGCTTTCTCAAAAGCGTCTCCCCCAGGCCCCATCCCGTGTTTCTAAGTTACAAAACTCACACCTTTTAGGATTACATTCAGGGGGCTCCGGGCATCCTGTAGACCCTTTTGCTATTGCTTTAACTTTGTCAGATGGGGACAAAGAGAAGTTACCAGGGAGCAGCTGGGCAGCCCCCTCCGTCCCAACTTCCCCCTTGGTGACGTCCCCCCCCCCCCCCCCCGCCAGGTGTTAGAGGTGGGGAAATTCCTGTGGGGGGGCCACACCCTTTCAAAACAGCGCAGGGAGGGCCCCACTCCCTTTCCCCTCCTGAAGCTTGTGTGGCCAGGGAGCGAGGAGGGGCGGCCGGGGTCCCCGCAGACCCTCTGGGCATTCTCAAGACCTCGCAGCGCCGGAGGGGCCGGGGCTGTGGGGCTGAGAGCGGGGGGGGGGGGGGGGGGGCGGGGTTCCGATGGGGGAGGGCTGGCGGAAGGGGTTAGACCCAACCGCCCCTCGACGTTGGGGGCGGTGCGGGACCGCAGAACCCACCGCTCCCCCGCAGTTGGGGGAGCCTCGGGGACGATGCCCCCGGCACAGCAGACGTTAGGGGGAGGAGGGCCATCCTCCTCCCGGGTCTCAGCGCCCACCGCCCGCCACGCGCTGGGGGAGCCCGGCGGGGGTCCCGGCCCTGCGCGCGGCGCGGCGTGCGACGGCCTCGGCCGGCGGGCTCGGGGGGCGCGCCCCTCACTCACCCGGTTCTTGACCTCGGCCGACAGCCCGTACGAGGGCCCCTTGTTGAACTGCGTGGAGCTCATGGCTGGCGGGGCGGCGGGACGCGACGGGACGGGACGAGACGGGCGCGCCGGCGGGGGACGCGCGGGCCTGGCCGCCACGCCCCCGCCGCTGATTGGCCCCCGGCGCTCATGTCCTTATAAGGCCGGGACGCGCCGGATTCCTGCGGCCCGCACTTCCTGAGCCCCCTCGCCGCCCCCGACCCCCGCCCCGGCGGGGCACCCACCGTCGGCCCCGCGGAACGGCCGGGCCACAGAGGTGCGGAGAGCGCCCGAACGAGGCAGTCCTGTCCTCTCCCTGCTGGGAGACCCTCGGCGGCTCTGTCGGCCTTTCCGCACCCTTCGGCCCGGTGATTTGGGGCGGGACTCTAATCCCCCTGGGGCACGAATGAGGACCCCTCTCTGTCGCACAGAGGCGCCTCCAGCTCTACCCCCTTCCTGAGAACTCCCACAGCTGGGTGGTGGACAAGGGAACTAGGGCAGGCTCCTCAAAGGGGGGGCCTTTGGAGCTGGGGCTTTGATGGATGAGTAGGAGTTTGCCAGTCCAAAAGGGATAGTGTTCCCAGCAGAGCAAAAGTTGCAAAACCCTGAAGAGACCGTCAGTGGCTGAAAGCATGTAGAGGTCGATCAGATAGGTTGGGGAAGGGGGGTTGGAATGAGAAGGGGCTTTGAATTTCCCACTGAGGAATGACAGGGAATGCGGAGGGAGTAGAACAGAGACTTGAGGTCAGGAGATGTCCTGGGGGTAGAGCTGAGGCTGTTGAGTTTTTCAGGCCAGGCGCACACTTGGTGCTCAACAGGTGGTGTGTGCTTGTACAGATAATCAATCAATCAATCAATCAATGACAGAATAAATGGATTTACTTGTTCAGTAATTCATTCATTCATCCATTGACACAACTACTCATTGCTCAAATGCTCCCTGACATGGCTTCTGGGCCATTCCCTTGCTAGGAGATGCTGGCTCGCAGGAGACCTTAGCTCCATCCCCGCCCGTTCCTGGAAAGACAGAGCCGGGCACAGACTCCCACCCCTGCCTTATGTGAGCAAGTACGGGACAGAAAGAAGAGTCTGAAAGAGGGATGGAGGAAACTGGAGGGGAAGTGGGGGGTCCAGGAGAGGTGTCAAGGAAAGCTGCATGTAAGAGGGGACATGGGAGATGGGGTTTTAAAGCATGAGTAGGAGTTTGACACATTTGACAAGCAGCTCATTGGGCTCGGTGAGGGCTCAGAGATGACTCACCACTGCCCCTTCCATGGGAAGCACACCTCTCTGGCTCCCCAACCCCTGGATATCTGTTACCTCTCCACCTCTCATTCTCCCATTCCATCTATCTGAAGATCCTTTCTTCAGGGTTCAAGTCCTAGCCGGTGGTCTTGGGTGAGTCCCTTGGGTCTCAGTTTCCTTGTCGGTAAAAAGGGGGAACCAGCACACAGCGGGGAGTCAACAATGAGACAGTGCGGCTCTGAGGGTGGGGATAGTGCAGTCTGTTGGTATCTAGGTGGGGAGCTGTGAGGGTGGTAGGATCCTGGAGCAGGGGCGGGGGGGGGGTCAGGTAGACGCCTTGTGGGTCCCGCTGGGGCATGGGAATCAGTGGGACCCACGGCGCGGTGGAGAATGGCAGCGGGAAGGGTGCTCAAGCCTGTCCCCCGGCCCCCACCCCAGCCTCTGGTGGTCAGTGGCTGCCAGCAAGATGCCCATGGGTCTCCCTGCCATGCCCAGCCTCTGGTGCTTGGCCAAGGAGCCACCAGTGACTCTAGGGACACCATCCGCACTGGGAGGCTCTGGGCTAGAGAAGTTGGATGTGACACCTGCCCGTGCCCACTCAGGCAAGCACGTTCGCAGGGCAGGGCCTGCCGGTTTTCTGAGGCGCGGGACCCCCAGACCTCCTAGCATGCTGTCCATCAGGGACAAGGGGGCCGGCCGCAGCTCTGCAGCCTCACCACCCCCTCCCAGTCGAGCCCTCCAAGTGTGGTCGGGGCGCCGGAGGAGGCCCAGGCTTCCCTTCATAGATTTTAATTAATCCTGGCTTAAAATTAAATTCAGATTTTGCAAAACATCTGAGCACATTTGGAACAACTTGGGGATGTGTGTTTTCCTGTTCAGTGTAAGTTTTACACAATCTAGCTATGGATGAATATTTCCAGAGACACGAGCGTGGGGACTGAGGTGTGCGGGGCGTGGGGAGCACGCCCCCCAGATTTGGAAGACCTCATGCAGAAGAAGGTATAAATTGGTACCTTGTTGGGCGCCTGGTTGGCTCAGTTGGTTAGGCGACTGCCTTCGGCTCAGGTCATGATCCTGAAGTCCCTGGATTGAGTCCCGCATCGGGCTCCCTGCTCAGCGGGGAGTCTGCTTCGCCCTCTGACCCTCCCCCATCTCATGTACTCACTCTCTCATTCTCTCTCTCTCAAATAAATAAATAAAATCTTTTTAAAAAAATAAAAAAAAATAAATTGGTACCTTGTTAACTTTTCATACAGATTGCGTGCTGAAACATTACTAAAACTGTTCTCTTCTAGTTCTTTTAACGTGGCTTAAAATTTAAAATCACGTGTGTGGTCAGGCTCATGTTTCTATTGGCCCGCGCTGTTCTGGACCCTGGGCCAAATCCAGATTCCAGGTTTGGTTTGGTTTGGTTTTTTTGGGATGGCTCTTGAGCTAATAATTTTTTTTAGGGGGGGTACATTTTTAAGTGGTTGAAAAGAATCCTTTTCTGCAGCACGTGGAAATCCTATAATATTAAAGTGTCAGCTTCGAGACAAAGTTTTACGGGCACCCCGCTGTGCTCATTCATTTACAGCTGCCGTCATGCGACCCCGTCCTGAACGGAGCTCTCTCTGGGCTGCCAGGCTGAGAATATGGGCTTTTTGGCCTTTTACAGAAAATAGTTTCCCCACCTGGGTTCTAGACACTCAACCTCCCAGAACCCAAGAAATCCAGACTCAGACATCCCCAAACTCAGAATCCTGGAGTCTGGAAGCTTAGGACATTATAATTTTCGAAACTCCGCCTGAGGACCTCAGATTTATGGGATTACACAATTCTGTATAATCCTTTGGCCTCAGGGCCCCCACTTGGAGCCTGGCTTCAAATCCCAACTCCCCACTGGGCTGTGTGATTTCATGCAGCAAAGACACTTGGCGTCTCCAGGCCTCCTCTCCCCATCTGGAAAGCTCCTTGCAGCCCTTGGGTTTGCTGTCAGCGTGAAACGGGTTAATTTGTCAAGCACTCACAGTACCACAGGGTAATCTAAGATAAGGGTTGTCCAGTCAACACACGTCAGTATTTTAGGAATTCTGGCCGCCGTTGGGAACCTGGCAAGGAGGTCTGGGACCCCTGCAGCTGCCCTCTGCCCATGACCCCCAGGGACTCACTCATTCCCCCAGGACTGACCCCTGAGGAGACTGCAGGGGATGTGGAATGATGCAGGGCTCAGGGGGAAGGGGCTGTCGGTCCTCCAGGTACTCTGGGGTGGGACCTCGGTGATGCCTTTGGGGCAGGAGGCCACAGCTGGAGGACCTGGGGTTACAGGGTCCCCCAGAGCCTCAGCCTCAGGTACTGGGTTGGGGGCTGGGCCTGGGGTCCTGGTGGCAAACAAATCATCTCAGGACACCTGCAGGCAGAACAAGCCCAATGCGGACAACAACAAAACAGTAACAGTAACAATAGCATCTCAGAGGACAGAGTGGGGGACCTGTGAAATCAGGTCAGGAGCCTCCCTTGCTCAAAATCGGCCCTGCTCCCCGAGGCCGCCTCCCCCGAGATGTCCTCCAGGACTCCTCCCACTGCTGGGTGAACTCTCCACCACACTGGCCTTCTCACTGTGCCCCAGTCCCGTCTCAGGGCCTTTGCCCTGGCTGTGCCCTCTGCTGATGCTCCGTCTGCCTGGCTCCTTCTCTGCCCTCCCCCCTGTTCGACGGCCAGCTTCTTGTGAGCCTCCCTGGACCCCCAATTAACTCTCAACCCGCCCCAGACCGGCTTCCTGCCCCTAGGCCACCAGCACACCCCAGACGCCTAGCAGCCGTGCCTTCAGCACCCTGGGACACCCAGCCCAGCTTCTCACTTCCCCGACGGTCCCCCGAAGCGTGGGTGTGGTGTGGCATTTGGTCCTTCTCTATCGCTTCGGGCTGAGACTTCCAACTCTCCTGGGCCATTTTTCTTTCTTCGTGACAGTGGCTTTCCGAGGAGGCCAGCAGTCGTCCACTTGCTTTGGTGGCCCTGAGTTTCTGCCACATGGCAGGGAGCTCTAGACAGCGCCTCAGCCACAGGTGGCCATTTCAGTGTAAATTACACGCATAAAAATAAATGGCTACATTTCACATGCTGGAGGCCTTGGACCTCGCTGGACAGATGAGCAGCTCGCGATGCCACCCCCGGCCGCACCCAAGCGAGGCTGGGTTTAGGCTGGGTTTACCCTCCAGGTCAGAGGAACATCTGCCTGCCTCTCTGTTGGGAAAGACCATTTTTTCCTCCCTTTGCAGGTAACAAGTGATTTGGGAGTAATCCAATAATTTCAAGAGTGTGCATATATTGAGCTCTATGCCAGGCCCAGCTCTACGTGCGGGGCACTCTATGAAACAGGAAGAGAATGCTCTCAGCCTCCCTCCTGGTCGTGGTGGAGTAGGACACCATCTGCGCGGCCATCTCCTGGGTGTGGGGCTCCCAGGATCACAAAACCTGGCGGGTGGATCTGGAAGGTTCTCTCAGCTTCCTGGTCACAGCTGACAGGTCTCCTCCCTCTCTGACCACCTCCCCCATATCCTGGACTTTCGCAGAGGCCCCGTCTGCCCCCCTCACAGTGGGATGCTCGCCCTCAGGAACCAGATCACACATCAGTCTCCCTGCGGGTCCTTGAGCTCTGTGGGGGCTCAGGCCCTGGGGCACCGGCAGCCGCCGTCCCCATTTGCAGCGGGCCTGGCGTCCACTGTCCTTGGCCAGGGCGGCCGCTCAGGCGTCCTCAGCCCGTGCTCCCCGTCTCCCCCTCCGCCGGTCCTTCCACACTTCCTGTTGCAGCGGGGAGCGTGTTCTGGAAGCACCCGGCATGCAGCAGCACTCGGTGAATGTTCACGCGGTATTTCCGTGGCGGCTGAGCGGCCTTTGGAGGACACTGAAGGAGGGAGCTCGAGGGGCGTGCCAGGCTGAGCGCTGCCGGGCCGGGGGCGGCGGAGTGGGCAGGCACACCGCTGAGCCTGCGGGGCAGAACTCCCGCCGGAGTTGCCGGGGCTTTTCAGGGCCCAGGTCCGCACTGCTCGCGGGCCCGCATTGTGCACGCTGTCGTCCCCTCGTGGACCACGCTTGCGCGGGTGGCAGGTGGCAGATGCACACCGGAGCCGCGCCCAGCGCGGAGTCTGGAGGTCGGGAAGCGGGCGACGGCAGCTGAGCCTCCTGAGCGACCCGGCTCACGGAAGGAACACCGTGCACTCGCCGGGCCACCGTGAAGCGTGGGACGTGGCTCGGCCCTAAGTCGGTCCTTCCCTTTCGCGCATGCAGCAGGCGCTCTCTAGATGCTCGCGCCCACCCGCCGTCGCGGCGAGCGGTGCTTTGAGGCAAAATATGGAACGCTTCACGAATTTGCGTGTCATCCTTGCGCAGGGGCCATGCTAATCTTCTCTGTATCGTTCCAATTTTAGTATATGTGCTGCCGAAGCGAGCACGGTCCTAACGCCCTACACAGAACTATTTAAAGTCCAAAAGTAAAATCACTTTACAGTTAGGCCACACCGATGTAACTGCATTCACCGTGATTTTCCTAGGGCTCCATGTAAATGGCTATCTCCTACCATCACGCTTGCCTTGAGTGTCTCTAATCACGCTAAAGCCCTAGATATTGACTAATTTAATCGCCCAAGTGCGGCTTCGCAGACGCGAAGGCTTGTGGGGGATGATATGCAAAAAAGACCCGGACGAGACGCGGCCCCGCCCCTGGCCTGGGGAGAGGGCGGGGCCGCTTTGGGCCGGCCGCCGCCATCCCAGCGTTCCCCGCGAGCGCAGGGGAGCCGCTCTTGCCGCCGCGGCGACTCGCTGGCGTCAGCAGGCCGCGGAGGCGGAAGATGGCGGCGGCGCCGGCGGCCGGGCGTCGGTGAGCAGCGCGGCGGCGGCGAGAACGGCCGATGGCGGCCGGGAGGCGCCCTCGGGGACCCGCGGGCCGTTAGGGCGCGACGGTGGGCGGCATGTCGGAGCACGCGGCGCCCGGGGCCCCCGGGCCCGGGCCCGGGCCCAACGGCGGCGGCGGCGGCCCGATCCCCGCGCGCGGGCCTCGCACCCCCAACCTCAACCCCAACCCTCTCATCAACGTGCGCGACCGGCTCTTCCACGCGCTCTTCTTCAAGATGGCTGTCACCTATTCGCGGCTGTTCCCACCCGCCTTCCGCCGTCTCTTCGAGTTCTTCGTGCTGCTCAAGGTGACCGAGGCCCCGACCCCTGACCCTTGACCCCAGCGGCCGGACCCTCCTCCCAGGTCTGCGACCTCTGACCCCGACCCCGCTGGGGCAGCGAACCCCTCTCCTCCAGGCCCCGTAATCTTGCGATTGGTGGCCCCGATCCCGACTCCAGAAGCTCACTCGCAGCCGCCTGCAGTCTGCGCCCCTGGCCTCCGCCTTTCCCGGGTCCCTGAGCTCGGGGGGCTGGAGCCCGGGAGCCCAGCTCAGACCTGCCAGGGATCTCCGCCCAGCCCCGCGACCCCTGGCCGTGCTGCCTGGGATCCTCAGGCCTGGCCCAGACCTACCCCCAGTCTTGGGCTCCCCCAAATCCGGGGAATTCCAGATCCCCTCTCCGCTCCCCGCTGCCCAGGACACACCCCACGCCCACTTTCCCGCACTGGAAGCCGCTCCCCATTTCTGTCTTTACCTGCTCCTTTCTTTCCTTGGGGCTCTCCCCTTCCTTAGGATCTCCCCCCGCCCCCTCCACTTAGCCTCTCAGGGGACCGTGACCTAGCTGAGGACACCTCGCCAGGGTTAGTGTCAAAGTTGGAGCCAGCTCTGCTGCCCTAGCGAGGGGCCTTGTGCGAACTCACTTCCCATCTTCCCTCGGTGGCACAGGCGTGTCAGCCCAGACCCCGGCTCAGGGAGGACTGGCCCTGGCCTGGGCCCTTCTAAGAAGGGGTCTCCAATGATCGCGGCAGCTCTTCAGAGAAGGTTCTGGGGTCCTGAGCAGAGTGGTGGTCCAGGTTGGGCAGATGGCCTTTTGTTTCCCGTCAGAGTGCTCCCACACTAGGGCTGCAGACGGCAAGATCGCCAGGTGAGCTCTGGGTGCCTCGTCTGCCGAGAGGGGGCTGATGCTGGCATTCGAGGCACCTGGGGTGCTGGCCAGAGCAGCTTGGTCAGGAGCTGGAGGCACGCTGGGGTTAGGTGGGAGGAGTGCAGACTTGGTTGTTGGTTCCGGCCTGCCACAGCCTACGGGAAGTGCACTGGTCCCTTGTCTGCAAGACTGCCTGATGCTGCGCGGGGCCAGCCTTCCTGCTCCTCCCTCCCCACAGCCCCCCAGAGCATCGCGGGTCCCCTGTGGAGGATTCCTGATCCGGGCTTCCCTTATTGGGCTCCTGGGTGTGTGGACAGAAGTCCGTGTGTGGGCATGATTTCCTGGGTGGAGGAAGCACCGCTTTCCTCAGATGACGAGAAGGGGTCCGCCTATGCTGAGAGCAGGTCCTGGTCGCCTCAGTTCTGACCCGCCACTTCCTGACTTGGGAGCAGATCGTGTGTTTGGGCCAACCTGGCACACAGATGTCCCTGGCATAGGTCGTCAAGTGTCCTGGGAGGCTCTGACTCCTGAGCTCTCCTCTTTGGACCAGGGCGCTGGGCGAGTGACCCGTGGGCTAAAGCCTGGAGACCTCGTGTACCTCATGAATCTGCCCAACCCCTGGTGTCTTTGTTTCACTCATCTGCACAGTGAGGCCTGGGCCCGGCTGATTTGTGAGGCTGCTGCAAGTTCCAGAAAGCTCCTCGTCTTTGCTTCCTGCCTGCCCAGCTTCCGGTGCCCTCACTGCGAGATGGAGGTCCCTTTGCGGACTTCCTCGTGGCTGTGTCTTCCTGTGGTCCCTGTTCTGCTAAGCTCACGGCCGTGAGGCAGCCCAGGCCCCTCCAGTCCCCCACTGGGCTGGCCTGTGGGGGGCAAGAGGCAGTGAGTGGGCTGGGGCCCATGTTCCAGCAGCCTGGGCTTCCGCCTCTGCTGGTTTTCCTGGCATCGAGGGCAGACCAGGACCTCCTGAGTCCTGGAGCAGCAGGCACTAGGTGCCCCAGCCTGTCCAGTTGGACTCTGAACCTTGGGCAGCCTCACCCTGCAGCCACTGAGCGATGCCTGCAGGGTAACTGGGGGGCTCTGATATTCATTGCCTTTGCCACCCCCCCCATGAATGGAGGTGACCCTCAGGGGGTCACTGTGATGTGTGATAGGTGTGTGGAGTGCCCCAGGGTCCTTGCTGTGAATGGGAGTCCCTGAACACATCCTCTGTGCCACCTCCTGCCTGGTTCTGGGACACAACGTTGAGAGGGCAGAACAGGAGGGAGGGAGAGAGCGGGGCATGGGGTGAGACAGTGGCTAGGTGGGGCAAGGTCTGTGTGAGATCAGGCAGCCTCAGGCCTCAGCGGAGGCAGCCAGAAATGCGGCTGCAAAGGCACTGGGGCTGGCAGGTCAGCAAGGCCAGTGGGGCTGGGCGTGTGGGGTCACATGGAGTGGCAGAGATTGGGGGGCTGTGGGTCCTCGTGCAGGGCTAGCTACTGTCTTGCCTGGGCAGGTATGGGTGTGATAGGTCTTTGGAGGCACCAAAGCTGTGTCTGCCCTCTTGTTCCTTTTTTTTTTTTTTTAAGATTTTTATTTATTTATTTGAGAGAGAGCACATGAGAGAGGGGAGGGTCAGAGGGAGAAGCAGACTCCCTGCGGAGCACGGAGCCCGATGTGGGACTCGATCCCGGGACTCCAGGATCATGACCTGAGCCGAAGGCAGTCGCTTAACCAACTGAGCCTCCCAGGCGCCCCTGCCCCCTTGTTCCTAATGGGGAAACAGGCCCAGATTAGGGCGGGCCTTGTCAGGTAGGATAGGGAGCTCCCCGCTTCGTCAAGGGCAACAGACGTGAGGCTTTAGGGCAGGAGGAAGATGCTGGTGGGGAGACGCCCTCGAGGAGTGCTGGAGAGGGCAGCAGGGTGACACTGGGGACTTGGGGCCACTCTGGGGTCACACACATTGGTGCCACCGGCCCCCCCTCATTTCACGTGCCCTTCCTCGGCAGGACAGGTGGCTTCCCTCCCTTGGGATCCAGCTTCCTCTGTCCAGCGTGTCCTCTGGGTTTAATTCCCAGCTCTACCTCTCCGGGCCCTGTGGCCTCTGGTTAGGTTTTCTCATCTGCAAACTGGGGTGGTGGCAGACACGTGTGTCCCCGGGAGAAGTGCCTGGACAGCCCCTGGCACCAGGCCACACTGCATGCTCAGCCCTTTGTGTGAGATCTTGGTACATCAGGCAGCCAGAGTGGGCGGTGTGCTCGACGTCTGGGCCTGGAAAATGTGGCCAGGAGCTTAGCACAGGGCACGGCCGTCTGGCCTCATCCTGTGGGTGCTTTGGGTCCCGTTCCTCCCATCTCCGGCTTGGCAGTCTTGGGGAGAGGGGCTGGGTGGGCCGGTCTGTGGGAGGCTCTGCGGGCATGGGGGCCTCGGCTGGCCTTCCACACTGCCGCCCCAGGCAGGGGTTCCAGCTCTGCTTGCATCTTCAGCATCTGTCTTCCGCGACCTGAGTGGCACCCTCGTCACTGTCCTGCGGGGGCGCTTACGGCTGCAGGCAAAGGAAGTACAGTTCATGTTGGCCCAAGAGAGGAGGCTCTGGAGCAACTGCGGGGGTGGGGTGTTGGCCACGGGATTGCGGGCTGGGCCCAGGATTGCGGCAGCGAGCTCAGATGTGGAGCTGCTGCGTCCCCCTCTGGTCCCGGCCCCCGTGGTCGGGCCCCAGGGTGGGCGTGCACACTCTGCTGCCCAGTCTGCAAGGCAGGCGGTCGACGGCTGGTGCCGGCGGCCTGTGTGGGGCTCCTGGCGCCCCTGCCGCTGGCCGTGCGGCCATGGGTCGCGGGTGTGTTGAAGCCTGCACTGGCCCGTCTGAGGAAAGGCAGCCCCTGAACACCCACTCTTCCCAGAACAGTGATGGGCGTCACATCGGGCCAGCTGGGCCCTCTTCCCAAGGGTTGGGGCCGTGGGTGATACGTGGGCGTGTTGCCCGAAATGCAGCATCCAGTCCGGGGGGCTGACACTTGGCCAAAGTCCCCATGAGTAACACAACCATCTTGGGGCGCCTCGTGGCTCAGTCGTTAAGCGTCTGCCTTCGGCTCAGGTCGTGATCCCAGGGTCCTGGGATCGAGCCCCGCATCGGGCTCCCTGCTCAGTGGGAAGCCTGCTTCTCCCTCTCCCCCTCCCCCTCCTTGGGTTCCCTCTCTCGCTGTCTCTCTCTCTGTCAGATAAATAAATAAAATCTTAAAAAAAAAAACGCAACCATCAGACAGAGACATGGGCTTCCGGGGGAGGCAGTGGCCCTTTTGATGCTCCTACTTCAAGGCAGGCAAAAGGTGCTGTTGGTGGGGTGTCGTAGGGCAAAGTCTCACCCACCAGCCCTCCTTCCTGCAGTGCTGACAAGGGCCAGGTCACTCTGTTGGGGGGGCCGGCCCAGGCACAGTGGGGGCTGAGCAGCACCCCCGGCCCCACCCATCCATGCCAGGAGCACGCCCAGTGTCCCCTGGGGGCAGGAGCCCATTTTACAGATGGAGGGGACGTGCCTCCAAGAGGCGCAGCGCGCTGGCCTTGCCAGCCCAGGAGGGGTGCAGAGGGCGCCAGGCCAGGCACGGGAGGCTCTTTGTAGCTGGTGAGGTCAGGGGTGCTCGGAGGACAAGGCAGAGCGTGAGGCTGCTGGGCAGGCCTGAGCCCAGTCTGACCCGTCCCCCAGTGAGGGTCCTGCACGTGGCCGAGAGGGCATCCCCACTTCCTCAGGGCCGTCCTGGGACTTGCCGTGGACCTGGGCTTCACCGACCGTTTCCTGCCCCCAGGCGCTCTTCGTGCTCTTCGTCCTGGCCTACATCCACATCGCCTTCTCACGCTCGCCCATCAACTGCCTGGAGCACGTGCGGGACAAGTGGCCGCGGGAGGGCATCCTGCGCGTGGAGGTCCAGCACAACTCGAGCCGCGCGCCCGTCTTCCTGCAGTTCTGTGACGGCGGCCGCCGCGGCAGCTTCCCTGGCCTGGCCGTGGAGCCGGGCAGCCCAGAGCCGGAGGAGGAAGAGGAGGAGAAGCCGACCGTGGACGTGTTCGGGAATGCGTCCGTCAGGGTGAGCGGGCCAGGCGTGCTGTGTGTGCGGGTGTGTGGTGAGCCGGTGCATCTGGTCGTGGGCCGCTGGCTCCCCCCGGCCTGCTCCTGCTGGTGTGGCCTTGGGGGGCGGGGACTGTGCTGGAGACTCAGGGCCTCGGGCCATTTCCCAGCCCTAGTGGGAAGGGATTGGCCCATTTCTGGGGGCACCGAGGGCAGAGACCGCTGAGAAGGAGGCCCCTGGTGGCACTGGGCCGAGAGCTTGAAGCTGGTGCTAGCTTCCTAGGTGGAACCACTGCCCGTGGGGTGGGGAATGCCCTGTCACCGGAGACGTGCAGGTGGGCGCCGGCACCGGCAGAGGTCAGGTGGATGTGGGGGGCCCACAGCTGGAAGGGAAGACCCTGCTGAAGTAGTTAGAGCCTGGGCCCCTGTGGTTGGTGCAGACCCTTCCCTAGAGATGGTCACTTAGGGGAGTGTGGTGTTGGGGTGGGGGCTCTGGGAGGTTACAGGTCAGAGGCCTCCCAGCCCCGGAGGTGGAGGGCATCCCAGCGGAGGCTGGGAGTCACAGCAGCCAGGGGTGGGGTGCATGTCCTTGCAGTCAGCAGAGGAGCTGGGCCTCTGGGCCAGGCCGCTGATGCCCTTCCTCTTGGCACTCCGCAGTTTGAGCTGGACATTGAGCCCAAGGTGTTGAAGCCACCGGGGGGTGCTGAGGCCCCGAATGACAGCCAGGAGCTCCCCTTCCCAGAGACACCCACGAAAGGTACACCCGTGGGCCCCTGGCCGGCTCTTGATCTCGGGGTTGTGAATTCGAGACCTGTGTTGGGTGTGGAGATTTCTTTTCTTCCTCTCTCCTTTCCTTCCTTTCTAGATTTTTATTTATTTATTTACTTATTTGAGAGAGCGAGTGAGAATGAGCACGCGCACAAGTAGGAGGAGAGGCAGAGGGAGAAAGACAAGCAGATTCCCCGCTGAGCGTGGGGCTCTGTCCCCGGACCCCGAGATTACGACCCGGGTTGGAGGCAGACACTTAGCCGATTAAGCCGCCAGGCGCCCTGGGCAGAGAGATTTCTTAGAAAATAAAACCTTCTCCCTTCTCTGGGAGCCTCCTCTGTGAGAGGCGGGTGGCAGGCAGGGGTCCTGGGGGCCCTGTAGGTCCTGGGTGGCGTGGGTGGTGCCTGCCGGGAGGGGTCACCCAGCCCCCTCAGGGAAGAGGCCTAGACTAGGGCTCCGAGGCTCACGGGGCTCGTCCCCGCAGTGTGGCCGCAGGACGAGTATGTCGTGGAGTACTCACTGGAGTATGGCTTCCTACGGCTGTCACAGGCCACGCGACAGCGGCTCAGCATCCCTGTCATGGTGGTCACCCTGGGTAAGTGGCCCCAGAGCGAGGAGCGAGGCAGTGGGGCTGTCCGGGCTCTCAGGACTCCCGGGAGGGCGCCTGGGGGCGGCCCGGAAGCACTTGGGTCCGAGGTCCTGGGGCCGTGTCCACTCTCCAGCCGCGAGAAGCTTCCTCCCTCCGTGGCGTCCTGGGGCATCGGGGTCACAGCATTGCTCGGGTGGGGGCCCTGGCCAGACACTCCATCGTCTGCCTGCCCGCAGACCCCTCGCGAGACCAGTGCTTTGGGGACCGCTTCAGCCGCCTGCTGCTGGCCGAGTTCCTGGGCTACGACGACATCCTCATGTCCAGTGTCAAGGGCCTGGCCGAGAACGAGGAGAACAAGGGTTCGGCGGGCCCCGGCACCAGGTGGGGGCGGGGTGTGGGGCAGTGGCTGGGCAGGCGCTCACGGCCTCCCCCCTACCTCTGAGCAGGCTTCCTTCGCAACGTGGTGTCCGGAGAGCACTACCGTTTCGTGAGCATGTGGATGGCCCGCACGTCCTACCTGGCCGCCTTCGTCATCATGGTCATCTTCGTGAGTGCCGCGGGGGCGGGCTGGCGGGGCGGGGCGGGCACCGGGGCGGCCCCTCCCTGAAGCGTCCCCCGGCCCTCGTTTGCAGACCCTCAGCGTTTCCATGCTGCTCAGATACTCCCACCACCAGATTTTTGTCTTCATTGGTGAGTCTCCCTGCTGGCCGGCCGGGTGGGAGGGGTGGGCTCTGCCCCGGGCCCCCAAGGCCCCCTGCCCACCCCACCCGGACGCCGGGCACCTCACCTGGTCTGCCCGCCCGCCGCTCTCTGCCCGCAGTGGACCTGCTGCAGATGCTAGAGATGAACATGGCCATCGCCTTCCCCGCGGCGCCCCTGCTCACGGTCATCCTGGCCCTCGTAGGTGAGGCCTTCTCCCTCCCTCCCTCCCCCCTCCCTCCCCCCTCCCTCCCTCCCTCCTGCCTCCCCGCCGCCCGGCCCAACCGCCCGGCCTCCCCACAGGGATGGAGGCCATCATGTCTGAGTTTTTCAACGACACCACCACGGCCTTCTACATCATCCTCATCGTCTGGCTGGCCGACCAGTACGATGCCATCTGCTGCCACACGAACACCAGCAAGAGGCACTGGCTGCGGTGAGCACCGGGGCCGCGGGGGGCGGGGCGGGCTCCGTGGGCGGCGCCTCACTGTGCTCCCCGCAGGTTCTTCTATCTGTACCACTTCGCCTTCTACGCCTACCACTACCGCTTCAACGGCCAGTACAGCAGCCTGGCCCTGGTCACCTCCTGGCTCTTCATCCAGGTGAGCGTTGCGCCTCGCTCCCCGAGGGGCGTGCGGCCTGTGCAGGGCCCCGTGGAGGCCGGGGGTCTGGCTCTGGCTGCCGGCCTGACTCCGCACCCCCCCCCAGCATTCCATGATCTACTTCTTCCACCACTACGAGCTGCCCGCCATCCTGCAGCAGATCCGAATCCAGGAGCTGCTGCTGCAGACCCCAGCACTGGGCCCCGGGGCCCCCACGGCGCTTCCGGACGACCTGAACAACAATGGGGGCACCCCGGCCGCCACTCCCGACCCTGCCGGCCAGCCCCCCGCCCTGGGCCCCAGTTTGCCGGGCACTAGTGGGGGCCCTGGGCCCGTGGCTGAGGCACCCAGCTCTCTGGTGGCTGCGGCAGCCTCGGTGGCCGCAGCGGCCAGCAGTGACCTGGGCTGGATGGCAGAGACGGCCGCCATGATCACGGACGCCTCCTTCCTGTCTGGCCTCAGTGCCTCTCTCCTGGAACGGCGGCCCGCCGGTCCGCTGAGCCCTGGTGGGGGGCTCCCCCGAGCCCCCCAGGACAGTGCCCCTTCCGTCAACTCCCTGGCGCATGACACAGCGCCCCCAGCTGCCGGGGTGAGTGGGCCCAGCCCCGCACCCACAGCCCCAGTGGATTCACCCCCGGAGGTCGGTTCCTGAGCCTTGGGCAGCTGACCGCCCCATCCCTGGCCATGTAGGCCCGCTGGGTATGACCAGGCTGGAGCCCTCAGGTGTCGGGTCGGCTGTCCCGGTGGTTCTTGGGACTGCCCAGCCTGCCTTGGGTGGTGTCAGGGTCCATCAGGTTTGCCCAGAGTGGGGCTTCTCTTCCCCTGTGTGGGGCCTGCCGGAGGCCTGTCCCTGCTACGTTAGTGGTGGGCCCCCTCAGCCAGTGAATAGAGGCAGCCCGAAGGGGGGGGGGGTGGGGGCTCCATGGAAGTTTCTGGGAAGGGCTGGTGAACTGTGTGGAGTGAGCTGTCCGTCAGTAGCAGAGCTGGACAGGTCTCTAACAAGGAGAATGCAGGTGGGGCCACCCTCGCTGTCCCGGCCTGCTCAGCTGGTGCTCCATCATGCTCAGTGCCTTTTCCACGGCCTCTGACCCCAGGTGTGCACCAGGGCTGGGGTCCCGGGAGGGCAGAGTTCACGCCTCGGGCTCGGAGATGAGGTGTACAGGCGCCAACGTGGAAGGCAGGGGCCGGGTGTGGGGGTCCAGCCCTGCTGGGGTGGGAGTGGGACAGGGCTGGTGGCCAAACTAAATCACTCGGTGAGGAACGCAGAAGAGTGCTCATTCCATTCTATTTAATTGCAGTGTACAAAATTGTGTTTGTATATAGAATAAACTGTTGACGGCGGCGGTCAGCGTCTGCGTGCGCAGGCAGGGAGGGACCTGCTCCCGCGGCCTCCGGGCTTCCGTGCGGCCTGGGGCGGGGGCCCTGGGCCGAGTGCGGGCCGCCGGAGCGGGGCGGGGGCTGCGTGCCCTCGGGTGGGTCACCGGGCGACGGCAGGTGCTTCGGAGCAGGGGCGGTCCCCCAGCCGGGCCAGGAGCTCCCCTCGCCGCAGCAGGGCCTGGCGCAGCCGCTCCCGCGCACTCCGGATGCGTCGCTCCAGCTGCTCCAGCTCGGAGGAGGGCAGCACGGCCGGCAGGCGGCCCCTGGGACAGAGCGAGACCGCCGCCTCCGCGTCAGGCGCTGCGGCCGCCTCTGTGGGCTCCGGTAGGAACCGCACGCGGCGCTCCCTCGCCGTGGCCCGGCGCACCCGTGTCCAGGTCGCCGCGCCCGCAGAGGCTGCCCGTGTGTCCTGCTGCGGCTCAAGAGCCCTGGGGACGTGGGGTGGAAGGGGCTGGGTCAGCGTCCTCACACCCACTCTGCCTCTGGGGTCGGGGTCCCGGCGTGTGGAGCTGCCCGGTCCTACGCGGGAGGTCTGGTGTCAGAGCCCCGGGGGGGGCGGAGGGGGACCCTTACCTCGGCTCTGGCTCCTCCTGTCCTTCTGGCGGCTCTGTGTTGAGGGCGCGGTGGATTCTCTGCAAGCCCAGACAGAGGCTCCGTCGGGCTCACGGGAGGCTGCCCGGGCCCACCCGCGTGGCCCCGGCCCCTCACCTGGCTCGTGTGCAGCCAGTACTGCAGCTTGCTGCCCCTGCGGATGCGCGGGAGCACCAGGCGGTAGAAGCCGTGCTCGCCCAGGGAGCTGAGCAGAGCGCTGCCGAGCCCCAGGCAGAGCAGCACGAAGAGGCCCGAGAAGTGGTAGACGCCCACCTGCAGCGTCTGGGGGGGACACGTGGGCACAAACCCTTCACGGGCAGGGCCAGACCCGTGGGGAACCCTGGCTGGGGGTGGGACCCAGACTGGCCTAGAGAAGAGCCTGGGGCGGCGGAGCCGGACTGGGAGGCTGGCCTTCCACGTTGGGAGCCAGGTTTCCTGGGGAACGTGAGCTGGGGTTTCCTAGAAGTAGGAGTGCACACATCTGGGCAATGGGCAGGGGGCTGACCACCTCACTTGAGGCCCATGCAGGCTCAGGGCCCCCCATGCCTAACCCCCACCCCGGCTCCTGGGCCCCCCCCACCTCTGTGACAGCGAGGACGCGCTTCCCACAAGGCACCATCTTGTACCACTTGTCGTGCAGCAAGTCGATGAAACCGGAGGACTTGTAGCGGCTGATGAACTCGGACAGGATGGAGGTGAGTGGCGAGTTCTGAGGGAGTCCGATGCCGTAGCCTAGGGGGGACCAGGGACTGGGTTGGGGCCAGGCTCCCAGAGGAGTCGCCCCAGGGCCACCGGTCCCAGAGGCCCCTCACCCTCCATGGCGAAAGGCTTGCCCACGGTCAGCAGTTTACAGTCGGCGTCGATGGAGACCTCGTAGTCTAGGAGCGACTTATCCATGATGAAGGCGTTGAGCTTGGGGGGGTCGCTCCTGCGGGGGTCGGGCAGGGGGGTGAGAGGCCCCGTCGGCCCCGCCCGCCCCGCCCGCCCCGCCCCTCTCCCCGGCGCCCGCCCCGCCCCTCTCCCCGGCGCCCGCCCCGCCCCCAGGTGGCCGGCCCCGCCCACCCCGGCGCCCGCCCCGCCCCCAGGCGTCCGGCCCCGCCCGCCCCGCCCCTCTCCCCAGCTGGGCCTCACGTGAGCATGGCGACGCCGTGTGGCGTGGTGGGCGCGCTGTGGCGCCGCATGTGCGCGTACATGTCGGGGAAGCTCTTCTTGATGTAGGCCTCGGCGCTGCTCTCCCACACGGTGCCTACGCGGAAGCCCTGGGACGGGTGGTGCAGCTGCGGGGGCGGCCGGGCAGCTCGTTAGCGCGGGCGCTCGGCCCTGGCCTGCAGCTCCCCGCGCGCCCTGCTGCGTGCGCCCTCCTGGGGCTGCCCGGCCCCCCGGCCTCTCACCCAGCTTCCCCCGCAGCCGGCCCGCGTGGGGCCGGATCGCCTGGCGGCCCTTCTGAGCGCTGTGGGGGTTCAGCGGCACCCCTGCCCCACCCACTCGGCGCCGGGAGCTCCCCAGTCGTGGTGTCACCCGACAGGGCCCACTGTCCCCGGGGCAGGATTGCCTGGGTGAGAGCCGCTGTTCCAAATGCCCACGCAGACCTGGCCCTGAACCCCAGAGCTCCTCCACGCTCCCCTGCGCTCTCGCAGGAGTCCCTCCCGAGCAGGCCCCTACACCTGGCCTCCTGGGGCTTCCTGCCCCGCGAGTGGGCCCTGTACTTCCTCTTCTCTCCCGGTGTCTCCCGGAACCCGCCCGCGCTCAGCCCTCCGGGCCAGGCCCCTGCGCCCTGGCCTCCCAGGATGAGCGCGTGGTCACACTGACCCATGCCTCCTGATGTGGTACGGCGCTCCCCAAAAGCCAGACCTGGACTGGAGCCTCTAGAGCGGTGCCGTCTGGAACCTTCTGAGGAGGAGACCCTCCGTGCTTGTGCTGTTCCCAGGCGGCTGTCGAGCACTTACGCTCAATGTCATGTTTAAAGTAGCCGCAAGTGGGGAGTGGCTAGCGCATCAGACAGCGCTGGGTCTAGGTTTTATTACCAATTTACAAACGGTATAGGGCCCAGGGTGCAGCAGAACAGGCTGGCACCCTCCCAGGACACAGCCGGATCCAAACGGGGGCTGCTACCGGACAAAAACTGCTCCAGCAACCAGATTTCCAGGACACGGTGGGCGGGGAGGAAATCTGTCTGCAGTGTGTGCGTGTTTAGGACGCAGATTCAAACAAACCGTGGGGGGGGGGGGGTAAGACAACTGGGAGAAGGGGACCCTGATGTGTGTGAAAGCTTCCAGGGTGTTTATGGTGAAATGACAAGGAATCCAGCGGCACAGCTCTGCTCTGCTCACAGCCCTCCAGGGCTCCAGGGGCAAGTTCCGTCTCAGAAGGAACTGCCTTAGACCCCCTGCAGGATGTGCCCCGGGCCACCTCCTCCCACTCTGCTCCTGCCTGGGGCCTTTGCACCTGCTGTGCTGCTCTCCCAACATTCCTCCTTGATGTCCACATAAAGGTCCCTTGAATGTCACCCCCCTCCCAGAGGAATTCCTTGCCCCCGTTTGAGAAGATGGCCCTCCCACTACTCCCTGTGTCCCCACTCTGCCCTGTTTTCTCTCTGACACTGTATGGCCAACTCACACACCATCCAGATTGCTTATCTTGATTCTTGACACCTCCCCCTGCAGTGTGGAGATCTTCGCCTGTTTTGTCCCAGCTGGGCCCCTGATGCCTGGCACACCAAGCGCTCAATAAATGTTTTCAGGGGGCGCCTGGGTGGCTCAGTCGTTAAGCGTCTGCCTTCAGCTCAGGTCAGGGTCCCAGGGTCCTGGGATCGAGCCCCGCATCGGGCTCCCTGCTCAGCGGGAAGCCTGCTTCTCCCTCTCCCACTCCCCCTGCTTGTGTTCCCTCTCTCGCTGTGTCTCTCTCTGTCAAATAAATAAATAAAATCTTTAAAAAAAAATAAAATAAATGTTTTCAGGAGCAGGCGGCCGCACGCGGCTGCATCTTGGGACGGGAGTTGGGGGAGTGGGTGACCTCCCAGCTTTGACCTCCAGGCCCCACAGCTGCCCACCTTGGGGTCATGGATCCCCGACAGCTCCAGGAAAGTCTTGTCCCCGACCATGACGGCGGCCAGGTTGGCGGTGTAAGTGGAGAGCACGAGCAGGCAGAAGATGGCCCACAGGTTCATGAGGAGGCGCCCCGTGGGGCACTTGGGCGTCTTGCTGGAGACGGTGCGTCCGAAGAGGATGGCGTAGCAGAGGTTGAGGGCCGAAGAGTAGGAGAACACGGTGGCCCGGTTCCGGCCGCGGGGCGTGAGGCCGTAGGGGCTGCGCCACTCGTACAGCGTGAGGAAGAGCGCGGTGAGGTGCAGGGCAGCAAAGACGCCCAGCCACATGGACCAATGCAGCGGCCACGTGAAGGCGCCGATGGGCGAGGCCGTGTCCCGGGCCCGCACCATGATGCCCAGGCTGGTGGAGAAGAAGGGGCTGCTGAAGTCCACCACCTGGGAGCGGGCCGAGTTGATGCTGAAGCTGGTGACGGCCATGTGGGCCCTGCCGGCCAGCAGGTCACCCACCAGGCCGGTCCAGCGGCCGTCCCGCAGGGCACCGTACTTGCCGTCGGCCACGATGTACAGCTCGAAGTCGAAGGGCGTGTCCTCCGCCAGGCGCTCCAGCAGGTCGATGCAGTAGCCGTAGCAGCACTTGCGGAGGGCGCGTGGCGCCGAGCCATTGGCCAGTGCGGCGAACAGCGCGTCCAGGGTGGCCGAGTCATTGGTGCCGGGGGCCAGGCACAGCTGCCCCGCGGGGCACTGTCCGTCCTCATCCGGCTCCCGGGCAAACACGAACGGATGCTCCACCAGCGTCACCACGCGCAGCCTGGGCCGGGCTCGGGCTCCCGGGGAGGGCGGGGGCCGTGCGGCCGCACCTCCCAGCTCTGACTCCAGCCGTCCGGCCCGCCAGCTGCCCACGGTGGCCCAGGCCGGGGCACCCCGCGGGTCCTGGCGCAAGCTCCACACTCGCAAGTACCGGGAGATGTGCACCTGGGAGGAGCCGGTCACCCACACGGGCCCGGTGCGGCCCCGGAAGGACGTGTTGGCCAGGAACCTGGGGGGCGGGCGGGGAGCAGGGGGAGCGGGGGGCCAGTGCCAGGCGGCCGGGGGTGGGGGTGGGGGGCAGGAGCCCTCCAGCCAAGCTCAGCCTCCGCTGGGCTCGCCCCCAGCACACGGCTGGGCACCACGGTGGATGCCGTGGTGTCCCCCCCACCAGACCCACGCCAGCCGGGCACCCACGCCAGGAAGGCAGTGACGAAGCCTCTGGCCCGAAGCCAACAGCTTCCGTCTTGAAACGCCCGGGTGGAGCCCCCGGGCGCCGGGATGCCGTTCGCCCTGCAGGGCTCCCGTGGGGTCCGGCGGGAACTCGGCCCTGCCCGCCTCCCCGTCTCCTTCCCCTGCCCTTCCTGTCTCTCTCAGAGCACCCTGAGGCCCTCACCCGAGCCCCCTCTCTGGCTCTGCTTCTGCCGGAGACGAACCCGCTTCCTGGTGAGGGGCCAACGCCTGGTATCCAGCAAGTGCCCAATAATGGTGCTTTCACGACTCACAGGCAGAGGCGACCGGATGTGGGGCCCGGGCACCCCCCTCCACACACACCCGGGTCCTCACTCACCGTGCCAAGAAGCGGCCTGAGGACTCCGGCCCAGCTGGCTGCGGGTCGTGGCAGCTGACCGCCGTGAGCAGGAGGGCGCGCTCCGGCTCCGCCCGGGCGGCGCTGCCCAGGGCTCGCACCACCAGCTCCACAGCGTCCCGGAGGGCGGCCTCCAGCGGGGGTCGGCCCCCCTCGCCCAGGGCCAGCAGCCCCAGGGGCAGGCCCTCCGTGGGCAGCGCGTCGGCGGACAGGGGCGTGCCCAGCAGCCAGCGGGGCCCGGGGGCCACGGCGTGCAGCACCTGCCGCGCGCGCGCTGGGCCGCAGCCCAGGAGTACGGCCGCCGGGGCTGGGGCCGAGCCCCCCGGAGGGGCCCCCAGGGGGGCCAGGCGTGCCTGCAGCCCCGCGTCGCCCGTGTCTGGCCGACTCAGGTCCAGCACCAGCTTCGGGGCCCTGCCGGCCCGGGCTGTCCAGAGGGCCACCAGGCCAGCAGGGTCCCGCACGCGGCAGAGCACCAGGCTGACGTCCTCCCAGGCGTGTGCCCGCACCACGGCCACCAGCGCGTCAAGCAGCGTCTCCAGGGGGCTGGCCCAGTCCAGCTGCAGGTGGAATGGGTTCTGGCGGGGGGCGGGGGGTCACAGTTAGGGCCGGAGACCTGTGACCCACCATACCCTTCCCACCCCCATCAGTAGGTGTTCAATAAATAGACGTCGCCTTCAAAACTGGACGGCATGCCTGCCTCCTCCAGCCCACCCCTGCTCTAAACCCTCTTTGTCTCCCCACTGCGAGCAGCACGAAGCCCAGCCTCCTTGGCCTGACATTCAGGGCCTCCTCTCCTGGCTCCAACCACCCTGGTAGTGCCCCGCTTTGAGGCTTTTTGCATTCCCCAGCTAGAATCCCTTTCTCTCTCTATGCCAGCCAACTCCTATACATTCTTCAAAACCCAGCTCCATCGCCCCTCCTCTATTCAGACTTCCCTGGCAAGCCAGGGTTTTGAGGGGCCCCTCTGTGCCCAGTGGCGACCTGAAAGTTCTCCTGGACTTGCTTCTAGCCCGTGAAGGACGAGACAGATTGCCAGACCTCTAAGGTGTTGCACAGGTAGGGACAGGATGCCGAGGGCTGGGGCTGCTGCTTAATCCCTCCCAAAAGACGGACAGTTACAACTGCAGGGGCTCAGTTCCTGGAGGTGGCAGCAGAGGGCGCCACAGGCCTGGGTTTGGGTCCTGCATCTTCTCCCACAAGGTGGAGGCAGGGGGCGGGGGACGGGCCTTGACACAGGGTCGGCGGGGATAGCGAGACCCCAGGCCTCCTCTAGGGTCCGCGTCTCCCCTCCCTGAGGAGAAGGAAGCCCTGGAGGGGGCTTCGAGGTGGATTTGGAGGGCGGGAGGCCCCTACCAGACCCATGTCCCTACGTTGGGCCCCTCCCTGCTGTCCTGGGAAGGGGGTCTTTCGTGGGGACACCACGGGACACCCAGAGCCCTGTCACTCACCCTTTTCTCCTCCTTATCCCATTTTCTACTTATTCGGGCCCAAATCCAGGCCCGGGGGTGGAATCAAGGAGAGAATAAACTCCAAAGATGCGGAGCGTGGGGGGATGGAGGGGTTTGAGTGACAGCCCTCCCGGAGGAGGCTGGGAAGATGCTCAAGCAGCAGACCCCCGAACTGCACCCCGCAGAGATGAGGCAGGGATGGCCTGGGCCCTGCTTGGTGGGAACTGGGAGACGCCCTGTGACCGGGGAAGGGGCCCTGCTCCACATGGGGATGGCTCCTCCGGCCATAAAGAGACGGTGGCCAGACTCCATCACCGAGGCCCAGGAAAGGGGTCTGCACGGGAGTGGCGCCCCCGGAGGGGGCCTCGTGTGGGTTTCACCATCCCGGGGCCAGAAGCATCTCACGGGGTCCGCCGCTGGTTCTGGGTTCCCTCGCTCTGGGGGCATCCGGGGTCCAGGGGTCCAGGTCCCGCGAGCCGCCCCAGGGACTCCTTCGTCTGGACTCCTGGGCAACCCCCGAGCGGGGGCGGGTGGGGGGCTCCGGTATCCGCGGTCCAGAAGTCCGGGTCCCGTGCGCCCCGGCGACTCTGGCGTCGGACCCCCAGCCCCGCGCCCCAGGAGCGTCCCGGGGCCTCCCTCCTCCGGATCCCGGGCATCCCCGCGTACCGGGGCTCCGAGGGGCGCGCGCGCCTCCCGCCGCAGCACGCTGAGCACGGGGGTCTCGGTGGCGGCCGCCAGGAAGTGCAGCTGCAGCAGCTCGGGCCGCGCCTCCGGGAAGGCCAGCACGGCCGCCACGCCCGGGGCCTCCAGCGCCTGGCACAGGCCGCGGGCCAGCGAGGCGGGGTCGCGGGCAGGGGGCGCGGCGGCCACCAGCTCCAGGCTCAGGTTGCGCGGCAGCCGCGGCGCCAGGGCGGCCCGGGCCAGGGCAGCGCGAACGCGGGCGCGGGCGGCGGGCGCGCGGGGCAGCAGGACGCCCAGGCGCACCGAGCCCCCCAGGCGCGCCAGGACGCCGCACGGCTGCGGGTGGCCCCCGGCCGGGCCCGGCCCCAGCGCCAGCGCCAGGCAGAGCGACAGCGCCCGCACAAACTCCATCCCGAAGTTGCCGGCGGCGCGGCGGGGCGGAGCGCGCAGGAGGCGGACCTCCGCCCGGCCCCGCAGCTCGCTGTCCCGCCCCGCGGCGCCTCCCTCCCTGCGCGCCCCGGCGACCTGCGGCGGCCTCGCCCCTCCCGGCCCCCCGATGTCAGCAACCCACTAGGGAGGAGTGGGACCCACTCCCCAGGGCAGGAAACTGAGGCTCACATGACCACACCGCGCGGGGGCGGGGGTGGGGTGTGGCACCTGACCACTGCTCTTCCCAGCGCCTTGCCAGGTGAGTTATCTCCCCATTCTACGGATGAGAAAACCGAGGCTTAGCACCAGGAAGAGATTTTGTGTCACATCAGTCCCCACACTCATCCCTGTTCCATTCCAGGACCCCCCATGCCCTCTCCAGCCTGAGAACATGGCCCATCGCTGTCAGGGAAACTGAGGCCCAGGAGGGGTCAGTTTGCCTCCCTGGTCACACAGCAGTACCGCCCACCTCCAGGTCTACCTCGGCCAACCCATCTGAGTGCGCTCTAAGGTCGTGTGCACCCTGGGAAACAGGTAGATACGTCTGATGGGAACCTGTAGGGCACATCTCCTGCCTTCCCATTGCTGGCAGGTAACTTGGAGCAGAGAACTCCTCCTCACCCTTCAGGACCCAATGCCAAATGCCCCTGCTCTGAAAAACACTTCCTGTTTGTCCCCCAGAACTTCCTCCCTACCCTCCCCCTGCCTACATTATCACATGCTGTCAAATTTTTGTTGGTTCTTCTGCTCTCTTACTTAGTGGCCATCCTCCCCCACTCAACTGTGGGAGGGCAAGAGTGGGTCTGGCTTGTTAATGCTGTCTCCAATGCTTGCATACAGTAGGCACTCTATAATTGCTCGTTGCATGAGCTCAGACAAGGACACTGTCCACTGCTCCAGAAGCTTCTGCAGCTCCCGGCCATGTACCATCCCCCAAGCCTTCTCTCGTGTTCTCTGCGCCGTCTCGCCCTGGACGACCGGGGTTCTTCTTGTGGCCCTGGTATGCAGCACGTCCTCAATGACCACTGGCTGAGCCAGGCCCAGCAGCGCCCTGCACGGACTTCCCTCCTCCCGTCCGCCCCAGAGGGGTGCAGCGGAGAAAACCAAGGCAGTCCCAAGATGCCTCGGGGCCCAGGGCAGCCGCTCTGGCACAGAACGTTCCAGGGCTAATGAGTGAACGTCCACTCGGTGGATTTGTCACACACACAACTGTCTCCTTTTGGAGCCAGCACCGGAGAGACAGGGATAAAACTCCATCCGATGAATAAAAATGCCAACTGCCAGACAACAGCAGGGATCACAGTTTGGGGTGAGTCAGGGGAGCCGCATGGCTGGGTTCTGGCTGCCGAGGCCACAACGTCCAGCCACCTGGCCAGGCATCCCAGGATGGGGAGGGTCCCCAATTGCCAGCCCCTCCCCACCTGAGGCCACCGTCCTGCCAGGGGCCCCTCGCACCAGGGAGCCCAGCCACGTGCCCTGGTCCTGGCTGAGTCCTCAGGGACCACCAGGGTCTCATCCCACCCTGCGGTGACGTCCCTCTGACAGCAGGACTCCTCAGAATTGGGGATCCGTCTGGCTCGGGGACACTCAGGCGGCAGACATCGCTGCATTGGTTCTGGGAGGCAGCTGAGCACCAGCCTCTTCTGCATCCCGTCCCCTCCACTGTCAGAGGCAGTGAAGAAGGACCTGGGTCATCTTTCTGTCTGTGTGGACAGGACTCCTCTGGGGACCTCCTGGGAGTGGGGTCCTGTGGGATGTGTCCTTCGGGGTCTGGCTCCTCTCGCTGAGCCCAGTGCCCCCGGGGTCCCTCCACGTCGTGGCAGGTGTCAGGGTCCCTTCCTTCCTGAGGCTGGAGCATGTTCCCGCGTGGGGACAGACCACGCCGTGTGTATCCTTCATCCACGGACACTGGGTTTGCTTCCACCTTTCGATGATTATAAATCCTGCTGCATGCACACGGGGGTGCAAATACCTTTTTGAACCCCGACTTCCATTTCTTTTTTTTTTTAAGATTTTATTTATTTGACAGGAGAGAGACAGTGAGAGAGGGAACACAAGCAGGGGGAGTGGGAGAGGGAGAAGCAGGCTTCCCGCGGAGCAGGGAGCCCGATGCGGGGCTCGATCCCAGGACCCTGGGACCATGACCTGAGCCGAAGGCAGACGCTTAACGACTGAGCCACCCAGGCGCCCCCCGACTTCCATTTCTTTTGGGTGAGTACCCAGAAGTGGAAGTGCTGGGGGATACGGCGATTCTGTTTGAGGACCCCCAGGCTGTCTGCTACACCGGCTGCCCATCTCGTGTTCCCCCTGCCCGAGGGGGCCAGGCTATGGTTTCTCCTTCTCCACCCGCGGTCTGAGGTGCAGCGCGGTCAGCACACACAGGACGCCCACAAACACCGGGCGCTGCCAGCATCTTCTCCTCTGGCCACGACTGCCCACGATTTAGGGTCAGATCGTGCTTGCACGAGACACGTCCGTAACCTCAGCCTGGACGAGAGCGCGCCCTTTGCTGCGAGCCCCGCACCGGGCAGGCAGCCATCCTGCTGGACGCCAGCCGTGTGCGGGCTCCCCAAGGCTCCTTGCAGACCTGGAGAGGGCATGTCCCCGCTTACCCACAGGGAAACCGAGTCTGGGGCCCAGGTGCGGCGTGTCCAAGGCCGCGTGGTGATGGAGGGGAAATCAGTGGGCGCCCCCCGCCCCGTGTCCTCCCGCCACAGGCCTGCAGCAGGGCGTCCAACTTCCTCCCGCCGTGGCCACAGAGGGAGCATGGGCAACCTTCCAGGTGGGCACTGGAGACAATGTGGGCACGGAGACCATCTGCATGGCGATGCGCCAGGCCGTCCAGGTGTCCCCTGCTGCCCTCAGATCACAGCACCCCCCACCCCCCAGGAGCCCCGCGGTCACCTCCGCCCCCATCCGCAGGGTGGGAGGGGACGACACAGCTGGAGGAAATCCGGGACCCACGAAGTGGGCAGCTGAGGGTCCAGGGCAGTGCTGGGGGGGGCCTCTGACTGTGTGAATCCTCGGGGCATGAGGGCCAGTGGGGTACAGCACCTCCCAGACAGAGGTCGAAATCCCCAGCCCGTCTCATGGCCCCTTCCCAGCACCAGGCCCCCAGAACAAGCCACACGGCTCCTTCCAAAACGTTTAATGACGTAAGCCGTGCGGGCAGCTGAGGCCACACGGAGGCCCACAGGCACCGAGGGGCTTGGAGGGGCTCTCGCCAGGACCTGGGCACGTGAGCTGGGTAAAGACCCTGAGGAGTCTCAGCCAAACCTGAAGCTGTCCCCTTCCCTCCAGACCTTCTGGACACCAAGCGGCGAGGACAGACTGGGCCCAGCCCGCAGATGGGAACATGGAGACCCCAGTGCTCTGGCGCGCTCTGGGGTGGGGGACGGAGCGCTAGGCCCCCAGCCCTGTGCGGGCCGGCACCGTCAGGACCTGGCCAAGCCCCTTCCTGCTGTGACCCCTCCCCATCCTGGCCTTGAGGGCCGCTCCGTGGGGTGGGGGCTTATGGAGTGATGTCCCCAGTTAGCCAGCTGGGCCCCTCACCTGGCACGGATGGGGCAGCCCCCCTCATGCCCCACCTCCGCTGCAGTGCGGCTGGACCCCTGGCCAGGGCACAGAGCCCGAGGAAGGGGCCGTCCCTCCGGCCGAGAGCACAAACCCAGCATAGACGACAGGTTCCAGCTGCAGCTCACACAGCACCTGCTCTATCACACGGGTTTTCTGCACCATTAAGCCAGGCTGTTAGTCAGGGACAGCTTTCTGGAAGGTTCCAAGGATTGCTTCGGAGCCCACTGTCTGGGCCAGGCTCCAGGTGCTGGCAGGCTGCAGGTCGTGTCCCAGGGCAGTAGGGACACCTGGCCTCCCTCAGACCCTTTGTGCCAACAGGAAACATCACTGAGCTGCGTGGGCACGCATCCCTCTTGGAGAACCCCGGCCCAGGACTGGCCACCACCCGAGCTGGCTGCCCCGACCCAGCTTGGGGGGATCCTTGGGAGGCCATCAGAGGAACGGGACCGGACCACACTGCTCTCTCTGAACCACCTCCCGCCCCCTCCCACCGAGTATCACCCAGCCCTCACGGCTGAGCCAAAGCCCTGGGGCAGCCGACAAGCGTCTGAACTCTGAGAACCATGGCTTCTGGGCACTAAGTTTTAAAAACTGGGCCCAGCGGGTTCTGCTGAGACAGGTCCTGCCACGAGTCCTGGCGGACGCGGGAGCTGCGGCGGCCCCCCCGGCACACAGATAGGCCCAGAGAAAAGGGGCTTTTAGTTCTTTTGTTAAAAACAGAACAGCACCAAGAGGCCACAGCAAACACCAGTGGCCCAATGCCTGGAGACACAAGTGCTCGTGGGGCTCAAAGCTCCCAGGAGGTCTCCGTGCAGGGGCGGGGGACGCAGGGGCCGCCAGGCCGCAGGCCGGGCTCACTTGGCAGGCCGGGTGATGATGCGCGTGGAGAAGTCGAACAGGTCGCGGTTGACCTTGCGCAGATTCCGCACCTCGTCCTCCAGCTCGGCCACGCGGATCCGCAGCTGGTCCTGGCCTCCCAGGACGCTCTGCGGAGGGACGGGGGCTCAGAGGTGAGGGAGCGGGGCGCTGTCCCCGCGTCGCACCCCACAGTCCCCGCCCCCTCCCCCAGGGCAGGGCTGCAGCCCACCTTCTCCATCGTGCTGCTCATCACCCCGAGCAACTGCTCTGCCCTCTCCAGGTGGCTGGGCTCCGAACCCTGCAACACAGGAGAGTCTGTGTCCGTGGCCCGGGACCCCGGGCGGCGCCCCCGTGAGGGAGACGCCGGACACGCACTGACCCAAGGGGGGACTGGGGTATGGCGCCCCCACCCTTGGGGGAGGGGGGCTGATGTCTCTGTCGAGGCCACGGGCTCCGACCCCCACGCTCCCATCCGCTCCCTGCGCCAGGACTCTGCCCGACCAGGCCCGCGGGCAGCTTGCCGGCCCGGCCCAGCGACATGGCAGCAGGGAGGCGGTCTGTCTCCGGCCGGACAGCGTCTGGCACGCCGCCCTCGGCCGGCAGACGGGTGCTCAGCAGAGCCAGACGTCAAGCTATCCACAGGAGGACTGTGGACACCCCCCCACCCCCGACTTCGAGAGGCTCGGCACGGAGACCGCGGAAGACAGAGCACAGCCTGAAGACAGGCAGGGGCCCCTCGGCCTGGGGGGCGGACGGGCCGTCCCCAGAGGCCCCCAGGCTGCGGCCAGGGGTATGAGTGCCCTGCTACTCCGCCCACGGTGGCCGGACACCCGGCGCCTCCAGGTCCAGCTCTGCTCCCGAACGCGCCCTGGCACACAGCGCACGTCCGCTCCGAGCTTCCCGCCTTCCTCCCAGCGGAGGGCCCCCGTGCGCGCGTCAGCCGCCACCACGGCCCCCGCAGGGCGTCAAGAGCCGCCCGGAGCAGGCGCTGGGCCCGCAGGGTCTCGCTGAGGCCCGGGCAGGTGTCCCGTGGGGGGCAGCGCCTACCTGCTGGTGGAGACCCAGGCGCAGCGTGAAGCCCCCGCGGTGCGGCTCATCCCCGTGCTCGGCGCCCAGAAGGTGCTTGTTGAAATGGGGCAGGGGCAGGCCTGGCCTGAAGTCTGAGCTCAGCATGCTGACGGGCGCCAGCATGATGGAGGCGTTGGTCACGGGGCCTGCGTGGGGGGGGGGGGGGGTGTCACGGTCACGACCCACCTCCCCCGCCAGGCCCCCCAGCGGTCCGAGAGCGGTGGCACTCACCCCCCCACGGCGCCAGGCCCTGCGGCGGCGCGCGGGTCCAGACAACGCTGCCGTGCCCACCCGGGGAGAGCCACGGCCTCCAAGAGGGGAGGAGGAGCCGGCCGTCCCGGGGCCCATTTCCAGGGCGCCTCACCTTTGAGGGTGACCGTCCTGACGCACTGCTTGCTCTGGACGTCCCAGAGACGCACGGTCTCGTCGTGGGAGCCCGAGAGCAGCACGCTGCCGTCGGCAGACACGGACAGGCAGGTCACCTGGTTCCTGCGGGTGGACAAGGTGACCCCGAGCCCACCGCGAGAGAACAGGGCCCCTCCCGTGCCCACCCCAGCGTCCACAGACCCCGGCCCGCACCTGTGCCCTCTGAACACCTTGCCGCTGTCCCGCTCCGGCTGGAAGCTCTTCTCTCTCTGCCCAGGCTGTGGAGGCCAAGGGGGCCCGTCAGCCATGTCGGCCACGTCCACCCCGGGGCCCACGGACCCCCGGCTGCCGCTGCCACTCACCCAGGTGCAGAGGTCCACCTGGAAGATGGCGCCGTCGCTGCCTCCACAGAAGAGGTGGTGCTCGGCCAGGTCCATGGTCACGGCCATGATGCCCACATCAAAGAGCACGGACAGGAGCAGCTCGCCCGATGAGACCTCCCACAGCTGGGGGTGCGGGTGGGTGTGGGACAGACCCGGAGACTCTGGACCCCCGGGGAACCGGGACCACAGCCACCACCCACGGGGCCCCGGGGGCTGGGACTCAGCCTGCCCCTCATGCCCGTGACCCCTGTGTTAGCGGCTGTCGGCCCCCGCCCATGGCGAAGCCCCAAGGGCCAGGGTGCCCTCAAATCCCCCGAGGTTTGGCCAGGGAGCTGCCAGGTACAGGCAGCCAAGTGCGAATTTCCAAGCCGACACACGCCTGGACCGTCCACCCGCTGGCCGTCCTTGAGGCCGGAAGCACCAGGGGGATTCAGAGCTGTCTGGAGCTGCCAGGGAAGGAGGCCATTCACGGGCTCAGGCTGGCCAAGAACCCGTCAGCCGCCAGGGCATGACTCACAGATCCACTTGCGGTGTGGGGGCCCTACCTTCACTGTCTGGTCCAGGGAGGAGGTGGCCACCCGGGCCAGGGGCCCCCCAAAGCCACAGTGCAGGTCTGTGATGGGGAGGGTGTGGCGAGACCAGACGTGCCGGGGGGATGGGGTCCTGGCGGGGTCCACCTGCACCACGCTGTGCGGAGGGCACGGACCTCAGCGGGGGGAGCCCACGTCCCCTTGCGCCCACGTGGCCACCAGGCCCCCCAAGCTCTCAGATGGCTCCCCCCCGCCCTCCCGCCCTGCGGCCAGACCCAGAGCCCGAGGGGCGCATCCTCCACCTGCACAGGCCCCACACCAGCACCAGGCAGTCCTTGCCCCCCGACAGGAAGTGGCTGCTGTCCCCCGTGAACTGCAGGCACGACACGTCCTGGTAGTGGCGGCTCAGGATGACCAGGAGGCTCCCCGTGGAGACCTGCGGAGGGCGCACCCAGGTCAGCGGGAGACCCGGCGCCGCGCCCGCCCCCCACTGCCAGGTCAGCTGGGGGCACTGGGCGACAGCCTGCAGGCGGTCTGGAAGGGACCCCCAGGCTTGGTGGGCCGGGCCTCCTCCCAGCTGTCCTGCCTGTGCCTGTCCCCATTATGTCCCCAAGTGGATGACGGCCCTATTTGAGCTTCCACCCCCTTGTTCCGTCACCCTGACCTCCAAGTCCTGGGCGTCAGGTGGCCCGAGGACCCCTGTCCAGTACAGGGCGAGGGAGTGATGTCACCACGGCCCTGGGGAGGGCAGGGGCCGTCTGCGTGGACCAGAGTGACCACTATTGAAGGCTATTGAAAGTGTGGGCCCCTCCGTTCAGGACCAGCTGGACCTGGGACCCAGGAGCAGGAAGTCACTGTCTTCAGAGGCCACCGGGTGGGGATGGGCCAGTGTGGGGCTGAGGGAAGGGGGAGGCCCCAGGTGGCAGGGACAGGTGAGCCCATCACACCACCTGGGCAGTGGGGTGGGCTGGGGGGCCCAGATTCCGTTGTGAGTTCAGCTGCGTTCCCCTAGCACACATGTTCACACCCTAACTCCTGGGACCAGGCCTTACTCGCATAAAGGGTCTTTGCAGGTCTAACCAGTTCAGACTGAGGTCACGCTGGAGTACGGTGGCCCTAAACCTAACGAGTGGCGTCCTTACAAGAGGAAAACCTAGAGGGACACGCATGCTTTCCCCCTGAGGATTTCCAGCTTCCCTCCTCGTCCTCATCCACACAGAGGGAAGGGGGGAAAGGGGGACAGTGGCTGATACCTGAGTCAGGCCCTCAGCCTGAGCTGCCGCCTCGGGTTGGCTGTGGGGGGCGCCCCTGTGGTCACGGCTCACACCAGCCAGGAAAGCTCCAAGGAGGAACCAGGCTCAGACAACAGCCCTCAAGCGAAGACCTAAGATGCCCCTCATCGGCAGAGGAGACGCTGCTTTCTGCCCTCCGCACCACGGCAAGGATTTCTACCGTGATGGGCAACCTTTGAGGAACCCCCTGCCTCAGTTTCCCTCCCTGCACCACAGCAACTGCTTCCTAGTTTTAGAATCATGTACTGGGGTTTAACAGTCCCCAGAATGAAATAACTAAGTCCCCTCACATCTCTGTGGTGCTCTGAGACGTCTGGGGGAAGGACAAAGGTCGATTCACAGGTGTGGACAAACTCAAGAAAGGAAGAGCGTGGTCGTGTCTCCATCTTCTGGCCCCAAACCCTACATGGTCTGTGCAGGTGGTGAGGCGGGTCTCTCCCGCCCACACATAACCAAATGTTGGTGACAACACACCCTAATTTTCTAAAAAAAGATTTTATTTTTTTGACAGAGAGGGGAGGGGGAGAGCATGCAAGAGCAGGGGGGAGGACCAAGGGGCGAGGGAGAAACAGACTCCCCGCTGAGCAGGGAGCCCGATGTGGGGCTTGATCCCAGGACCCTGAGATCATGACCTGAGCCGAAGGCAGACGCTCAGCCCACTTTGAGCCACCGAGGTGCCCATAACACGACCTAATTAGCCTGCAGACCAAATCCCACTACCTTGGTTTTATACCTCCTCTTACCTCCCACAGGTATATGCTCTCTGCAATCCCCGCCAGGACATAGAGGCCATTGGGTGATGTGGTCAGACAGGTGACAGGCCCAGGGCACATGATCTTCTGCTGGAGCTGGTCCTAGAGAGACATAAGAAGCCTCTGAGCTTCACGTGGAACTCAGGAGCTAGGGGACAGCGGGGAGAAAATTCCGAGGGAGCCAGAAAGAGGAGCAGGAACAAGGGCGGTTTGAACAAATCAAAGCTCAATCAAGAAGGTATCTGCTCCAGCAGATGGAAGGGGAGGCCTGCAGACTGTCGGATAAAAGCACAATGGTGCTTACTCTGGGGAGGGGGGGTGGTCAAGGCACAGAGGGTCCAGGAAGGAGCTGAGAGAGAGCCTAATGGCCACAATCATGCCTTCCCTAAGGTCTGGCCTGTGATCCTGACCCTCACTTTCCTCATCTGATGGAAAAACTTCACGACTGTGTGCAGGTCACACCAGGCAAAGTCAGAGGACAGAGCTTGTGCCAAGACTTCAGCTGGCAGAACTGGGCAGCTGCAAGCTTCACAGGCTGCATTTTGGATGGATTGTTTTTTATTTTGTAAGATTTTATTTATTTATCTGACAGAGAGAGAGACAGCGCGCACACAAGCAGGGGGAGCAGCAGAGGGAGAGGGAGAAGCAGGCTTCCCGCAGAGCAGGAAGGCAGACCCTGGACCCTGGATCCCAGGGCCCTGGGATCATGACCTGAGCCGAAGGCAGACGCCTAACCGCTGAGCCATCCAGGTACCCCTGCATTTTGGGTGTTTTAAGAAGAGACCCACGGGCCCTTATGGGGAAGGGCAGTACTCCCTTTGGGGGAAATAAATGCATCACCCTCCCGGGCCTCGCACATTCACCTTCCAAGACCAAGAGACCCACGAACTCCAAATGAGAGTCCTCCCTTTAACTAAATTTCGCGCCCCAAGGGCTCTCCCCAGTTCCCCAGCCCATCAAGAACGGTTGCCCCAAAGACCCGCACCCCACTCTCCCCGAGGAGCCCACCGTCAGCCCTGCGCGCGCGCAGCGCCCTAAATGATCCCACCCGCCGGGCGCGCACCTCCCTCCTCCAAACCGCCCCCAGACCCGCGCAGGCGCAGCACACCCTAACCGAGACTCCCCATCCCCACCCCGGTTCAGGGAGCGTGCTGCCCCCACCGACCCTTCCCCGGACCCCACTTTCGGGCGCCCCGCGCACTCTCCACGAAGCCCGGGCCGGGGCGCGCGCCGCCGCACCTTCCGCTGCAGCTCCCAGGCGCTGATGTAGTTCTTGCCCAGCTGCGCCGCCAGCAGGTACTCGCCATTGAGCAGCGCCAGGCCGCGGGGTCCGGCCTGGCCGCCGCGATACGTGAGCAAATTGGCGCCCGAATGCAGCTCCCACACCACGCAGCTCCACAGCTGGGCCGCCGAGTCCGTACACACGGCCACTTCCATGGGAGCCGCCATCTTGCCGCCTGCAACGCCCCGGAAGTGCGTCACGCCAGCGAGACTCGGGCCCCTGCGCCGCGGGGCTAGAGCGCCGCCCACGTTGCGCCGCCCGGGGCGGCTGCGCGAGCAGCCGGGCGCTGACCACGTGCTCCGAGCGGGGCCCTCCCTGCGACCCGCGCTTCCTCCCTCGCTCGGCGGCGAGTCGCGGGGCGCACGCCTGGCTGGGGATTTTGGGGGGAGGCCGCGCCCCCAAGTAGTTGTGGAGGGCATGGCTCGGGGTCCCCTGCAGCCTGCAGGTCTGGCCTGGCCGTTCCCGCTGGGCCTTTCCCCCGAGTGACCTACCCTCTCGGGTCCCTTTATTTTTAGTGTGCAGATAATAAAGGGCCGACGCACAGGCCTCGGTAATGCCTCGCACGTAAACACGTCCTACGTGCCGGACAGAGCTGCCGCGTGCTCGCGGACCCCCCGTCCGCCGCCCCCGGACCCCGCGCGGGGTCCTCGGGTCACAGCCGCCAGCCCAGGCCGTGTCTCAAAACAGCGCCTCTGAAGGACGCGGACGAGTTAGAATCCACTCGGGAGGGGAGAGCGCGTGACTGTCCGGCATTGCGGGGTGCGGGGGGCTGCCACCCGGCCCGAAGCCCCCGCCCCCGCCCCCAAGCCGCGGGCGGCTCGCGGGAGCGGGCGAGCCGGCCCAGAGCAGGACGGAGCTCCGGGGTCTCCCGGCCCCGCGCCGCGGTCCAGGAGAGGCCGGGCGGACAACCGCCTGAACGAGCCCCGGGCGCTCGCCGGGGGCGCGGGGAATCCGCAGCCGCAGGCCCGGCCGCCGGGTGGCAGGCGCGAGCCTCCGAGCGGGAGGCCGGACCCGGAAGGGGCTTCTGCCGCGGATGCTGCGCCCAGGCGTGGGGCCGCGGCAGGAGCAGTTATGGGGAGGGAGGGGAGTCACGGGGGCCTGCCTCGTTTGGGGGTCTGGAGGAGGGGCTTCCCAGAGCAGGTGTCGCTTGAGCAGGGAACTAACAACTTGGAGAGCAAGGTGGGCAGAGGCATGTGCAAAGGCCCTGAGGCCGACCCTGGAGGATGGAGCTGGGCAATGCGGGGCCTGTCAGGCAGTGGGGAGCCTGGATTTCATTTCACCCTGGGGTGGGCGAGGAGGCATAAGAGACTTAAGGACTCTTGTAAGTTGCGGAGAGCCGAGTGTGCGAGCCCCCAGCAGCTGCCAGATGGGGACACTCAGGCGGGGCTTCCTGGTTCAAAGACGGGTTGCAGGTAGAAACAAGGGGTCCTGATTTCCACCCCCAGAACCAGCTAATGCCCCCGCTTCCTCAAGTGTTGTTTTTAAAGTGTGAATAAGGAAAACAAAACACCGGGAATGCTAACTTATGCTTTCCAAACATGGGTTTCCCAAAATCACACCTTTCTTTGAATCCTGAACCCCTGGCACTCTGGAATCCTGTTTGAGAATGACCACGCCGTGTGTCTCCTAGGAGTGGGCCCAGGTGGCCAGGCGGCCTTTCTTCTAAAGACCAACTCAGGACTTGAATCTGCACTTCTGAGCCGTGGAGCAAATCACAGTGATGCTCTGGGCCTCAGTTTCCCCACACGCACCACAGGGACACTGTGGTTTCCCACAGCCGTGGAATTTGGGTCCTGGGTCTGTCTCTCCTTCCGGGAGGCCTGAGGTTTCCAAGTTCCTGGATGCCAGGACACGGGGGCAGGCCCAGCAGACGTGGGTCACAGGGCTGTAAGCTTGGTGCCCACAGCGTGCTGGTGGTGGGCGCTCCCGTAGGGGCGGGCGCTGGCGCGGAAAGCACAGCTGGATTGCAGTGCTGGCCTTTCACAGGCCTCCTTCCCCTGCGCTCCTCCCAGGAGGTCAGAGGTCACCCCACCCCCAGCCCAGCGAGCGTGGAATGAGGACAGACCAGTTGTGTCAGAAGAGAGCAGGACAACAGCCACACTTTGGGGGGGCGTCTAGGACCACCCAGTCGCCAGACCTCCTTGGTGCCAGCTGGGTGGGTGCCTGGTCCCAAATCCAAGGCTGGGAGGGTGTGGCTGTAGCAGCAGAAGCAGGATGGGGGAAACTGAGGCACAGACGCATTCCCTCCCCCCCGCCCAGTCTAAGCCCTGAATTCTTCGTTTATTCTTTTTCCATTATTGAGCACCTTTTTGCGGGCAGTGGGGACACAGTGAAGAACCAGAGCAGACCCCACTGTTCTGGCGTCCCAGCCCAGGGGCACCTTCCTTCCTCGGGGGCAGCCCCCGTCATGTGCACCAACGATAGGAGGGAAGGAGGATGACTCAGGTGAAAACCCTCTCCTTGTTCCGGCCGCGGCTCCAAACCCTGACTCCTTGCAGGCTCCCTCAGCTCTGCTAATCAGGTTTTGAATGTTTCCTCCCGGAGCCTCGTCGGGCCTCGGCAGAAGCTCCGAAGCCCAAGAGGCAGGAGCTGATGGGCTCTGGGAAGCCGGGAGGGCCATGGGGGGGCCTGAGCCCTCCCTGGCGCCCCTGGGACTGTGTGACCTCAGGGCCTCCTGGCCCCTCTCTGGGCCTCTTCAGCGGAGGAATGAAGATGTGGACTGGCTGAGCCAGTTTGCAAGAAAGGGTTTTCCTTTTTTTAAATAATTTTTCCTTTATCTTCTGGGGCGGGAGGAGAGAGCCCTGAGAGGCAGGTGGAGCCACCGGCCCTCTGACCTCTCCTGGTCCCCCAGGCCCCTGGACGCTGGGACCAAGACGCAGCTGACTCATTTCTGACAGGAGTGGAAATGCCGTGGATGAAATGGGCCACGGAGGCGCGTGGGACCCCCCCGGCTGTGACAGGAGGGGCAGCTGGTTCTCCCTCACTCCTAGTGCAGCCCTGGGGGCTGACCCAGGCGGGAGGGACTGGCCGGGGCCGGCCCGGGCCGGTCCTGGTGGTAGGGGAGCCAGATGGCAGGAGGCTGGGCCTGCCCACGGTCCAGCCAAGCTGACCTTGAGCCCGTCACACACTCTGTGGCGGGGGGGTGTGGGTCCGAGGGTAAATGGATTAGACACCCCAGAAAATCTCTTCCAGCCCAAATTCTGCAGTGCTGCTGTGGTTTGGGTTTGGAGGCAGAGAACACAGGATTTCCTTTCCAAACATTCTGAGCCCAGGGGTTGCAAACTGCAGCCCGAGAGACATTTTCCTTCTTAAAATTATTTTTCCTTTATCTCCTGGATAAAAAGCGGGGGGAACCGCTTTGGGGCTACACCTACTGAATCGTAAAATGTGAACAGGTGAGCCAGACCCCAGCGGGAAGGCTGCTGGGGCACACAGGCTGGGTCCCTGTCTCAGAAGCCTGCAGAGGGCCCGGTGGGATGGTGGGGTGGGGGGGCTTTCTTCAGGTGCCCCTCTCCTGCCATGTAGGGTCATGGAGTGCGCCGAGCCGAGGGGGTGACCCCAGGGGGCACAGGAACGAAGCACACACATGACTCCGTGTCACAGAGGGTGACAAGGGGCTTGCCCGGCACACAGGGAAAGGACGACCCAGGCAGTGGGAAAGAGCTCTTGCAAAGGCCCAGAGGAAGGCCCAGCGAGGAGGGGGCAGACCACACACCCCAGGGGCTTGGGTTCGGAGTGACAGTGGCATCAGAAGGCAGGAGACCTAGCCAAGGGGCTGGGGGACAGGCTAGGGCACCCCTAGCCCTGCCACCTCTGTTCTCCCCGAATCCCTAAACAGACACTTTGCACCAGGGCCCCCCGGACGTGTGATGGCCACACACACCCCCACTTGAAGACCCAGGGCCTGTCCCTTGGGCGCCGTCCCTGCTGCAGGATGGAGGGGTTATGGACCCTGGGCCCACGGCCCCTGGGACCCAGACACACCCAAAAAAACCACCACAGGAGGCGTTTTCTGTTAAAAGTCAGAAGTGTTTTGTCTTGTTTTAATATCTCATCAGCTTTACAGGGTTACAATTGTCTTAAATATTTCTGAAGTTTAAATACAATCTGCATAATAATGTTATAAAATGTAAACTTTCAGTGTTCTTTTAAATTTCAAAATCACACACTTTTTTTTTCTTCTTTGTTTTTTTTTCTTTTTTTTTGGTCTTTTGTCCTTTTTTTTTTTTTTTTTTCCCCTTTTAATACCTGAATGTTCTGCAAAAACTGAAATCGGTACAGGCCGCCCTGGCCAGGCGACAAGGCCAGGCCCGGCCAGAGGTAGAGTCGTTTAAACCTTTTTTTTAAAAAGTTTTTTTTCACTTTAACCTGAGTGCCGGCGCAGTACTCACGCCGTCTGACAAACCCCAGAGAAACTGAAATTTCACATGTCAGGAATGAAAGGCTGAATTCATGGTTGCCAAGAAAAAAATGCAAAAGCAAAATTAAAGGGGGGGGGGGAAGGACAAAGTGGACAAAAGTGATAAAAATGGGAAAGTGAGTGTACAAATGCAGAACTATGGAAAGTAACCCGCCGTCCCACCCTGCATGCCCAGCCCCCAGCTCAGGGGTCCCACGGAAGATTCTGGAAGCAACACCTCCAGCAGGGGAGCCCCAGCGAGCCCCTCTCCACCCTGAGTTTGGGGTCTCCGCCCTCGCAGTGCCGCGAAGCCCACTCGGGAACGACCCTCACAGAACCAAGGGCAGAGACAGTTGCCCCCGTCCATCCGCACCTGGGTTTGCATAAGGGGGCGCTGATGTGCACCCCAGAAACCCTCCCCTTCCCTAAGCCCCAGGGACAGGAGGGGCGGGGGCTGGATGGGGCACCAAAGGCAGAGGCAGGGGAGGACCCCGCTCGCGTTCCCAGCTCAGGTGGGTGCCCCCCAGCACAGCCGCCCCCTGGCTGGCCTGGAGCGGGGGACTGGGCCCCATGCCCCGCCCCCACCTGTCCCCTACAATCATCACTTGAACAGCAGGCCACACCCTGAGTTACATCCGGGAGGCCACATCGACCCGCGACACAACACCGGTCGGCACACACACGAACAAGGCGGGCGTACGGGCCTTCCAGGTGGAGGGGCCCCATGGGGAGGGTGGGGCGAGGGGAGAGAGCCAGGGCACAGGATTTGGCATCAAGAGTCAGGCCTGAGGTAGAAAGAAACACGCTGCAGACCTCCCCCCCCCCACGAGGGCGTGACCGGGGAACCTGAAGGCCTTGGGCCAGGGTGCCCACGGGTCAGGCTGGGGTGAGAGGAGGGGGGGGCTTCTGTGTGTGGAGCCGGATTGTGCCCGGGGACAAAGAGATCCCCTCCCACCATGATTGTGCTGCTGCCGCGAGAGAGGGAAGGGCAGAACCTTCCAGAAGGAAAAGCAGAGAGGAGACCCCGCTCCTGGAAGGCTGGGGGTGGAGTGTCAAGGACCCTGAGATATTCCAAAGACACAGCACAGCCCCACACAAAGGAAAACCCAGCCTTGGGGGCCCAGGACCCTCCCTCCTCGGGTCTCCCGGGGGAGGATGCCTGGTCCATCAGGGAGAGGGGGAGGCTGGTGCTGCCCCCCCCTCGTTAGGCCGGGCTCCTGAGCCCAATTAGAGAATACAGGCTCACCCTGGCAACAGCTGAGTCAGTGCCCCCCCCCAACAACAATCCCACTGGGCGGCGTGAAGAGCACTACCTAACACCACCTGGTCCGCGGGGACCCAGCGGGTGCCAAGAGAGCCCCCCACCCGCCTGGGCATTAGGGCAGACGGTGCTCACCAAGACCACCGCCAGCCCCTGGAATAACCTCCCACCAGCCGTGTCCCCCCGCCGACACCCACCTTCTAACCAGGAGGAAGGGTCGTGCAGAGACGGGGTGTGGCCTCCAGTTACTCTAGTTACCGCGGGCAGCTGTGGCCCCAAGCAAACGGGGCCGAGAGAGAAGGAAGGGACAAAATTAAGGAGAAGAGAATGGAAGCGGGGGCTGTTCAGGATGCCGTGGCCCCAAAAACCTCGCCCTGAGCTAAGCCCGGCTCACCCCGTCCCCCAGTACTGATAATCTCCCAGAGCAGCCCTCCCCCCCCCAGGAGCACCCCCAGGCCACATTCATCCCTGAGACAGGAGCCTGGGGGCCACGAAGGTGGAGCCCCCTCCCACGCCCAGGGCCCTTCATCCAGCCCGTCCTCCTCCCTAGTTAAGACTTCCAGTCTCTGGCGGGAGGGAAAAAGGACTCTGGATGCCCCGGTCTGCCCCTCAGCATTCATGCCCCCTGCCCATAGCACCTGAGTTCATCACCGGTCCTGGCTCTGGCCCAGGGGGCGTCCTGCGCCTGCCAGCTACCCACCGCAGCACAGGAAACACACATAGGAACCCAAACCAGTCATGGGAAAATAGGAAGGGTATTACTTTCTTTTCTTTTTTTTTTGTTTTTTGTTTTTTGTGGGTTTTTTTTTTTTTTTGCTTTTTCAAGTCCAGTTTCCCTGAATGAACACAAATATATAGATATATATATCCTTTTCCTAAGGTTTGATTCCTCCCCCAAGAATAAAATAGATTATTTACAAAACAAAACCCCGAAACCTCTTAAAAGCCCTATAGATCTTGAGTATCACTGTTTCTTAAAAAAAAAAAAAAGTTCCCAAAAGCAACAAGAAAAAAAAAAATTCAGCTGATCTTGGCTCAGGGGTTTCATTCAACACAAGGAGCTGGGTGCGGTGAGTGTGTGATGAATGGGGGAAAAAAGGGAAAAAACAGACAAAAATGAAAACACACAGTGCAGAGATGTATGAGGTAAACAGGATCGGCCTTCCATGGCAACCGGTCCACACAGACCCCAGACCCCAGTCAGTTGGTCCAGCAGGGCTGCAGCCCTCGGAAATATGTGCCCCTCTCTCTTCCGATTTCCTTTGCTGCTCTCACAATTCACGTCTCTGAATGTCCGAACCTGAGTAATTCAAGTGTTCCTTGGTTTTCCCCTGTTTTATTAAATTTTCTTTATATATATATGTATATATTTTTTTTCTTTTCTTTTTGGCGTTAGCTGTGGCTCCTTCGTGGACACCTGCCCTCCCCACCCGTATCTTCCGCAGTCCCGGCCCCTGCATGGCCCACCTCGCCCCCGCCCCCCGCCCAGGCGGGCTCCTGGGGTGGGGGTGGCGGGTGGGGAGTGGTGCGGTTAAGGCAATGAGTTATTTGAGGTAGAAGATGTGGCAGGTGTGGACAACCCCGCCGGCCCGGCCTGGCTGCCGGCGCTGCTGCTGGTCCCGCTGTTCCCTCCCCGGCTGCCACCACCGCCTTTGCTGGGAGCCGAGGGTGGTGTGGGCGCTGGCGGCTGAGCAAACAGCACTCCTGATGTGAGGACAGGAGGAGAAACACATCATGTAGTCGAAAAGATTACACGGCAGGCCCACGGGACGCCCTGAGCACGGACCCCTGCAACGTCACCCAGGGACCTCCTGGCCCACGGCAGCCACAGGTCCCTTCTCTGTCCCTTGGAGTCGCCCTCACTGAGCAACCGAGCTGCTCGGTGTCCACAGCGCCTCCTGGTGGCCTATGCCAGCTACCGGCTGGCCACACGGTGTTTTAGAAGGAACACCACTGGCCGTAGGAGAAACAGAACAAAGAGTATGTGCTTTGGGGCCCTTGCCATGTGCTGAGCACCGTGCTAAGTGCGCCACGTGGACTACCTCACTCTGGTCTCCTGAGGGCAGAGCCCTGCTGGGCGGGGGGCACCCGGGGCTCCTGAGTTATGAACGGGGAGACGAGTGCTCAAGGACGGCGTGGGGCCCGGCGGGTCCTACCTGTGTACATGATCCCGTTAATCTCCACGGACATGTTAATGCTGTTGCTGCCGTTGGGACTGCTCAGGTTCGTGGCAGAGTCCTGGCGACTCTCGCAGGCTGTGGGGGAAGAAACACCGCCGGCTGCAGTCATAAGCACCCACGGGCGAGGACCCGCTCCTGTCCACCCACCGAGCTGTGGACTGCGTCTGTCACCGGCACACACAGCAGGCGCTCAATAAATATTTGTTGGAGAAGAACGCATTTGTCTAAAATTTGCTTTTCTCGTGATGGTAAGTCGCAAGCTACAGCATACCCCAAATCATCCCGTTGTTTTGAACAGCCACAGAGTGGTCTGGACTTGGCTAGCTCCACTCCCTACTGATGAAGCGTCTGCACTAGCTTTGCTGGAATCACTGGGTCACAGGGCAAGAATGCTGTCTATTTTAAAAAGCGATTGCCAAACCATCACCTGTTTACACTCCCACCAGCAGGACTCAGTGGGCACATTTTCCCCTACCCCGACCAACATCTGATATCATCAAACTCTGATGGCTGAAAAACGGTAGCTCCTAGTTAGCGTGTGGATCCCCAACTCGGCTTTCCATGTGCATTTTCTACTAGTCACCGCTGCCTGTTTATTTAATTTATTTTATCTTTGTTTTTCTTATTGATTTGTGGGCGCTCTTTACATATGTTGACTACGAGGCCCTGATTTTGTTACACGGGCAGGAAGTAGGGAGGGTCTGGGCGCTGGGCTGGTACCTTGGCTGTTGATACGAATGCTCATCGGCAGCTGGGCTGTCATGGCCAAGAAATTCTGCTGCAGTGCTCGCTGCATGAGCCGGTGCTGCTCGTCCGCCACCAGGGCCATCTTCTTCTCAGGAGGCTCCCCGGACTCCAGCTTCTCCCGCAGCTGCTCCAGGGCGGCTGCCTGTGCGGCCACGGCTGCCTGGGCTGCCGCCGCTTGCACGGCCGCCGCCTGGGCTGCCACCACGGGGTGGCCCGCCAGGGAGACCGGCAGGCGGCCGGGGACCGTGATAGGGATGGCTGAGTCCTCCTCTAGACGGGAGAGAAGAGGAGTTGGTGGCCAGACGGACACGGGGGGAGCCTGGCCCTGCCTTCCCGCGGGGCAGAAGGCGCGGGGCGCGCATGCCCTCTCCAGGGAAGCGGACAGGCTCCGGGCCAGACACGAGTGCTGGAGGGCCCTTTCTGAGGTCAGCCCGGTGCTGGAAACCACCACGGCTGTAATGCCGGGATCGGCCCAGCTGTGCTCACCGCGGGCGTCATCCCGAGAGCCTGCGACGGCGGGTGTCGCAGACGATACTGGCGAGAGCAGTGAGGCCTCCCCACGCGTCCTGTCTACCGCACTCAACACGGCCCCTCTTAAGGGGCCGTCTCAACGACCCCGTGCCGGCCCCACGCTCCCACGCCCACTTCACGGCTGAGGGAACCCAAGCTCCCGGCGGGAACGGCTTTGCCGAGGCCAGAGAGCTGCAGAAGCAGAGCTGGGACTTGAACCTGGGCAGCTCAGCTCCAGAACCAGCTCCCACCCACTCCCCTCCTCTGTGGTGGGAATGTGTCCCACTGTGACCCGCTGTCTCTTCTTCCCCCGACTCCTCCCCCCATGTCCTTCCCTTGCTGCCTGGCGCGGCCTCCCCTGCCTGACTGGGCCCTCGGCTGGAGGCTCTGCGGCGCTCCCCGCTCTGACCCCCTCCTCTGGTCGCACTCGGATGCCCCCCGGACCCATCAGCGCGGGCCCCCCGCGGCTGCGTAGCGCCTCCTGGCTCCCTCCCGTCAGGAAACGCCCATTCCCGCCCACCACCCTCTCCCCAGCTCCAGCGCGGGGCCTCACGCACTGGGGATGACTGACAACCACTCGTGGGCACCGCCGGAGCTCCCCAGGGGTGGGGTGGGTAAACCGAGGTCCACAGAGGACTGAGTGAGCCGGTGGGTTTAGGAAGACCCCATTCGCCTCGGATCCGACCAGCCTACACTGCGGGGATCACCCTGGATCCTCAGGCCACCCCAGAGGGTAGGGGTCACGGCCCGTGTGGCGGAGGAGAAACGGACACTCAGGTGACTCAGCCTGAGGCCACGCGCCCACGTGTGCTGTTGGCACTACTGTGTCGGGAAGGCTTCAGAGGCTCAGCGGGACAGAAGGCTGTCACTGACTGGTGACCCCGGCCACGGGCGGGGGGCTCCCCGGTGGACCCCTGAAAACTTGGCCCACTGTCCGCCGGGCACGGACGCACTGCAGGCCCCCCTCCTACGAACCTACAGACACGGGTAACTTTCCCCACGGTCCCCAGCAGGAGGCACCGAGCCACCGATGGGTGAAGGGTCGGCCTGAGAAGCCACAGGGTCGTGGCACCTGCCAGACGGGATGAGCAGAAGGTTCGAACCCTCACAGGGGAAAGAATACAGCAATCGGCTAATGATGTCTGCCAGGGGCGAGGGACTGGAGAACCTATGGGGCAACGAACGCTGTCCCCCACAGGCCGACCTCTGGGCCAACGATACCGGAAGTCCTTAGCCGCGGGTCAGGAAAGACTACGGGGCTCAGTGGGCAACATGGGCACCGTGCGGGCCGGGAGGACAGCGGTCGACTAGTCATGTCTGCCGTGGGCATGGGCTGGGAAGACCGAGCTCGCTATCTAATGCTGGTGTTGGCGTGGGACCGCCCGTTAGCGACGGCTGCCCGCCACGGGGCTGCGAAACGGCCATCAGCTAGCGACGTCTGCCGCGGACACAGCACCGGCGGACGGAGGCCCCTCTGCCGTGCCAACGCCGGGGCTCAGCGTCCTGCTACTTGGAGGGGGAAAGGCGTCCCCGTGTCCCCTCCGGGGTCAGAGAGCCCGGCCCGCGCGGAGCTGAGGTCAGGCCCCAGGCGCGTGCGGCCCTCACCTTTCTTGATCTTGGGAGCGGGGGTGATGGAGCTGCCATTGGTGCTGCTGGCAAGGCCCAGGGAGGGCACGGGCAGCTTGGGTGAGGACAGCATGCTGTGGGCCCCGCCGGGCGAGTAGGCGAAGAGAGAGCCCCCGAAGCTCTGGCGCCGGCCCTCCCGCCGGTTGCTGTCGATGGCGGCCTGGAGCTCGTTGGGGTTGCTGAGGCCACGCTTCTCACACTCGTAGGGATACAGGTATTTCATGTATCTGCACGCAGGGGCACGGGGTTAGGATGGCACCGGGACACCTCCCGTTCCCCCCGCCACGCGCACGCCGCCGCCCGGCTTCATTCTGCGGTCTCAGACCTGCGGCCTGCACTCCGGCTGCCCCCCAGCTCGGCGCCGGCCCCAGGACACGTCCCCCGCCCCCAGGGCTCCTCTCGCCGATCCCCATACTCAAGCAGGTAACCCCAGAGCCGAAGTAGTCCTCACACCCCACCTGACGTTGCGGGGACGCTCACATGGCCCGGCCCCTCTGTGGTCCGTGGCCACCGCACCCCGGGCTCCTCTATGGCCGCCCCGTTCCTCCTGCCCCGAACGCCTCCCCTGCCCCGGGCCACGGCAGGCACTCACTGGGTCCGCAGGGTGAAGGCAGCGCTGGTGATGGACGTGGGCAGGTTGAGGCCCTTGGTGATCTCCCGCCATAGCTTCTTGTTGATGACCTCCACCAGGCCGCCCTTTTCAGTCACCAGCACGTACAACATGAACAGGTCAAGCACCTGCTTGGCCATGATGGGGATGCGGTTCACGGGCGTCCCTGCAGGGGAGGGTGAGCTGGGGCTGTTGCCACGGGGGACCAGAGCCCCACGCGCAGCAGACCCCGGGTCTGTGGCTGACGTGCCCGTCCAGAGAGGGGTCTCTCCTGACACGGGGACACCGGGGGGCGTCCTGGGCGCTGGGGGCGCGGAGCCGCATCCCTGGCCCCACCTGTTGGTGGCCCCCCCACCCCCGTCGTGACTACGGCAGACGTTCCTGACGCGGCCCTGTGTCTCCTGGGGGGCAGGACTGCGGGGGGGGGGCGCCCCTTGAGAGAGCAGGAGGAGGCCTGTTTCTCCATCAGTGATCTGGGCTCATGGCTGATCTCACCTGGGGGTACAGAAAAGGGGCGAGGCCGCGGGGCCAAGCTGGGCACTTGCATGAGAACCACGGCCTCTGTCAGCTCTACTCCCCGCGTCACCAACCGCAGCTGCCGAAACAACTGCCCGGTTCCCAGAGGCCCGCACCCTCCCGCTTCCCGCTTCCGCGTCCGGGGGGCGTTGCAGTCGGGAGGAGGCAGGGCTCCCTTCAGCCACCGCAGCTTAGAGAGCGGGGCGGTGGGCCGGCCTGGGGGGGACCTCAAGCTGCTGCTGCTGTCCCTGTCCCCCTCGTGCTGGGGCCGTCAGCTCGGCCTGCGTGGCGCCTTCCTGGCTGGGGGTGCGAAAGCCCCCCGTCAGACCTCCCCCTGCTGGTGCAACCCTGGGACACTGTCTGTGGCTGTCCTGTCACCCGGGGTCCCCGGCTGGATCAGCCTGGCACATGGCAGGTGCTCAAGAAACCGGCCACAGCCGCTGCCCCGCCAGAGATGGGCAAACGGAGGCCCCAGGCTGCGGCTCCGGGAGAAGGCCCAGCCCAGCTGGCCCGCGCCCCCGGGGCCCTGACTCCTGGTCCCCCCGAGCTGGAGCTTCTAGAACACCTCCTGCCACCCGTGGCCACGTCTGCCCTTTCCTCCAGGCTTCAAAACCCCCACCAACAGAGGACCACCCGGAGAGGGCAGAGGGAGCTGGACCTCACCCCCCCCACCCCTCCCCTATTCCATTTTTCAGCCCAAGAGGCAGAGAGGGGAAAGCAACCCCTAGTGTCAGGGGTTCCCCAAGCCCCCGGCCCACCCGGGACACTGGCATAGATTCTGCACTGGGCAAGAACAGAAAGAATCACACAAAAGATCCTCTGGGGACCCGGCGCCCGCGCTCTGCAGCCGGGCCTGATCGGATGTTTACAGAAGGAGCAGGGCGGAGAGGCACCGGTGGAGGACGGGGCCGTGGGGGCCGTGGGGGAGATAAGGAAGGGTGGGGAGGTCTTCACGGAAACAGCAGGAGGGCGGGGTGCAGGCAGGACCCTCCCGCGTTCCCAGCCCCAGAGAATTCTGAGAGGCCTTTACTTTGTGACGTGGGGAAAAAAAGAACTTTCCGTCTGGGGTGAAGAAGGGCTTGTGGGATGCAGGACACGGTGTCCGGGGGTGGGGGTGGGGGTGGGGGGCCTCCCACAGACCCTCAGCCCCAGAGGCCGCCCGTTACAGAGGGCGAGCGTCCAAGAAGACAGCAAGGGGGAGGGGGGCTTGGGGCTGGGTTCTGAGGGATGCACAGGAGTTTGTTGGCCCCTGGCCTCCAGGGGAGCCCGGCTTGGCGAGAGAGGCAGGGCTGGACTCAGACCCTCAGAGCCTGAGTGGCCACGGGCTGCACTGCTGTGTCTGGGGCCCCCCCACCTCACCCTACTTTCTGAACCTCCAGGACACCAGGCCCAGTCTTGGGCAGGATGGGGGGCTCCGTGCCCCCCAGCAGGGTGGTGGGGTGGTGGGTGGGTGGGGGGCTCTGGCAGGTGTGGATGGGTCGATAAAGACAGTGGGGGAGGATCTCTCTGACCACACGGTGGGCAGCCGGCCCTGGCTGGGACTGCTCCCAATGATAAGGAGGGGGCCCCCCACCCCAGGACGGGTCTGGAGTCCTCGGGCCGGGCTCGGCACAGGAGGGGTTAATGGGAAGGCCGCGGCCCCTCCCCTTTCATCTCCTTCCCTTCCGGGCTGTGGGGCCTGTGTTTACAGAGGCTGTTGGGGAGGGAGGGGCATGCAGAGGGCCCTGGACAAAGCCGCCGGTGGCCAGCCCCTGCAGTGGGCCCAAGTGGACCCTGCACCACTCCGGCTGGGCCCCGCCCCTTCCTGCCTCCAGAGCTCAGAGGACACATCCCCTCCCTGGGCCTCAGTTTCCTTCCCTGAACAGCAAGTTATAATAACTCCCACCAGGGGGGCTGTCTCTGGTTGGAGGGACCAGCCCCACCTTGCAGTGGGCACCTCTAGAACCCCCGTCTGTCCAGCCGGCCGGATCTCTCTGCCCCGCGGCAGCCCTGAGCCGAGGCTGAGGCCATGGGTAGGGCTGTGGGGCCCTTCCTGCTGCCCCAGGTCCTCTCTGGGCTTGGCTTACCCTGAACGCCCCAGATACCCTCCAGTGTCTGGGTCTCGGTTTCCCCACCAGGACACCCACCCACACCAGTCCCTGTGCCCTGTGCCCAGGCTGGGCCATTTATGGCGTCTGTCTCACCCCAGACCCGGGGGGTGCTTGAGAAATGCAGCCCAGCACTCAGCACGTTTGGGGTGCCGCCACACGGCGGGAGCTGCTTATGGCCCATGTTACAGAGAGGGGCACTGAGGCCCCAGTGGGCGCAGGGGAGGGGCCGGGACTGGACCTTGCACCAGGGGCCACGGGGCCGGAAGGCCGACTCGAGGAGCTTCTACTGTCCCAGTGCCCGCTGCCCTCCGGGGAATCCAGCCCAGCTCCCTGCAGGCCAGCTCTGCTGCAGGGGACCCTGGGCCGGCAGGGGCCTTAGGGGCTGGAACCCCAGCACACCACGGGTCTGGGCCGGCAATTCTGGGCTGGGGACCCGAGACCTCCTACCCAAGGACCCACCCCTTAGATGCTCCCAGCTGTTACCTCCCCCATCAGACCTGACTGCCAAGCAGGCCCCCCCCGCCTGCCCGCTCCCCGGGACCCCCCACTCCCTGGGACCCTCGGTGAGCGGCCTCACCTCGCTTCTGCATGAAGCTGAACAAGTCATCCAGGAACTCCTTCCTCTTGGGGTCCCCGTCCAGTTCGTAGAGCTGTGGGGTCAGGGAGGGGACGGGTCAGTTAGTGTCAGAGCTGGGCACGGGCGCCGCGTCTCCACGGAGCCGAAGGAGCCCACCCCCGCTTTCAGATGAGGACGCCGATCCCTGCGTGCGTCTCCAGCAGCGGCCGCCACCAAGCCGCACGCCGGGCAGCTCAGAACAGAGGTTTAGGGCAGAGCCCAGGTCCAGGTGCGTCAGGGCTGAGCCCCCCCGGCAGCTCCAGGCCATGGGCCCTGCTGCTCCCCCCGCTCTGGGGCCCCAGGCGCCCCTCCAGCGTCTGCCTCTGCTTCTCACAGTCCCTCCGTGTGTCGGTAGGACGCTGCCTGCTGGACCAGGGCCGCCTGGTCCGAGGGCTCCCTAAGTAACCACAGCTGCAGAGACCCTGACTCGGGTGAGGCCTCGTTCTCGGGTCTTGGACACGTCGCTTGGGGGACACAGTCCGGCCGAGACAGACGGCGCCCGGGCAGATAATCGCCCTACAGCGGACGCATCCTGGTGCCGTCCCGAGTCACACACTTGCCTCTGCTCCCGAGAGGCGGCTCCATTTTGTAGATGAGGAAACTGAGGCCCAGAGGCAGGCATGAATCCAGAGCCTGGGAACGTCAGGGCCTCCCGGCCCACTCTGTCCTGGGCACTGGCTGCTGGGTTCACCCGTCCCTGCACTGGCGGTTAGGGGGCCCCCGGACGCGCTGATCCTCACTGCCAGGCGCGGGCAGGCAGGGGGAAGGCGGCAGAGCTAACTGGGGAGTGGAGTTTGGGGGGGCGGCCAGGAGCAAACAGCAACCTTCAAATTAAGCCCTGGGGAATGGACCCAGAGGGGTCAGGACTGCAGGGGGGCCTTGAAACCACCAATCAGCCGGCTGGGACAGTCCATCGTTAGGGCCCAAGAACACGCCAACACCCAGCTCCTGGGCCTAACACAACCCCGGGGCCTGGGGAGGCAGAGTCCCTGGGGCTGGCTACCCCTCAGCCGTCCTGCTGCTCTCTGGGCTTGCGTTTCCCCACCCTGGAACGGAGACACGGTGGGGCCTCCGGCACAGGCCGGGGTGGTCCAGGCTGGGTCTTTGTCTCTGCCCTGCCCAGCCAGGCCGGCCAGCCGCATTCCTGGGCTGATTTATGGTGGTCAGGGAGGCCCCGCACTTCCCCCTGCCTGAGGGCGTGTGGCCTGCAGGTACACCTTCCCGTGGGCATGCACCCGTCCCCTGCCCACACACCCCGCCACAGGGGACTACACGCGGGTCGGTCTCCCGTCAGCCCATCCGCGGGGACTTCGTCTGGTTTGTCACTAGAGTCTAGACGGGGTCACCACACAGCAGCTGCTAAATAAATGGTCGTTCGACGAGCCCCGACCTGCTTAGCTTCAGCGGGATCCCAGACGGCAGGTGCCCTAAAATTCGCCTCTGCCCAAGCCTCGGACCGCGACCTTGTCTAGTGGGGTCTTTGCAGATGTCATCTGCTAAGATGAGGTCGCACCCGGGGTAGGGTGGCCCTCACCTGACCACGAGTGTCCTTATGGGGGGAGAGACGCGGCCACGGAAGGCCACGCGGGGACCAGGCAGAGGTGGAGTGATGTGGCCACACCAGATGCTGGAAGAGGCAGGAAGGACCCCCCGGAGCCCCCTGGATCTCGGACCTCTGGCTCCCGAATGAGGGAGGACAGATTCCTGCTGCTTTCAGCCCCACCCCCAGTCCGTGGTCCTTGTTGTGGTCGCTCCCGTGGGGCTCAGCAACCACAGGCCCCTCCCGACAGGAGCTACATCTCCCGTGAGATCCTGGCCTGGGGTCTAGGGGGTCCACCCTGCCGGAACCTTCCCTGGACCCAGCCCCCAAAGAGACCTCAGTGCCCCCCGCGCCCCACCGTGCCTCAGCTTTCCCATCAACACAACAGCTTCACCGTGAGCTCTCAGAGCCACTGTGACACCGTGTTTCAGGTGGGGAAACTGAGGGTCAGGACGGAGACCTGGCCCCAGGCGCAGCTGGCTTGGTGGGGGGCCATTAACCCCCAGGCCAAATGGTGGGTGGACAGGCCTGTGGCAGGGCCTGGTCAGACCCCCGTGGAGCCAGGGTATTGTCTGGGGCCATAAAGGGGGATGTGCCGGCCCCCGGCTGCCGGGGAAGGAGGCAGCTTTAATGCAGCTTTAAGTCTGCAGCCCGGCAACAAAGGGGCAGTAAAGGCCACCCCAGCTTTATGGGGCTCCGGCCCCAAGTTCCGCTCCCCTGCAGGATGCGCCCCGCCCTAGCCAGACCGGAGGGATAGGGGCACGGGGGACGGCGTCCAGACCCCCACTGTGGGCCGGTGGGCCCACTGTCTGTCCTCACAGGGCTCCAGGTCACCCTGTGCCAAGCCCGGGCCTCTGTCCTGCCTGGGTTCTCAGGCTGAAACCTTGCCCCGCTCACGGTGGGCCAGTAGGCGCGGAGAGGGGTGGCCTGCCACAGCCGCAACCCCGGGCTGGAGACGGGAGAACCCTCCGGAAGCCCCTCCCTGGGCAGCCCCACTCCCTGAGCCTGCAGCCTGATTTCCCCGGGGGCCGTGGGCGCGGGGCGCTCCGATCACGGGATTCCTGCCTGAAGTAATGACACCAAGCACTCCCGAGGGTCTGCAGACCCTCCCTGCAGACATCTTACTGCTTCTGGAGGCTGCCGTGCGCAGAGGCGGGCCCACCTCCGGGAGACCTGGCGGTCCCTCTGGCCTGGTCTCTCCTCAACCACCGTCCCCAGCCGCGCCCCTGCCTGTCGGATTCACAGCTGCCGCCCCATCCCCGCGGCAGGCGCTCTGCTCTCTCGGGGGACACGTGTACTGGCGGCGGGCGATTTTCTCGCTTACGGACGCTCTTGCTCCCTGGCCCCTCCACGGCCCCACGTCTAGAACCGGGCACACAGCAGCTGCTTAACAGACGACTTGACTGCTCAGCGCACCACGGGGATGGGCCGCTTATCCTTTCCCAAACCCATCACGTGCCCCGCAAGGCTCATGCTTTGTGGGAGCGACGTCCTGCGCTGGGGTGCAGGTGGGGGAGGGGAAGGGGCTGGAGGCCGGCTCCACCCGACACTTCCTGCCCTGGGACCCTGGGTCCACCCTGCGTCCACCCGGCCCGGCCAGGTCTGTCTGTTCACCTGTGAAATGGGTGCAGAACCTCGAGGATGGGGGATGTGGATGGGCGAGCCTGGGTTGGAGGCCTCCAGTTTTCCACCTGAGAAGTGGGGCAGCCCCTCCCTCCCCGGCCCCGGAGCCCCTCCCTCCCTCCCTGGCCCCGGAGCCCGCTGGTGTCTCAGGGACCCGCCCAGCGCCCCCCCAGGCCCCTCGGCCTGTCTCTCGGCCCAGCCCGTCTGCGGCTGAGGGCGATAGAGGGTGTCAGGCCACTCATCGCCAAGGCTGGGCTGACCCAGTGTCAGTCTTCCCCAAACCTGCACCACCCATTCACAGAAAAGGAAACTGAGGCACAGAGTGGGGAGGGCCAAGCCTCCCCTGGTCACCCCACTCAGCAGCCAGAGGGGTTTTCTCAGCAGTCTGAGCGGGAGCCCCCTGCCCTACGGTCTCCCGTGTCCCCATCACCCCCTCGGCTCCAGCCCCCAGGCCTTCCCGCGGCTTTCTGAGGGACAGCCCCCCATGCAGCCACGTGAGCTGGAGGCAGATAAGGCGAGGAAGGCTCAGGGAGTGGCAAAGGCAAGACAACCACCCCCCACCCTCCAAGTGCACGGATGGGCAAACAGGAAATTCTCGTTTGTGGCTAAGCAGCATTTTTGTCTGGGCTGCTAAGAAACTCCTCGTTGGTCAGTGGGGTCATGTTGCTGACCCGGCCGAGTTGTGTGTGTGTCTGGGGGGTGGGGGGGTCCTTCAGCCACCCTGCAGAGAAGACAGCAGACCCCTTGGGAGCCAGGCGGCTCACCCACGGCACCGGACCCTCTCCCCGGCCTGCCGACATGGAAGATGGGGGGAGAAGGCCCCTCACGGCCACCCCTAACCCGCAAGGAGAGGGGCCTGGCGTGGGGATGTGTTCACGTGGGGAGGGCACCAGCAGGGCCCCCTCCCCAGGCATGACTGGGCCCCGAGAGGTCACAGTGCCGGGAGGCCCCACCTGGGCAACAGTGCAGCGGTTCCCAGCCTGTCCCAGGGGCCCGGGGGCGGCGTCCAGCCCAAGGCCGAGGGGCCCAGGCTATAAAACAACCGCCTGCTGGCAGGGCCCCCGGGCCGACCTTTGCCCCTTTAACGGTGTCTGCTCAGGCCCCCTCCTGCCACCCAGGCGGCTCCAAAGTCCGCAGGGCATCACCTGAGGAGGCTGCTGTCCTTACAAGGCAGAGAGAGGAACCCAAATTAGGAGAAATCAAGGAAGGGGCTGGTGAGCTCCAAGCCACCGAGGAAGAGGAGGCAGAGAGACGCCCAAGGACGGGGAGGCTTCCCAAGGCGACTCACAGGAAACCAGACACGCGTCCTCTACAGCCATGAGCGGGTTCCAAATGTCCGGGACCAGACGTGCTCAGAGCAGGTCTGCGAAGGGACCGGGGATGAGAGGAGGAGCTGGTGGGCGACGGTGTCCACCAGCAGGCCGGGCGGGCCCGGGACCCCGAGCGTTTAAATTCGCCTACTTTCCCCTGAACCTTGAAAAGAAATATTTATCGGAGTGAAAGTCACATTACACAGAATTCACCATTTTAAAGTGAGTGTTTCAGTGGCATCGAGTGCATCTGCAGAGTCTGGTGTGTGATTCCGGAACATTCCATCACTCTGAACCCTGTCCTCAAAGGCAGTCATCCTCCCTCTTCCCCGGCCCCCACGAGCCCCCTTCCCGTCCGCGGATGAGGCTGTTCTGGACGTGTCACCCACGTGGACTCACACCCCGCGTGGCCTTCCGTGTCTGGTTCCCTCCCTGAGTGTCGTGGGCTCGGGGTCCGTCCCCGGGGCCGCGCATGTGGGCGCCTGGCTCCTGTTCGCGGCCGCGGACGCTCCCCTGCGTGGTGGACACGTTCTGTTTGTCCGTCCGCCTGCCCACGGACGCTAGGTTGCCTCCACCTTTTGGCTATTTTTATGAATCCTGCTGCTAGGACAGGAGGTATCATCCGACCTATCTTTATACCCTTGGGGTTTTGGATAAGAACTGATTCGTTGTAACTTCTGAAAGCAGAGTGAAACAGGGAGAAGGCGGTGGGGCTGTTTTCATCCCCATCCCCCCCAAAAACACCCGAGAGCGGCCAGGACAGTAAGCCAGATGCCACTTCCTCCTGCAGCCTGCCAGGGACCTCGCATGTCTACACCCAGATGCCACCGTGTCCCTGCTCGAAAGCTGACCATGGCTCCCTACTGCTCTCGGGGCAACCCGGACTCCCTGCCTTCCAGGCCTCAGTGGCTGCCCCCTGGCCCCTTCACCTCCTCTCTCCCTGTCGCCGGCTGGGCTCCCGCCGCACCGGCCCCTCCGCCGCGCGCCCACCAGCTCTCACCCCAGGGCCCGTGCACCTGCTGGGCTCTGCAGCTGGAGCCCACCTGCCTCACCTCTGCGTTCCCTTCCCGCAGTCTGGCCTGACCCCCGGGCCTGGGCAGCACGTCCAGTAAGGCCCCCTGCACCCTCACGGGGCACATTCTGGGGTGGTTTCTTTCCTGTCTTCCCCCACCCAGAGGAGAGCCCCCGAGGGCAGAGCCAGGGGCCGTGGGGGCCGTGGGGGCTGGGCATAGTATACGACAGGCGCCCGCTAACAAAGGAAGCAAGGAGAGAAGGCTTACTCAGGCTCTCGCCTCCTTGGCCCGTTCTCCATCACAGCTCAGCCCTGATGCCCGCCCCCCCAGCAGCTCCTGCCCCCCGCGGCCCCCGCCCCATCCCCCCCATAAGCCCCTCCCGACCGAGATGACTCAGCATGCACAGCCGTTGCTGGGGCCCCAGGTGGGCCGGGAACAGAGTCCCTGGGGGCCGCCCCAGCCTCCCCCATTCACAGAAACACCCACAGCTGCCGGAGGCCAGGCAGGCAGGGCGGCACCCCCTCCAGCCCACTGTGCACTTGGGGAAACTGAGGTGGGCATTTTTTGTGGAGCGCCAACAACCTGCTAAGTGCCTTATCTAAGCTTTCTCCTAGCTGCATGAGGTGGGAGGCGGGAGGCCCAGAGTGTGCGGGCCTCACCAAGGTCACACAGCCCCAAAGTGGCAAAGCTCTGGGCTCACCCTCTCTCCACAGTGACCTCAGCGCTCAGTGGGGGCCTCGGGAGGAGGCGGGTTGGTGTGGAACCCTCCCTGTCTGCACTCAGCCTCAGTTTACCCAACACAGGGGGCGGGGATGACGTGATCAGGAACTGGAGGCCAGTGGCCAGGCCTCGGTGCTGCAAGGACTCAGGCCTCGGAGGGCCCAGCTGGGCACCGAGGAGTTCTGCTCCGGAGGAAAAATTCTGTCCCAGAAACTCCCAGGATGCAGCACGGACGGTGGAAGCTGAGTGGGAGCTGCGTTGGCCCCCGCGGTGTGGGTCGGCCAGGACAATCCATTCTGCAGCCATTGTTGAACCCCTTCTGCCCACAGCACTGGGAGCTGGGGTGCAGCGCGCCCCACAGACCCCAGGCCATCAGGGGGCACAGCAGAAATCCAACGAGGTCCCTGGCCGCCGCATACAGGAGGGGCTTAAGCAGCGTCCGTGCGACCTCACGCCCTTCCCATGAGCTGCCCTCCTGGCGCACCTGACCCCTGGGGCACCCGCCCGGGCCGCCAGGCTGCCTTTCATTTCCCGTCAGCGCGGGCTCAGCCTCCTCCACACAGATGTGGCGGGCCCGCTGGGCTCGCAGGAAATTGGGGAAGTGATTCTGGGCAGGGCAGAGACATCTGTCCGCTCGGCCACGCAACCCCAGCCGGCCATGTGTCCCTCTCCAAAAAGACACAGCACCCCGCCCATGAGAGATATTAATAAAAAGCTCCAGAAACGAGTCACAACGCCTAACACGGAGCTGAAGCTTAAAGGCGCTGCTTTCTGGATGATGGCAAAGGGCCGGGCCAGCGCCTGACGACCAACTGCTGCCCCTCTCTCCCGACCGGCCTTCCGTGTAACCGGGGCCACCTCGGGGCCTCTGTATCGTCCCCCAGGAGGTGGGCGAGGGTGCCTGCAGCATCCAGGTGGGAGGGGCAGCGCATAGCTGGGGGGGCAGGGGAGGAATCACCTCGGTGGCCAGACAAGGCTGGTCGTCCACCGGCCCCATGTCACAGCTGGGGAAACTGAGGCCCAGAGAGGGATGCCCACGGGTCCCGCGTCGAGAGTACACCCAGGTTGGAAAGTGGCAAAGGGACAATGCTGGGAAGAGGTGAGGAAGCAGGAAGCAGGTGGCCCATGCAGCCGATGACACGCAGATCTGGACGGCCTCCCGTCCCCATGGGAGCCCCTCAGCCACGGCCCGGCCCCGAGCACACACACCACTGTCTGAGTGGGAGCCCACATCAGGGGGGGACACAGAGGTGCTGAGATCAGACTGCAGAGCATCACCACTGGAAGTCGGGACTGAGCCCTCGGTGCCTCTGGGTGGACTTGGGTGCCCTAGGCCATGTGGAGCCTCTCAGAGTTGGGGAGCAAGCCTGCCCTAAAGCCCCTGGCACTCTCTGGGCAAGCCAAAAATCCAGAATCTTCTCCCTGAGCCCCAAGCCATTACAAATCCACTGTTGCTCGCAGTCTTGGGGCATGTCGTACAAGGGTCACCGCACAAAATCGTCCCGTCACTCCCACCTGGTCGCAGGCTTGCAGTGCCCCGGGGTCGGGGGCTGTGGCCAGGGCCTGGCCCCCCAGAACTTAAATCCCGTCGTGGGGTTTTCTCGGAAAGGGACCATCTGTCTCTGCCTGCACTCGCGCCCCGAGCAGCCCCGGAAGATGCCGGCAGGGACTCTCCTAGGCGGGAGGTGCTCCGAAAGACCTGCCCGGCTGGGGAGCAAGCTCCCTGCCCCTCCCTGCACTGACTCTCTGAACAGGGGTGCAGCCAGAGTGCTGTCCGGTCCTGCCACTGCGGGCCAGCCTGCACACGCTGCAGGAGGCAGGGGGGCTACTCCCTGCCCCCCGCCCTCTGCCCAGCAGTCAAGAGGAAGGGGCCCCGGGTGCCCCTGCCAGACCCCCAGCCGAGGGCACAGGGACGGAGTCTGCCCCGTGGTGGCCAGCAGCCCGAGGGCCCCACCGAAGCCTAACCTCCGGAATGTCCCCCTCAGTGTGGGGTGCCGGCCACGGTGGGGCAGCCCCAGGCAGCATGTGGCTGGCGCCCGCCCCACCCCGCCACTCCTCTGCCAGGACACCCGCGAGTGATCATTAACTACGGCAACAGCCGGCACTCACTCGAACCCTGCCCCTGATTTACAGATGGGGAAACTGAGGCTCCCGGTTGGGGTAGCAGAGGACTGCGTGGCTTCAGGCCCCATGTCCCTTCCCAGAGCCGGGCACCCCGTCGGCTAGCACATGGACAGTCCCCGGGCACTCACGGCCAGGGGACACCTGCCTCTCCTGGGCAAGTGGCATCGGGAGAGAGGGTGGTGGGGGCCAGGGAGGGGGAGATGCGGACACGGTGCAACCTGAGACTCGGGGAGCAAGCCCAGAAGACCCACATTTGCAGCAATGGGCTCGGCACCCTTCCTCGGGGTGGAGGTTTGGAGGCACGGCCTAACAGGGTGGGGACCCTCAGAGACCCCTCCTGGGGGGCAGACGCTGACAGCTTGACCAGGAACAGGGGCCCATGGCCACTCCCTGCCACTCCAGCCCGACAGAGACGCGAGACCCACCCCCACGGACAATCCCACCTGGAGAGCCACCCCAAGACCCGTGGCCCCATCCAGACGCACCCACGCAGCCCCTACCTGGACCTCTACCTGACCATGGCCGCACAGACCCTCCTACCTCCGTCTGGGCACATGCGGACCCTCCCCACGCACCCGCGGCCCTCCCCACGGTTGGGCAGGCCTCGCCGCCCCGACATGGTCCCCCCCTGCACGGACACACCCGCCCAAGCAGACACAAACAGACACACCCTCGCTCGCCGGCAGATAATGGCCCCAGACAGCCCGCCCTCACCACGGGGCCGGCCCAGCCCACTGGGCCCCACACCCCACCCCCACACCACGGACCAGCCGCCCATGCCCGCTCTTCACAGATGCGTCCCAGTGCCCACAAGAGAGGCTGGTGCCCAGGAAGGCGCCGGCTCGGGCGCGCACGCTCATGGCGCGCAGCCTGGCCTTTCTGCCCTAACCCGGTCCCGTGAGCCCATCGGTGGGGCCATCAGAGTCCCTGTCCCAAGCCAATCCCCAAAGGAGGGTCTACAGAGGGCCGGGGCCTCCGTGTCCTGTCCTGTCAGGCCCACAGCTCCCCGAGGCCTGCCTGTGGGCCTCTCTTCTTACCAAGACACTTGTCGCTGCATTCAGGGCCCAGGCTACTCCGGGGGAGTCCGTCTTAACTAATGACACCTGCGAAGACCCTATGCCCAAACAGAGCCATGTCTGACGTCTGGGCAGAGTTTGGGGGACGGCCATTCACCTCACGGCACGTTTCTTCCTGGAACGTGGGTTTTTATTATCTGGGAGGGCAGGACGTGTCCCCGAGGTGCTGGGCGATGCCGACTCTCCGCCCCCCCCGCCCCCCTCAGCCCCACAAGACCCCTGCCAGCCCGGCCGGCGGGGCCGGGTCCCGCGCTGGGGCCTTCAATAGGCAGACTGGTTACCATTTAACCCCGTGACCCCCAATTGTCCTCTGTCCGCGTGCAGCCTGGTGAGCGGAGAAGGGGCGGGCCGTGTCCCGCCCTCCGCGCGTGCCCACCCACCAGCCCGCACCCCCAGCTGCTCCCCTGACCCAGCTCGGAGCACAGCCCAGCAGGGCGACAGCCTCGGTCAACGGGGTCACTGGGTGGCTGCGAGCAGCCGGGAGGACGCCCCTCCAAGTCGCCGTCGGGTGGCGCTGGCCCTGGGGGTCCGAAAACTTCGGGAGGGGAGGGCCTCTGACTCAGAGTGAGCTAAGCCCTGCGCGGCGTCTCGATGGCTCCCGCGGACCAGAGACAGTGCACCGCCGCCCAAGACCCCGCGGTGCAGGGGGCAGAAGGGACCGAGCCCGGCCCTGTTCACACCTTGGGCTCCGGTCCGGGGGGGCATCAGCCATGGGCAGGCAGGTCCGGGGTCAACCAATTCAAACCGCTGACCGGACGCCGTGACTTCTGGCTAATGGTTAATGGCTCCCCCTCGACCTCACGCTTCACGGGGCAAGGTGAGCCCGTGGGGCAGGGGGCGGGCACGCAGACGCACGTGGGGGCCCAGCCGCACACACACTCGCACACGCGCCACAGACCCATGGCCACAGGGCAGCGTCAGCCCGTCCCACGTGGGGCCAGGGAACGTGTGAGCAGTGGGCTCCACACGCACCGCGATACGTGGCCCAGCCTTCCTCCGCTGCGTCCAGACCCCAGGACGCACACCCACACAGGCGTGAGAGGTGGAGACGGGCCACGTGGGGCTCGTGCACTTGTCCACAAACACACCGGAGTGCGGACGCACCAATGGGCTTCTAAGGTGACAGACAGTCTACGGCCATACCACCCTGAACGCGCCTGATCTCGTCTAAGGTGGCAGACACACGTAAGAGACGCCGCAGGAAGCTCGCAGCCCCAGAACGTGCCGACGGACGCACACGGGAGGGCCACGTGCGGCTCCCAGACACCCCCGGGGCCTGGCCCAGCCGGACACGGCCCCCGGACACGGACCCCCGTCCCCAGCTCACGGGGACCACACGCCCGCCCACGTCGGCGGGCTGGACCCCATGGGGCTCATGCACGCTCATCCCGACGGGATGCGCATGTGGACACTGCCCGCCGGGCACCACTCCCTGCAGCAGCTGCGTGTGTTATTAGAAAGCGTGGGGCGAGCCGGGCACTTGGCAACAGCCACGAGGGAGGGGAGCGGATGGTGGGCGTGGGGCCAGGCCCTGGCGGCCGTGACCCCACGGTGGTGACTGGGCGGCTGGTGGCGGCGCAGGGGCCAGATAAGGTTCTTCCGGCTGAGTCAGTGCGGTTCCCAGGGCTGCACGGGCAGAGGCACGGTGCCAGGGGCTGGCGGGCGGGCACCCTCCCTGTGCCCGCCACGGCCTGCTGGCTCTGCGCCAGGAGCCACAGCAGCTTTGATGAGGGAGGCGCCGTCCCAGGCGGGGTGGGCTGAGTTCCCAGGGGCTTCCCGACACCCTCCCCGCCCCCGGAGATGCCCCCAGCCCACTCTGCCCCAAGCACATCAGACTGATGTCGCTGGGTCCAGGACCTAGCATCTGACCTCTAAACCTTTGCTCAGGCTGTGCCCTCTACTCAGAACACCTTCTTCCACCAGAAAAATTCTCATCCTTCTCCCCTGGCCCTGCAGGCCTAGCCTCTCCCCGTCCTGCCCGGATCACAGGTCCTAGGAGGGTCCTCCTTCATCTCGCAGCTCCCCAGCCCCAAACCCTGCCAAGGCCCCCCTTTGAGCCCACCTTCCGTTTGCCCTAATGTCTGCGCACCCATTCCCCTCCCACTTTATGTCCCAGCCACGCTGTTCCAAGATGCAGACTCTACCCTTCCCTGTCCATCCGGCAAACTCTTACACATCCTGCAAAGCCCCAGCCCCAAAGCCCGTTCCTCCTTCCTCTAGCCCAGCCCTGAACCCTAAGGGCTGGGAGTGCCTGTGTCCAGCTGTGGCTCCCGGGAGCCTGGGGGGCTCCCAGGCAGGATGAAGAGACCACCTCCCCGCTCCTCCCCGAACCCGGAGCCCCCACAATTCCCACCCGTGCCTCCACCTCACATTGCCCGGCCAGCTTTCAGGAGCCCAGAGATGTTCACTGCAGCGTTGTGTACAACAGGGAAACAGGGAAACTGGCCAGCGTGTTGCTGTCAGCCCCACGAGGAAACCACAGTCGCTCAAGAGAACCCGGGACGGGGAGCGCGCGGGCTCACAGAGCGACAGAGTGATGCTGGGGAGCGGCGGCCCCAGAACACCACATTCTCCGTTTCTCCTCCTATGAGGATGGTACCGAGTGCTACTTCCGGAATCAAAAATGGACTTAAAAACGCATACGTGTGTATTTCCCATGGCTAAAAACACCTACGTGCGCCAAAAGGGCTAAAAAAACACCAAAACGGGACCCCAGCCTCTTGGGGAGAACCCTCTGAGGCCACAGTCTCACCTCCACGTGGGCCGTGCTTGCTGCGCGGGAGAAGGACACGCACGGGCAGCGCACGGGCCCCGGGAGGCCCGGGGAGGGGAGGGGGCCGGGCAGGGTCCACGGCGAGGACACAGAGGCCTCCGGTGGCTGCTCCCGCCTGTGCGCCTGTGCGTGTCCAGGCCCTGGACCCACTGTCTCCACAGCAAAGGAGACAGAGGCCCAGGGACCCCAGTGCCCCCAACCCCGGCACCCATCTGTCCACTCCTCCGGTGCACGCTAGGCCCCGTCCCGGCTCTGACGCCGACTCTGTGTTGCTGTGGGCAGGCGACTCACCACCCGCGTCCCTCAGCCGGTGCAAGAAGAGCCCCCAGCTGCCCTTCCCTGTGGGATCGGGGCATAGAGGGACACAGGTGACAGGCCGGTCTGCTTCCCGCACAGTCGGCTGACAAGTCTCAGCTACAACAGTGCCCTCTACATCTCTGAGCTCACCGACACGTGACGCAGGGGACGGACGTCACCTTAAAAAGCAGGGGGAAATATCCCAACGTTCAACGCAAACCAAAACCACAGCGAGACGCACGCCACCCCACCGTGACTTCGGCAGCCAAGTCGTAATCACAGGTGCTGGCGAGGCCGTGGAGAGGTTGGAGCCTCGTGCGGCCACGGGAAGGCAAACAGCACAGCCGCTGTGGGAAGCAGTCCACGGTCCCCGAGAGGCCAATCACAGCGTTACCGCCCAACCCAGCGGGTCCACTCCTGGCTATGTGCCCACGAGAGCTGGAAACACTCGTCCACACAAAAGACGTGCACGCACGTTCACAGCAGCCTGAGTCACGGCAGCCCGACTCACGGCAACCCGACTCACAGCAGCCCGACTCACGGCAGCCCGACTCACAGCAGCCCGACTCACAGCAGCCCGACTCACGGCAGCCCGACTCACAGCAGCCTGACTCACAGCAACCCTTCACAGCAACCCGACTCACGGCAGCCCAAGGTGGAAACAACCCAAGTGTCCATCAGCAGGCGGACAAACAGAACGTGTCCCCCACACAGGGAAGCGTCCCTCAGCCGCGAGCAGGAGCGAGGCGCCCACACGCACGGCCCCGGGGACAGACTCCAAGCCCACGACACTCAGGGAGGGAGCCAGACACGGAAGGCCACGCGGGGTGTGAGTCCACGTGGGTGACACGTCCAGAACAGGCTCATCCGTGGACGGGAGGGGGGCTCATGGGGGCCGGGGGGGGGGTAATAGCTAAAAAATACATTTACAAAGGTTTATGTTTGAGCTGACAAAAATGTCCTAAAATAAGCTGGAGATGGCTGCATAACCGTGAAGACACCAAAAACCACTGAATCGCACACTTCCAATGGGTGAATTATGTGTTACGTGAGTCTGATCTCAATAAAGCTGTTGAAAACAATCCCAAAGTTTGAGTGGTTGAGACCAAGGATCCCGATTCTCTGAGGTTAACACCTGCTGGGGGTGGGGGGGCACTTTCTAGAGCCCAGGCACAGCTGTGCTGCTGACCGGAAGCCACCAGGCTGTCACCAGGATGCCCCCGTCTGATTGATGCCAGGAGGCTAGGATCCTAATCACTGCCCGCGACAGGCCCGGTCCCTGGCCAGTGACTCCAGACACGCTGGCCTCCATCCGTGCATGTCCCCAGGGCCCCAGAGCACTGAGGCTGCGGTGTTTCAAGGGACGGTTCCGTGGCCACAAGCCCACTGCTCCAGGTCCCTCCCCAGCCTGGCCGCCCCGAGACCTGTAGCCTACGGCGGAACTTCACGGCTATCGAGGGTTTGCAGGGGAAGTCGGCCCCAGCCCTGCCAAGACTGGGGAGGAAGAGGCAGACGTGGTGCCAAGTGGGCGGCCGGCCGGCGGGGCCGCCACGTGCCAGGAAGGCTGTGGGGAAGGCGCCAGAGTCAACATGGCCCGACGTCTGCTGGGCGGGCTGGGCCCAGGTCACGGCTGACATTGGCCATGCAGGTGTTCGGCCGCCTGGGCAGGAGGGCAGTGCCGGCAGCTGGCCCTGCCCCGAACGGGCAGGAAGAAGATCCCAGTACTGCAGGGCAGGCCCCCCACCTGCTCACAGCCTCCCTGGGCCCCCAGTTTCTCACACTCCAATCCTATCTCCTGCAGGGCCCAACCTGGCGGCATCTGGCCTCTACACACACACGCCAATGTCGGTCCTGCCCCAGGGCCTTTGCCCAGGCCACTTTCTCTGCCAGGTGCACCATCCATCCTTCTGCAAGGCTCGACCCAAATGGCATATCCCGAGAGGCCTCTCCCCCACACCCACCCCCCAGCTAAGGATGCCAGACCACATCTCCCCGACCGCCTCAGCAAGGCTGTCCGGTTACTCGGAGGCTGACCTCCACACAGGGGAGCCACACGTCTAGGAGGCGCTAGACAAGGTGCTGAGACTCTGTGGCTTTGGGTCCCCTGACCCCCTCTGGCTTCCATTTCCCCACCCCTGGGCGTCCCAGACAAGTGGGACAATGGGTCCTGTGGCCCTTTGCTCCTGGCACGCCCAGGGGGCTTTGGGGTCTGGGTCTCTCAACCCCAGGCCTGGCCTGGCCATCCAAACCCTGTCTCCCCCCAGGGGCTAAGGCCACTGAGCAGGGTTGGGGGCTTGCAGGTCCTCACAAGCTCTGACCTCACAAGGACTGTGTGGCCCGGCCGGGACCCTATAATGCGGGGGGCGGGGGGATCCGTCCAGCTCCAGCCCCCAAGCCTGTGCTCCCCGTACATGCTCAGCGAACAAATAAGTATAACTTGCCCATGGCGGCCTGTGTGTTATTCTGAATCAGAGCAAGGCGCTGGAGACCCCCCCCTCAGCGCAGTGGCTCGGGTCTCTCATCTGCAAAATGGCACAGGCAGGGACCCAGCCCTGAAGGGAGAGACACTGAGGCAGGGAGCAGGGTGGGGCCGTCCCCCCCCCGCACCCGCACTCAGCCTGGGGTCCACACGCAGGGGCGGAGCCTCCAGCAGGAGGGGGTGTGGGGGGCGCCGGCCACGCCCAGACAGGCCATGTCTGCTGGCTGTCACCCAGCCCTCAGCACTGCCCCACCCAAGCCAGACACCTGGGCAGCTCCCTCCGTCCAGCCAGCTCCCCTGCTGCCTCCAGGCACCGTCCCCCGACCACGGGAGCCCCTGTCCGGCCCCCGCGGCGTGTGTCCGGCCCGGTTCCCTACTTTATCTGTCTTCAGCCTGACTCAAAGCTCTGAGGGCGGCCGGAACCACACACTCTGCTCCCCAAGTGAGGTTCAGAGGGGAGGCCGGTGGCCCTCGGTCCCATCCCTGCGGAGGTCCCACACGCCAGCCGGGCCTCGAGAGTCCTCCAGGAGGGGCCCAGAGCCAATTCTGGGAGGCCAGCATCCAGAGGGGACCGCCCCGAGGCCACGCACAGCCAGCTCCCGGCTCTCACACACGGGCCTGTCCACAGCCCGTGGAGACCTAGAAGGCTCAGGCTACTGGGCCACTGGGCTGGGGAGGCCAGGTCCCCGCCGGCCACTCCTGGAGGTCGGGGCAGGGCCCAGCTGGCCACGGACTGGAATGTGAGCCCGGCCGGACGCCATCTGGTTTCCATCTGCCCAGCCCAGCTCGGCCCAACTTCAAAGGGTCCCCCGCCCGGCCACTTCCTCTGCCCTGGCCGCCCGCAGGGAAGGCACCAGGACGGCCCTGCTTCCTCCCCGCCCCTCTGCAGCCCCAGGGAGCTTCTTGGCAGTCCACACCAACGTGGCCACCCCCTGCTCAACCAACTGCCGTGGCCTCTATGACCAGACTCCACGCCAACTGACCAGGCCTCGGGCCGGCGTCCCCAAGCCCCCAGCTCTCTGCCCGCACGTCCACCCACGGCCCAAGCCAAGCCTGGTCCAGCCGCATGGCCTCTGCCTGGGCACCCCCCTCAGCCCAGAGTCCCATTCCTCGCTGTCTCTCTAAGGGTCCTTCTGGTGCAGACACCATGCAGCCCCTGAGCGTCTCCCTCCAGGCTCGGGTCCCCCCCACCTGTCCACACGGGGTGCACTCCACAGCCGGCCCGTCCCACCCACAGGCTGTCCACAGGGCTCCCTGGGCGCCTGGCTGGCGTGGGCCGGCTGTCGGGACCCAGCAGCGCGTACCCCAGCCCCGCGGCCCCCATCACGACGCACAGCACACCTGCTTGAACTGCTCCTCGTAGGTCCAGTCCCCGTGGTCGGGCGGCTGCAGCTGAGCCGCCACATGGGCAGCCCCTCCGCTGTGGGCCAGGCTGGCCGCCTGGCGCTCCTGGCCACCAAGCGCCCGGGGCCCGCTGTCACCGCGGAAGGCCTGAGACGGCGGGGCCCTGCGGGGGACGAGGGCTGCGGGGCCCAGACCGGAAGAACCCGGGGGTCCCAGCCCCTCCTCGTCCTCGTAGTCCTCCTCCTCCTCCTCGTCCTCGTCCTCCTCGTCCTCCTCTTCCTCCAGGTCTTCCTCCAGATCCTCCTCCTCCTCCTCCCATTTTGGCTTCCTGGGGCAGGCAGAGGGCACAGGTCAGGGAGATGGCGCCAGCTCGCTCCAGCCCCGGGGCAGGGTCTGCTCCTCACCAGAGCTCGATTTCCCTCTCTCAACACGGGGAGAGCGGCCCCCACCTGCTCCAGGTGCCGTGAGGGGCGTGGGTCGTACTCTACACGGTTTTGCTTCCCATCAGCCCAGAGCCCTGCCCAGAGCCCCGTACACCTGCTAACCCCCTCCCGCCCTCTGCTGCACAGGCTTCCTTGGTGGGCCGTGGAAATGCCTAGCCAGTTCCTGCCTCAGGGCCTTTGCTCTGGCTGTTCCTTCTGCCAGGCATGCTGTTCCCAGCCCCGGACACCCCCCCCAACACACACCTCTCCTTTATCTCCTTGTCACAACCCACAGTCACCCTGCTTCTCTGCTTGTTGAACGTCTTCCCAGAATGATCCCACTGGGGTCTTGCCCACACTCGGCTGGAGGCCTGCACTGGATCTGTGTGGAACACGTCCACGGTGGACGTCCACGAGCCAGCCAACACCCACTCTGCGTGGGTTCCCCCGGGACCGCTGAATCAGCTGGAGCCTCACCGGGCACTGGGGCTCCTGGCCACACGTGGCTGGTCCATTTAAATCGAGAGGGAATAAAGCTACAAACCCAGATCCCCCACCACCTGTGAGGGGTAGCTCCTAGGCTGCACACATTTCCACCAGCCTCCGGGAAGTTCTAAAGGACAGAACTGATCTCGGGGCTCAGCAGCAGGACAGGGTCTCGTCCTGGAGCTGCCTGGGATGCATCAGACGCTCAATGGACGCTTGTGCAGTATGTAGCCCACGGACCCCCAACTCACAGGTCGCCCTCGGAGCCCACGTCCTCCAAGTGCCCGTCGCCTTCAGCGTGTCCCGGTGCCTCCCTGCCTCGGCCAGGTGGGGCAGGCGAGCCTGGCGCCCCTTCCTGGGCCGTGTCCTCATCCTCCAAGCTGGGGGGCCCATCCTCCGAGCCGCTGGGGCTGGGCGCGGGTCCGAGGCCTGCAGCCGCTGCCCGCATGGCGGCCAGCGCGGCCATCTGGGCCCGCTGCATCCGGGCCTTTTCTGGCTCTCTGTCCTCCTCCGGGGCGGCCCTGGCACGGGCCGGGGGGCCAGCAGGGAGCTCGGCCGGCGGGGGCGGCAGGGGCGGCGGGGGCTGCCGGGCCTCCAGCTCCTGGCGTGCCCGCTGCTGCCGCTGCAGAAGGGTCTCCATTACGGCCTGCAGCTTCATGGCCCTGCGGGCCGGGCCGCCCCGGGCACCAGAGGTGGGCAGCAGGGGCGGCCCCTGCGGGGAGGGGGCCTGGCCGCACTGCAGTGTGGGGGCCTCAGGGGAGCCGGGACAGTGCAGGGTGGCGGGGGTGGGGGCGGGGGCCGCCGGGTTCAGGCTGAGGGCATGTCAGCACTGCCTCCTTCTCAAGCCAGGCACCAGGTAACAGCGGCTGGTGTCTGGCTCATTCACGGGTTTGCAGAAACCTGGGGGCAGCAAGACAGATCATCAGACCACTCCTGGGCCCCTCGGCCCCATCCTCCCCACTGAGGTCAGACCCCAGAGGCCTCTGGGAAAATCCCTCCCATCCATTCCCATCAGGGTGCAAACCGGGAGGCCTCCCTGGAGGTGGGAGATGGTGCTCTCCCCATCCGCCCCCCTCTGTCTGCCCTCCAGCAGGCTGGAAAGCAGGGTCAGCCCGCACTGAGCTCCCAAGGGTCTCGAGGCGACCCCCACCCTCAGGGCCACAGAGAAACATGCAGTTACTGACCACACCTCCCGGGGAAGACCTCGGATTATTGCTTCACAAACAGAGCAGAGGGTCTGGGCATTCCTGGCCTCTGATTGGCTGTAGCCAGTTACCAGACACCAGAGTCCAGATGGGTTCCGGGTTCTGGTTCCGAGTCCCAGGCGCTGCTCGCACCCCCTGCCGCAGATGGCTGTAGCCCCCCCAGGCTAACCAAGACGATGGCTGACCCAGAGCGAGCGCTTCTTGTATACGGGGCCTCCCTCGTGCTCCCACCTCATCCCTGAGCCTCAGCCTCTCCGGGCCTCAGTTTCCCCATGTGCAAGATGGTATCCTGACGGCGCCCACCTCTCTGTGCTCAAGCAGGTACACGGCAGTTCGTCCGCGTCAGGGAAGGAGGCGCTGGGCGATCCCCACGTTAGGCGTAAGAAAAACTGAGGTCCGCAGACGCGCTGTTGGGAGGACACAGAGCAGGTTCCAGGCAAGGCTGGGATCGGAACCAGGGTGTGGGTGACATCACAACCTCCTCACCACCCCACATGACCTCTGCAGGGGAGTCCTCCCACTCCTTGGGACCCCAAGCGGGGCCAACACGTCCCCGAATGCGAGGAGCTGTGCCCCAGCCTGGGGTCTCCTCAGACCACCACAACCCTAACTGCCAGCGTCTCAGGCAGGGGCATCCGGAACCTGGCATAGCTGGGCCCCACCAGGACAGAAGGACGCAGGTCCCACCCCAGCCCCCCACCCCAGCCCCGGCCACACCCCCACCCGCCCAGGCCGCCTGTAAAACCAACCGGGCAGAACCCAACAGGTCCAGCGGTGACAGCCCAGATAGTACCTCACGGCGGGGGGGGGGGGGGGGGGGCGGGAGGTGGGGGGCAGGAGGCTGCCCCTGACCCAGCACATGAACCCCTAAGCCACTCCTGGGGCAGACAGGGACCCCCAATACACGAGGGGCCAGAGGGAAGAGGTTCCTGGTAGCTAGCTAGCTGATGCTCACTCACCAGGCTGGCCACCCTCCCAACTCCTATGGTGACCCCCTAAGCGGAAACTGACCCCACTCAGGGGAATCTTGCAGTATAGACCCCCCCCCACACCTCCCCAGTCAGGGAGGCTCAGTGGGCCTCCACCTTCTCCCCAGACCCCCTGCAGCTTTCTTCTGGATGGGTGAAAGGGCAGAGTGGGGGGGCAGGTGGGTGGCCCCATGTGGGAAATGGGGGTGGGACATATCCCCAAAGGATCTCAGTATCCAGCAGGGGCAGAGGTCTCAGGGCACAAAGACCCTCTCAGAGGCCACAGTGCTGGAGAGTGACCAATACAGTCTGTCCTTAGAGGCAGCAAAGTAGCACCCAGCCCCCCACTCTCCGTCCCCTCCCAGGACTGGTGGTCACCCCCCCACCAGCCCTAAGAAGTGCTGAGGGGACATTTCACGCCCAGTGTCTAGTCTAGTCCACTGCCCCTCCCCCACATTTGACAACTTCAAGACAAGCCCCCCCTCCCCACGGAAACGCTCCAGGCAACGCCCCCCCTCCTCTTTGGGGGGCAGAAGGAAGAGGCCAGAGGAAGCCACTCCCCCCCCAGCCTCCCCCCCCCAGGCCTGCTGGGTTTAATGACCCTTCCGGGTCGCCCAGTGGGGGAGGGGAGCACGGCAGGCCTCCACGTTGGGGCTGGTGGAGGGGGCAGGTGGGAACCCCAGAGCTCCCCTGGGCCGTGCCTGGGGCCCCCATGGCCGCCATTAACCCTAAGCTGGCGACGCCCACCCCCTCCAGACCCCTCCCCCAAGAGCCCTTTGTCCTCGGCCCCTACCCCCACTTTATGACAACCCCAAGGGAGAGGCATTCCCAGGCAGGGACCAGGCAGGGGTGGGGGGTGCTGGGTGGTCGTTGGGACCTGACTAGGGGCCCAGAGGGATCCGGGGCCACACCCTCCCCCCAATGCCTCCCGGAGAGAGAGGTCACCCGCTCGGGCCGGGGCCTTGCAAAACACGGTTATTTAAAGAGTTGTGCAAGGCTGGGGCCCGCGGGTGGCGAAAGGGGCCCCTCACTCCACGAAGGGAAGAGGGGGTGGGGTGGGGCAGAAAGCTGGGGAGGGGGCTAGGAGAGTCGGGAGGGGGGCGGCCCGGAGGAAGTGAGAAAAGAAAAACCGAAGAAAGAGAAGAAATAAGACGACAAAAACCCCAGTCCGGATTTCAAAGGCTTCTTGGAAAGCGACCGATTTGCATGGGGTGGGGGGGGCAACCCCTCCGGCCCGGGCGACTAAAAACGGAAGATTATTGACAAATCCGCCGCCTGGGGTCGGACGCCGAACGTTGGAGTTGACAAACGCGCGCTCCCCGCGCTTCCTGCGCCCGCTTTTGTGTCTGGGGGGCACTGACCGAGGGAGGGGGGCTTTTCCCGGGGATCCCAGCCAGAGCGCTGGCCGCCCCGCCGAACCCACGCCCGGGCGCGGGGATGGTGGGGGTGCCCCTCCAGGGGCCCTTTTCGGCTCCGGAGCCGGCACTTTATAAGTAAGCAGTCGGCGCTGGAGAGGGTCGCCAGCGAACTGCCCTCCCCACCCGGCGCTCCCGCTCCCCTCGGGACTCCGGAATAAAGCACCCGATTCCGGGGAGAAAAAATGAGATAAGAGTCCGGGGTGCAGCCCCCAGCGCGCTCATAGAGACCATTTCCTTCCGCTGGGGGGTGAGGGGCAGCGCTCACTCGCGACCCCCGATCGCCCTCGCCCAATGTGGTGGGGGGGGGGTGAGGTCTCCGAGGGGGGTCGCAGAGAAGCCCACCCCAACTCCGACCCGCTAGAGTCGCCTTCTCGGTCCTGAACCCCCACCCACGTCCCTGCCCAACTTTGGAGACCCCTTCGTTGGCTTCCCGGGCGCACTGCGCCCACCCAGGACCGGAACCCGCGACTTAAAAGGCCAGCCTCCCCCCCGCCTCACCGCGCAGGGCCCGCTCGGGGGGCGCATGCCCTGCGCCTGGCGTCCAGCCCTGCCCCGGCCGCGCCTGGCCTCCGGCCCGGGCCGCGAGCTGCGCGCTGCTGGCTCCCGGCCGCCGCCGGGTTTGTGCCGCGCGCCGACTCACCGAGCCGCCAGCCGAGTCCGCGTCTACACCCCCATCCGACCCGATTGGTAAGAGTCTCCCCGCGCGCGGCCTCCCCCGCCCCTCCCCTCCCCCCGCCGGCGCGCTCACCGCCCCGCAGACAAATCACCGGGTGACAAATCGCTCTCAGATGCAAATACCTCGCCGGTGATTCAGCGCTGCGGCCCGGGACGCGGGGAGGGGTCTCGCGAGGCCCCCTCCCCCTTCCCGGACGCCCCCTCGCCCCCCGCACTCGGTCCGAAGACGCACCACCAGCCTAGGGGTGTTGGGGAGGGGGAGAGAGTGGCCAGAAATTTTCAGGTCACGGCCCCTTTAAATGATAATAAATAATAAAAAGGGAAGGGGAACAGCGACGCGGGAGGCCCCGCCCCCTGCCTAGGGACGGTGGGCAAAGTGCGCGCCGAGGCCCCGAGCGCACAGGGCGCGGAGGGCGCGGGCCGGACTGGGAGCGTCGGAGGGGGACGGGAGGGGGCTGGACCTCCTCCTGGGAGGACTGGAGGGACCCGAGCCGGGTTGCGGACCCCTTCACCATCTTACCCGGCACCTAGAATGGGCCTGCCCTGCCGAGCTCGGAGTTTCACCCCTGTCCCATAGACTAGCGACCTGGCTGTAGTGACTTCGCCCCCCCCCCCCCCCGCAGAGCCTCCGTTGCCACATCTGTAAAATGGGGATTAAACACCCGGTGATGACTTGAGCTACAAGAACGAGAAATGAGAGCAGGCCTGGGTCTCAGGGAGGGGACCAGGGCCCTGCGATGGGGGCGCTGCAGGGTGGGAAGGGGTCTTGGAGAGGGAACGGCTGCGGGGGGGGGGGGTGGTGGCGGAGTGCATGCCGGTCCTCTGGAAGACTCCTAATGACACCGAGCGACCCCTACTCCTACAGGACTGCCACCCTCTAGGAGGAGAGATAAGATTATCCCCTCGGCAATAATAACTTAATAATTTTCCTGTTCTGAGCCTGCCGTTGCCATGTGCCCTGTGCATGGTGTTCACCTCTTTAAGTAGGGCGCCTCTTAACGTCCCCGTTTCAAAGAGGGAAACAGAGGCACAGAGTGGGGTGCAGGGAGAGTGGGGATGGGGGTGTGGGCTCTGCAGGTCTGAGGCCCAGAGGCAATCCTTGGGGGCTAATTGCAGGGACCCAGGCCCCAACCCAGATAAGAGCCAAATGGGAGGGGGGAGCATTCGGCATGGGGGGGGCACTTCTCAAGGGTCCCATCAGGTGGAGCTTGGGTCCCTGGTCCTCAGTGCTGGTTTCCTGTGCAGCCCCCTCCCTGTGACCTAAGGCACACAGACACCTTTTTAGGACACCAAGCGTCCCGGCAAATTGCAGGCTTCCGGCTCTGGGGGGTGGGGGGTGGAGATTCCCAAGCCAAGGCGGGTTGGGGGGAAACTACCCCCACCCCAGGGCTGGAGTCCTGCCCACCAGCCCCAGGGCCTCCTGGAGCCTAAAGGTAGCAGGTGGCAGAGGCCTCCACCTTTAGGCTATTAAACACCCAGCCCCAGCTGCCTGCCTACCCCCCCTCCAGTGGGAGGGGCAGAGACATCTGCACAAGGAGGGGGAAGTTTGGAGAGACCCAGGTGAATTGGGTCCCCCATAATGGTCCAGGCCCCAGGCGCCACTTCTCCAAAGTGCAGGAAAGCCTCTTTCCTACCAAAGAGCCAAACAGATCTGAATGCACCCGCCTGCCCCACCCCAGGTTGGATGCGTGGGCCGCTCTGTGCCTCAGTTTCCCCCCTGTAAAATGAGTCCATGTTAATTCGTTCCTTGTAAAGTTGTTTTGAGGATTATATTTACTTCTGCTCGAAAGAAGGGGGGCATGGTGGGGGTACGTGGAAGGGCAGGTGGGGGGCTGCCCTTCCCCCATCTCCCAGGGGAAAGCTCTTGTCCATACTCCCCCAGAGGTGCCCAGCCCCACAGGGTGAGGGGCTGCAGGATTCCCAGCTGCCTCCAGTGAGGGGGATCCTATTTTTAGCCGCGGGAGGGAGCTGGGAATTGATACCCAGACTTGCTGGCTCCAGGGGGAGTGGGCAGCAGGCCCAGGTTCCAGCACAGTCCTGGCTATGTGATTTCCAGTTGGTGCAGACCCCTCTCTGGTCTCTGTTTCTGAAGCTGGGAAATGGGTACAGAGACACAAGTCCTGTAAGGTTTCTTGGCCGCACCATGTTGCAGGGCCCGTGTGGGTTTTGGACACCCTTCCAGAAAAAACAGCCGGCTCCCCACTCAGGGGTGGGGGTGGGGGCACCCTCTTAAAAATTCACCCGAATCCTGCACTGTCCACCTTCCCATGTTGTTCCTCCTCAAACATATTCCCACATCTGGGCCTTTGCACTGGTGGCTCTCCTGGCTGGAGTCCCCTTTCCAGGTCACCCGGTGGCCTGTGCCCTCTCCTGATGTAAACTGGAGCCTCAGCTCCTCTGGGGGTCTCTCCCTGACCTCTCAGGGTCAGGTGTGCCCCCCACCATGTCACCCTGTTTCATCTTCATCTAGGTGCTTCTGTTTTGAGACGTCTTTATCCCATTGGACCTACTCGACCTTGACGCTGGATCTCCAGCCCTGAGGCCGGCGTGGCACATAGTAGGTGCTCAGTAAGTGCTGGTTGGTTGAATGAATTCCCGTGTTCCCTCTCTCACCCCATGGGATTTTTGGTGTCTGTCTACACAGAGGTGGAGGGCAAGTGGACCAATTCACCATCGTGATTTCCAAAAACAAGCCTGGAAGGGGGTGCTGGGCCCTCTGTCACCGACCCCTGGCCTCTAGCTTGACTTGTCCCTGTGAGCCAGGGTCCATGAAAATGCAATTTTAACAACTTTTAAAATAAGAAGGAAGAAGCAAATATACTAGTAAGGAATATGTGATAATACATCCAGCCTAAGTTAGGGTAGTTTTTTTTTTTCTAAAGATATTTGTTTATTTATTAGAGACAGAGTGGGGAGGGGGGAGCGGGGAGGGGGGAGGAGGGGGGAGGGGGGAGGAAGGGCAGAGGGGGAGGGAGAAGCAGGCTTCCCCCCCCCCGAGCAGGGAGCCCGATGCGGGGCTCGATCCCAGGACCCCGGGATCATGACCTGAGCCGAAGGCAGACGCTTAACGACTGAGCCACCCAGGCGCCCCAGTATTAGTTCTTATATCAACATAGTTGTAAGATAATCACATTTAGTACTTTTTTATGGACAAGACCCACGAGACAAAAGCGTCTAGGACCCAGGAAATTCATAATGCGGCTCTACTTGACCCATTTTGCAGCGGGGAAACGTTTGGCCAGGGGTCCAGGTTGGGGTACACGGGAGCGACACACCCCCAGGCGCTGGGGACTCTCCTTGGTGGGGCTGAACAAGGAACCTCCGTGGGGTGCGCGCACCACCTGCCGGGCACCTGCGGGGCTGCAGCGAGGGGCGGGGCCAGCACCGGTGCGCTGGCTCCCACAGGAGACCGCCAGGTGGCGCCGCATCACCTGAAAACAAGATTCCCTGGCCAGACGGGGAAACTGAGGCCCGCGAAGTTCATTTTCTCCTCTGTAGCTTCTTTTGAATGCTCTACGGTAGAATTGCTAGATAAATACGGGATTCGCAGTTAAATTTTAAGTGTGTCACAATTATTGCACAGGACCTTATACTAAAAAGCTTTCCAGGGCGCCTGTGTGGCTCAGTCGTTAAGGGTCTCCCTTCGGCTCAGGTCATGATCCCGGGGTCCTGGGATCGAGCCCCGCATCGGGCTCCCTGCTCGGCTGGAAGCCTGCTTCTCCCTCTCCCTCTCCCCCAGCTTGTGCGAATGCTCACTCTTTCTCTCTCTCTCAAAAATAAATAAGAGCTTAAAAAGCTTTTCATTGCTTATCTGAAATTGAAATTAGCCCCTTCCCCTACCCGCCCAGACCCCCCAAGGTTTATCCCTATCCGGTGGCCCTGGGGCATATCCCACTCCTTCTCAGATTGAGTGTGCTGCCTGGCGCCCAGTCTGATGACTAAGAACAGTCATAGTAATGGAATAATACACTGGAAAAATCTCCTCCTACCTTGGACCATGTCCCTCCTTGCTTACAAGCCCCCACGGCTCCCATCACCACCAGGAAAGACCCAACTCAGACCCCTGCAGCTGGCAATCTTCCCACTTCACCCTCCTCTGGCCACACAGGCCTTCTGGCTGTTCCTCAAACCCACTAGACATTTCCTGCCTCAGGGCCTTTGCACTCTCTGTACCCTCCATCCCTTTTGCTCTTCCACCATCTCCAAGCTGCATTCACATTTCCCAGACTCCCCTGTGCCAGGAAGCCTTCCTGGACTCTCCCCCACCAAGGTCAGGCTCCCAGTCACTCACGCAGGGCTCACGGGTGTCTTTCCTAACCCTCATTACTGCAGTCACTTTGCATCTCCCCAGATAGTTTGCCCCCCCTGTCCACGACCAGACAGGGGCTCTGTAGAGGTTGCTCCTTGTCACCGCTGGGGCCCGGCCCCCAGTGCAGAGCCTGGCACACGGGAGGGGCTCTGAAAACAAGATCCAGCTGAACAGGCTCCGAACGACTCCTCTTCCTGGACCTCCCTTTCAACCTTTTAACTGTGTGTTTTTCTGAGCTCATGGTAAATCCTAATACAAACTTCAGTGAGATTTTGCAAAATCGTACTACAGTATCACCAGAAGTCAGCATCGATCCGATCCGCCCACCTTATTTGGATTTCCCCATTTTTATGGGATAGAAGGGCCCCATCACGAGGGTCCCTCATGTTGCCCACCCTCCTGCCTCACCACCCCTACACCCTTACCCTGGCAGCCACTCATCTCTTCTCCATTCCCATAATGTCCTCATCACAAGGCTGCTGTTAGGTGGACTCACACATCACGTAACCTTGGGGGGGGGGGTCTTTTTGTCCCACGTGATTCTGGGAGATCCAACCCAGGGGCCGTGTGTCTGCACGGGGTGTCCACGACTGCGTACTCCTGAGTGCTGTTCCGTGGGGCGGACGGATCTGTTTGCCCAACCACTCAGCGGTTGTAGGACACGCGAGCTCTTTCCAGCATCGGCTGCCACAGGTAAAGCTGCTGGGAGCATATGTGAACAGGTTTCGTGTAATAGGACTTTTCATTTCTCTAAGACGAAGGCCCCAGAGCCCCCTCTTTACCTTCTTTTTTAAAAATGCATTTTCCCAGTGGCACCTGGGTGGCTCAGTCATTAAGTGTCTGCCTTCGGCTCAGGTCATGATCCCAGGGTCCTGGGATCGAGCCCCGCATCGGGCTCCCTGCTCAGCGGGAAGCCTGCTTCTCCCTCTCCCACTCCCCCTGCTTGTGTTCCCTCTCACGCCGTCTCTCTCTTTCTCTCTGTCAAATAAATAAATAAAATCCTTTTTAAAAAAATTCATTTTCCCAAAAAATAAAATAAAGAATAAAAATTCATTTTTTCCTGCAGAAAAGGTGCCACTCCCTCTGCACACGTCTCTTCTTTTAGCCCCCACAACACACTTGGTCATTTATCCCACAAATATTTACTCAGCCCTACTGTGTGCGGGGCCCTGGGACACAGTGGGGACTGAGTCAGACAGGCAGCCAGCAGGTGCAACGGGAGGACATCAGGGTTGTGATGGGGGAGGCGTGGGGCACATGGATGAGAGGGTCCCCGGAGTGCTTCCCAGAGGAGGAGGCAGCTGAGCTGAGACCCGATGGGTGAGTGAGGACAGCCGGCACAGCAGAGGGACCTGCGTGTGCAAAGGCCCAGAGGGCAGAGGGATGGCACCAGTTCAAGCAGCTGCCGAGAGACCATGAGTTGGGAGGGTGGGGTGGGGGCGGGCGGGGCTGGCAGGGCCTGCGGGCAAAGGGGGAGAATTTCATCCTCTTATCCCGCCCAGTCTGGAGGCTAGTGTTGGACGCAAGAATGAGCAAGCTTCAGGGGCACCCGGCTGGCTCAGTCAGTGTGAGTGTGTGACTCTTGATCTCAGGGTCATGAGTTTGAGCCCCACGATGGCCGTGGAGCCCACTTAAAAAAAAAAAAAGAACCAGTAAGCTTCAGGCCGATGTCAAAATGGCCCTATGTTTTGGCTTCTTGGTCTCACAGTAACATCTCTGCCAAGTTGGATTGTTTGGAAGCCCGTGATGTCCCCAGATAATCCGGGAGGGCTGGGGCCCTCCCAGAGACGGGCGGTTGCCCTGCGGGGTGAGTAAGCCTCAGCCTGCAGGGCTGTTGGGGGCTGAACCAATTGCTGAACCAATCCCACCCACCCACCCACACACAGCCACACCCAAGCGGCCTCTGGGTGGGACTCGGACCGCTCCCAGGATTCAGGGTGGAAAAAGCGATGTGGTGGGACTTCTGAGCCCAGGCCTCCAAGCCCTTGAAGCGGTGCCTCTTAGAAGCTCTGCCAAGGGATGAGTCTGACTGTCCCCAGCCCACCAGGCTGGGAAGAAGCCCGAGCGGCCGCACCGAGGCATGAGATCAAAGCCTTCTCGGGCCTCCTGGTCCAGCTGAGCCCGGTCATCCCCCAGAATGGCGAGTGACAGTCTGCGGCTGCTGGGCCACCTTCTGCTTTGGGGTGGTTTGTTGTGGAGCCTCAGTCCTGCTCCTCACGCGGGCAGCTCCGTGCTCCCGGGAGGACCTGTTTACTCAGTGACGCCCACCATTTCGCCAGCAGGACTCTGAACACTTGCCAGGCAGTAGCGCTAAGACCCTTTTTCTGCCATTTTAAAGCGCACACAGTGTTCACATTTTAATATTTCTGGAAAATGGGATGGAGCTTACAGTGTTACCATTGCAAGGCAGTGTGTGAAAAATGTCTGTTGATGCTTTGGGGGAAAGTTCCAGAGAGTGCCAGTATCCAAGTGTCTTCAATTTCAGGAAATACAGAAATAACTCATTACCATATCAATAGCAGCAAATTTGTACGGAACCATCAGGAGGACAAGACGTTTTCACTGTGATTATGTTGCACAGAAATAAAGACATTAATTATAACCATATAGTAGCAGCTGCTGTTCAAGCAGCCCCTGTCCCAGAGGGGCCCAGCTCTATCCCCCAGAGTTGGCCCAGAGAGGGGCAGCGCGTTCCCTCAGGACACACAGCCTGTGGGCTCCCTCGGGACACAGGCCGGGCTCCCTGGCGTCTGGGTCCTGGCGGTCGCGGGGTGGGCGGCCAGGCGGTGCAACTCCGTGTGGGGGGCGGTGGGGTCTGAGGGTCCAGACCCCCGGTGCTGCGGGGGCCGCCGGGGAGCGCAGGGGCAGACCCGGAGGAAGGCCTGACGGAAGTGGGAGCCCAGGAATGCGTAGAGCAGCGGATTCAGCGCGGAGTTGCTGTAGGACATGCAGTGTGCCCAGATCTTGAGCGCGTAAGCAGCGTAGCTGCGCGGGTGCCAGGCGCCCGCTGGGCCCACCGCCTGCAGCACCAGGAACAGCTGGATGGGGCCCCAGCAGGCCGCGAAGAGCAGGACCACGGCGGCCACCAGCCTGGAGACCCTGGCCCGCACGGCGCCAGCTCGCTCTGCCCCCAGCTGCCCCTGGGGGATGGAGGAAAGGCTATAGGCTGGCGGGGCAACCCGTCGGAGCTCCCCTCCATTTTATTTATTTGTTTTGTTTTGTTTTTAAGCTCTATGCCCAACGTGGGGCTTGAACTCACGACCCCGAGGTCAAGAGCTAGCCAGGCACCCCCAGAGCTCCCCCTCTTGACCCCTGCGCATTCTCCCACTTTGCCAGCCCCTCAGAGTCCTCCAGACGGGCCTCCCGCCCGCGCAGCAGCTCACCTGCAGGGCGCCGTCGGGGGCCGCGGAGCGCACGGCCGGGCGGCCCAGGTGGCGCAGCATGGCCCCGTAGCAGGCGCAGGTGACGGCCAGCGGCAGCAGGTAGAGGGCCAGCAGGTTGTAGAGAGCGAAGGCGCGCTCGAGGGCGCGGCTGGGGAAGACCTCGCTGCAGTAGGTGCGGGGCCCCGGCGAGAGGCGGTGCAGAGCGAGCACGGGCGCCGACACGGCCGCAGAGCCTGGACCACAGGGCCGCTTGAAGACCTTGCCCGAGGGCCGAGGGTGCCAGGAGGCCAGGACCCTGGTCCCCCCCGGGTGCCTCCTCGGGCAGCGTCACCGAGCGCCTCCCAGGCGCGGGGAGCCCTCAGGGTGCGCGCCTTGGGTGGCTCTTCACAGGCAGCGATATTGAGCCCACTTCCCAGATGCACGCACGACCGAGGCCCGGACAGGGGCAGTTGGGGGTGGGGGTGGGGGCGCCCAGGGCACAAAGACTTGTCCTCCCATCCCCGTGCGGCCCTCGCGCTGCACTCACCCACCCAGATGCCGAGGCTGACCGCCAGAGCCAGGCGGGGCGTGCGCCGGTGCAGGGCGCGCAGTGGGAACACGGTCACGTACCAGCGGTCCACGCTCATGGCGGTCAGAGTGGCGCACGTGGCCTGAACCGAGACCTGCGAGGGCCGAGAGCTGGGCGTTTCTCCCGGTGTTCGGTCTGGGGCCTGCCCCGTCTGCGCCCACCCTGCGGCTCCCCCCAGATGTCCAAACACGCAGGCACAAACGGGACGTGTCCTGGGAAGGTCTCCAGGGGCCACGGCTTGAAGGGGCAGGAGAGTGGGACACCAGAGAGGATGCCAGGATAGTGGAGGTTTGAGGGGGCCATTTGCGGTCCGCTGAGACCCGGGACTGAGACAGGGAGAGGCAGAGCCATCCTAGGATCGCGGGACGGGCGGGGCAAGAAGCCGCAGGGCTCAGATCGCCCTCTCTATGCCCACCTCCGTATCCCGCATCCCTATCCTTATCTCTCGCAACTGCGGCGTCCTCCCCACCCGGCCCCGTCCAGGCTCCACCTCTTCCTCGGCCCCGCCCCACCCGCGGTCCAGCCCGCCCACACCCAGACTCCGCCCCTTGGCCCTCCCCTCCCCCCCCCACCGGCCCGCGCACCTGCTGCATGTAGTTGACGAACTTGCACATGAAGTCTCCCAGCACCCAGGCGGGCAGCGGGTAGAGCAAGGCCGTGAAGGGCACGCAGCACAACAGGAAGGTCACGTCCGTGGCCGCCAAGTTGGCTGCAGGCGGGGAACGCACGGGGGCTTCAACCACCCAACGCCCCTGGCCCAGCCCCCTGGTCTTTGCATTTCTCCGAGTAACCAGCAGGACCGCTGGTGGGAAGGCCCCCGACACCTTGGGCAGAGAATTTGGGGCACCCCCAGTCTCCCACTTTTACACTGCAAACATCCCCCCAGCACGGGCTTCATTAGCCATTCAAGCGTCAGTCCGCGCTGCTCACCCCCTGTCTGGGCTGGAAGAGCCTGAGCAGGCCCCTGCCTCGCTGAGCTTCAGTCTCCCCGTCTGCAAACTGGAGACGGCGTGCTAGCCCACCCGTCACATCGAATAGAGAAAACTGAGCACTCACCTGTGCGAGGTAGGCCGGCCCATCACACAAATGTCTGAACCGAGCCATGGGGGCAAAGGTCGCAGACTGGGGTCCCGCAGCCCCTCCCCGTACTTCTGTTCATTGGACACGGTGTTATAAGACACCGTCCTCAAGTGGCAGGGCCGAGCTCTCCGTGGGCCCTTGTCCAAGCTCCCTTTGAACTACCCCGCATGGAACCCTCGCCCGCAGAGCTCTGGAGCTCTAGCCCAAGATAGCAGGGACAGCAGGGACAGCAGGGAGAGGACCTGTGTGGAGGAGCCACGACGCGCCGCTACGGGGCGCCCCGGCCCCTCTCCTCTCGCGGGGACCCCCGGAGCCGCAGGCAGGCACCGTGCAGCTCACCTATGTAAAAGTTGGTCACCGTCCGCATCTGCTTGTGGCGGCAGATGACGAAAATGACAAGAGAGTTCCCTGCCAGGCCGAGCAGCATCAGCGCGGCGAAGAACAGCGGCACGAGCCAGGCGTCCACGGGCCGCGGCTCGGGGTCCGGGCCGTCCGAGGCGTTGGCCAGCGCCCCCCAGGACGCGTTGGGCGCCGACGTGGCCAGGGCGCTCATGGCTTCTCCGCCCTCTTCCTCCTGGCCGCCGGCCGGACTGCGCGCCGGGATCGCCGCGGGGACCCTCCTCCTGGCCGCCCGCTGGGGACACGCGGGCGGAGCCCGGGGAAGGGTCTCGGCTGGAGGCCACCGGGTCTGGAGGGCGACTCCGCTGGGCTGGGCAGCTTCTCTGCTCCCGACGCAGCCCCTCGAATTTATACCCTGCTGCCCGCCCTGTCCCCGCCTTCCGGCCTCTCGTGCTGCCGCTGGTCACTCCCTCTCCTTCCTGCGCGCCCCCCATTCACACGCACAGCAAACTTCTCCCCCTTTCCTCTCCTCGCACAGTCCGGCGAGCGAGCGCACAGGCTGGAGGAGGGGCTTGGGGGGCCAGGGGAGAGGGGTAAGCTGCGTGGAGACTTCTGTGGGCCCCAGAAGGACGATCCTAACAGGAGGTAGAGACTCAGAGAGAGGACGGGCAAACAGCCCGGACCAAAACACAGACGCAAGAGTAGGCACCTTGTTAGTGGCCATGACTTTGACCTGTCAGGTGGCTGGGGCTCCAGATGCAAGGTGGGGCATTGGAGAGCCATGGACGGCTCAGAGCAGGGCAGGGCTGCCCAGGATCTAGCGGTTAGAAGACGCCTGGTCTTAACTCAACCTCACTAGGACTCCCTTGCTGTAAATGGAAGAGTCCGCCCCCCACCTAACTGGCAGCGGATAGCAGATACTCCCACTGGGAACATGGGCACCTGTGCCCTGGTGGTAGGAACCAGGTGGAGGGCAGTTTGCAAGGACACTGTTGGCCCCCCATCCAGAAATGGACCCCAGATACTACCCACGAGGCATGCCTCAGTGTGCCACGATGTTCCTGCTATCACGGAGTACCACGCAGAGACAAAAAGATGCCACTGTTGACGAAAACACGACTAAGAGGTGGGGGAGGGGAGAAACGGGGAAACATGCCTGGCATTGAGGCACACCAGTCGTCTCCAGTGGGAGTGCAGAGCCTTGGAGAGGGGGTGTTCCCCGTTCACCCTCTTTCCACCTTCAAAATGGTCTAGAAAATCAGAAAGGGAATGAGGAACAGCTTAGGATGAGGAGACCCAAGGTTGCTAGGATGGAGGATCTCTTTGGGGGGATGTTGTTGAGTCTAAGGGCCTGGGAGAGGACCTTTGAGGTGGGGGCCGTGGGCAGCAGTGGCCACGGCAGCTCCTGGGCAGTCCGGGAGTCCAGGAGGGTGTTAAGAAGGTACCACACAGGTTTCCTGGGAAGGAGACTCCAGAATCAGGTGAGGCCCACACTGCATCCTCTAGAATTAGCACATTTATTGAGCAGTTAGTCATCATGGGCCAGACCAGGGAACCAAAGGCTCCCGGGCCCCAGGGCCCCCTGCCCATCACTCTGCCCAGAGGTGCCTCTCCTGGGATTTGTATCACCACTGAGTCCTTTTGCCTCTTTTCACACTTATCTATGTGATGTCACACAGCACATGCTTTTTGGGGTCTTTTAGCAGCTCCTCCTCCTTATCATAACTCCTTCCTTACCTGCTGCTCTTTATTTGTTAAAGCAATCGGGTCATTTGACCTGCACAACTTCTAACAGGCTGCATGTGGTGGGTTGTACCCCTGTGGTGTCACTTGACATGGTCCTGGGTCCCCACTCTTCCTCATGGACCTGGATCCCCACTCTTGTTGTAGACGGAAGGGTGGATTCTAGATTCCACAGTAGGTTTAATTCTCTTCTCTAAATCCTCTCATAGCCCCCCATTGCCTCTGAACAAAAACCAGACCTCCCATCACAGGACCGCCAGGCTCACGGATCCACCATCTGCCGTCTACCTCCATCCCCCTTGTGCTCACTCATCACACTGCTCTGGTCACCCTGGATGCCCCAGGGCCTTTGCACTGGCTGTTCTCTCTGCCTGACACGCCCTTCCCACTTTGCAGCTTACCAATCCCTCTCTCAGAGAACTCCTCTTCCCTACCCACTCAGTGGGGAAGGGGTCTGTCTTGGTCCCTGCTGCATCCCCAGAGCTCGTCACTGGGCCCTGCCCACAGGGGGCGTTTGTGAAATGAACAAATCCTTAAAGGTGGAAGGGGGTGGGATATTGTCCTACTTTTAGAGTTGAGTAAACTGAGGCACCCAGCCCATGCTCCCCAGGCTGCACTGGAACAGAGGGCTGGGAGGGGCTGGTGGAAGGAAAAGCCAACTTGGTGTTGGGGGTTGGGTGGTCTGGGGCTTGGGTCATTTCATCTGTCCCCCGCTCCTGAAACGGATGTCCCCCTCTTTCCTGGCTACCCAGGCCTCAGTTTCCCCGGCCATCTACTGGAGGCTGGGTGCCCCGCCCCCCCGCAGCCCGGCTTCAGGGGCAAGGATCACGCTACCTCCCCCCTCAGTTTCTCCGTCTGTTCCTCCGGGCTGGGTGCCCCCCATCCCACACCCGCAGCCTGGGGGCTTGGCCGCGGTCCCCGTTCTCCGCCTCGGTTGTCCCGTTTGTCCCCTGGGCTGGGGGATCGCCGCCCGCAGCCCGGGATCTGGTTCCTGCGTGGCCTCGGCCCCCGCCCCGCGCGTCCGGCCTCCAGGCTCCGCCCCGGCCCGCCTCTGGGCGCCCGTCACTTCCTGCTCGGCCCCGAGAAGGCCCTGCCGGGCGGCGGCGACAACACACACCGAGCCATGGTTGCGCTGGAGAACCCGGAGGGCGGCTCGGAGGAGGCGGCGGCGGCGGCGGGAAGCGCCCCAGGCGGGCGGCGGACGCTGTGAGCGCGGCGGGGCGGGCGGGCCATGCCTCCTGGGGCTCCAGCACCCCCTCCCCTCCACTCTCCCCTCCTGTCTGGCTGCAGCCCCAGGCCGCCCCGCCCCTTTTCCTTGAGGAGACCCCAGACCGCGGTGGGGGTGGGGGTAGGGGGCTTCGTTGCCCCGACACGCCCGAGTATTTGGGCAGAGGGGGCACACCCCGTTTATGCGTTTACATGCCTGCGGGGCCCAGAGGTGCCCCCCCAAGCCCGTGCCCGGTATTGACTCGCTTTGGGGGGTCTCATGCGCCTTGTCACCGGCTCAGGTGAGGTGGTGCCGCTGCGCGCGGTGTCCCTGGAAACCGCTTGGGTGTTGCTCTGGGTATTTACCCACAAGCCGCTCTTCTTGTCCCCAAGCTGGGTAGGTACCCCACAGCCAGTCCTGCGCTTCCCTGGGGGGATTATCAGCCCCCCGCCTCCTGAGTAGACAGGGCTCTTTGTTCCTGAGTACTTGACAGATTAAATGTGTGGGGTGCTTAAAATCCTGGGTCAGCAGGAGCCGAAGAGGGTGGAGCCACCCGCTCTGGGTACAGACCCCAGAGGGTCTGGGGCAGATTCCTGTTTAATCAGGGTGTTCCCGCAGAAACCCGTGCCATCCACCCTGTGGTCCTGGTTTGTTGGGGGCAAGGAGACCACTGCCTCCTCTGCGTGCTGGCCCAGCCGCCTGGGCAGTATATGCCTCAGTTTCCCCATCTGTAAAATGAGATATAATAGCGGCCTCTTCTCAGAATGGCTGGGATGGGGTGGGGGGAGGTCAACGACCATGTACTCAGCAGAAGGAAGCATCCGTTTTTTTCTTTTCTTTTTTTTTTTTAAGATTTTATTTATTTGACAGAGAGAGAATGAGCAGGGGTAGTGGCAGAGGGAGAAGCAGACTCCCCTCTGAGCAGAGGGCATGTGGGGCTCAATCCCAGGACCCCGAGATTATGACCCAAGCCAAAGTCAAACGCTTAACCAACTGAGCAACCCAGAGGCCCCAGGAGCATCCATTCTTTAACTATTATCTGAAACATCTTATTATTTAATTTGTTTCATTATTGTTTCATTATTACACTTATTATTACCTCCTTGTTATTTCCCCCTGGGCCTTTACCCAGAAGCCATGTGGGTCTCTACAGATGTGGGTATTTACCTTCTTTTAAGGGACCTTACCCATGCAAAGTGGGTATTAACCTGCCAGTGGGTCCCCACTGATGTACCCCGGTGTTCCTTCACCCCTGTGTGTCCCCGGAGCTGCGGTCACTGCTGGGGGCCCCAGCTCGCCCCACCCCAGCCTGAGTCACCTCTCTGCTCTGAGCCTTCCCCTCCTTGGTTTCCTGCTTCGGGAAATAGGTTCCTCTCTTGCCTGTTTCTGGGGGAGGGGGCTGGTGCCAGAGAAAGTAGTTTAGCCCAAGAGAACAGGTGTCAAAAGGCCTCATTTCAAAACCTGCAGGGAACAGAATTCGGGGAGACACAGGGGCCTATTCTCCCCAAACTCAAACCTGATTTAGCAGGTGTTTCTACCTTGGGCCTGTCCACCTTCATTGGGCACCAACAACTTTCATGATGCAGACACTTCCTGAGTCCTGTCAGGTCCAGGAAGCCAAAGGTGCCCTGTCTGGGTCCTCAGTTTCCCCATCTGTAAAGTGGTCTCTTTGGGTGGCCTGGGAAGTAGCTGAACTGGCCCTTGGGCAGGTGCTGGGGACACTCCTCTTTGTAAGTGTCTGATGTGGGAGGTGAGGAGTAAGTAGTAAACAGATACATGGACCAGCTGATTGGGCTAGTCAGGAGCAGGGTGGTTTCTCCCAGGAGGTGACATCTGAACAGAGACCAGAATGTGCTGGGAAAGTGTAATTGAGGCAGAAGGCTCAACATGTGCAAAGGCCCTGAGGTAGACCGTTCCTGGTCTGGAGCAGAGGACCCTCAACCTTCATTACAAATCTGATTTGCTGGGTATTTGTGGGCTGCTGCTTCTGTCCTGCCCGCTTCTGCTGTCCTCTCTTTCTTGAGTGGGGGTCCAGGCCCAGCAGTTCACCCTGGAGGCCACATGTTTCGTGCCTTCTGCTGGAATTTGGTTGAAGTCAGCAAGCTTGAGTTGGTGGTGGGACTCAATTCCCGGTGCTCAGCTCAGTGCATGAGGCCCACGAGGTGGTGGCGAGCCCTCCGAAAGCCTGTGGGGCCCGGCACAGACCCCTGTGTTCCCGCTGCAGGACAGGGCAGGGCCGGGCCTTGCCCTCAGTGTTCTGGGGAGCCACGCATGGTGGTGGCGCAGGGGAGGGCCCAGCTGGGACTTCACTAGGTAGGGGGGTGGAACTCTGTGCGCTCAGAGAAGCAGGAGGTTGAATGGTTCGAGGGGAGTGTTCCCGTTCAGGCCAGGTTCAAATCCTGGCTCTGCCACCCTCGCGAGGTGACGGGGAAGCCCCACGTCCCGAGGGCTCAGCCCTGCTCTGACATCTCCTGATAAGTCCCCCCGGGATGCGGACTCTGTTATCGGCCCCAGCAGGCTGCTATTCTGGACTCGGTCCAGCTGCCAGGGTAGAGACACAAGCACTGGAGCCCTGGGGAGGCCGTGGGTGGGCTGGGGCTCACGGTGGGGGGCTCGAGCCTCAGGGAGGCAGCCCTCAGGTTGGAGCCAGCCTCACAGTCACTGGCTCTGTGCTGACTTGATTTGCCTCGTCCTGTCTTTGCTGCCTTCTTTGCAACGGTGGGATCTCGGTTTCGTGACTCTGCCTCAGTTGCAATTGTGTATAATGGGCATCAACTTGATATCACTGGCCTCCTGGCATGATCGTGATGGTGAAAATGAACATTCAGTCCAGGGACGATGCTGTGATCAACAGTGTGACATAGGGGGTGAGCTCCCCATAACAGGAGGAAACCAAGCAGGTGGTGCCTGAGTCAGTGGGGGAGGGTGCCTGTCCTGGCCCTCTTGGCTCTGAGTGTCCCCTTTCAGACCCACAGGCACCTTTTTATCTTCACTTTGCAGAGAGTGAGCTGAGGCTCTAGGTAACACAGCGAAGCATCCTAGCTGGGATTTGAACTCAGGGCTGAGATTCCAGGGTCCACCCAGTGCCTCTTCCTGTTGAGGGGTGCTTGTTCATGTGTGAGTTTATTCATGAGGCAACGGCATGGATTTTGGTGGAAACTGTTAACTACTGAGCCTTGGGCTGCTCGCCTGCCCCACCGTGACGGTCAGGCAGTGCGGAGTCTCATCAGCCTGTTTGCTTTTTGACCAAGATGTAATGGCCAGCCTATATCGTACCGATACTTAATGCTGGGGACGCTTTACATATGTATAGACCCTGAGGAGCACTGGCTTCCTTCCTAACCCCTACAAGGGTACTTGTCTCCACCGTCCTAGAGTTTCATGGTTTGGAGGGGAGACGCCACACTTCTGTTTGTAGTTTTTGTCCTGGGAACTTGGGGTACTAGGAAAGTTTGGAGGGGTATTTTGGACTCTCGGTTCCACTCAGTCGTGGAATCGTGGGATTATTTTGAGAACCGATCCCGCGTCCCTGGCATGGCTGTGAATGTCTGCGTGGGGATTACCGTGTCGTGGGCGAGGTGGGCAGTTTTCAGTGAAGTAGAATGTACCGTGATCAGAAAAACAAAGCAGTGAGGTTTACACAGGGGGTTGGGGGCTCCTGGGAGGTTTGAACAGAGCCAAAGGAGATGAGTGAGTGAGCCATTCAGAGTCTGGGGGAGCATGCACCGGGCAGGGGCACCGGCGCAGAGGCCCCCAGGTGGGACTGTGCCCGGCATGCCGGAGGGGCAGCAAGGAGGCCATGTGCTCTCAGCCTGTGGTCTGGGGGTCATCGGGGGCTGACCAGGAAGGTGGGAACTCCTTGCCAGGACATTTCCATCTAGCGCCCTCTCCTACTCCCTGTGTCTGCAGGAGACCCTCGAGTCCCCAGTGGGAGTCCCGGCCAAGCTGCTAATCCATCTCCACCATTAATGCCATTTGCCTGGAGGAGGACAGATTAGTTCCGAGGGGGCCACTTCAGCCCCACCTCTGGGCACATTTCAGGGGGACTCTGGGGACTTGAGGCAGATGGGCTCAGGCATCACCTTGAGCTTCTGGAGGCTGTTTCCTGGTTTATCTGCTGCTGGCACGGGAGATGCTCCATTAAATCAAGTCTCCTGAGAAACTCCCAGAGGAGGGTGGTGGTCAAATCCTGGAGACTCTGGGTCCTGCCAGCTTGCAGTTACGATCTGGAAGCCTGGGGGAGAGGGGAGAAGCTTTTCTTGGCCACCCACCCACAATGTGAATTTGGGCAAGTGTCTTCTCTTCTCCGGGCCCCAGTTTCCTAATCTGTCTTCACAGTTGTACAGGCCTCCTGGGTGATGTGACCATGAAACAAAATGAAATTTGAAGGGTCTAGGGCTCCACAGAGCTCCCCATTGCTGGGGGAAACCAAGCAGGTGATGGCTATGGTACAGCGGCTGTCGTGGGGCTCTGCCTGGGGGTCCTGGCCTGTGTTGGCCCTGAGGCCTGCCTCCCCACCCCAACCCCGGCCCACAGGCCCCTTCCGGGCTGCCTGCCCGCTCTAGCTGGCTCCCAGGTGAAGAGGCTGTCAGCCTCCAAGCGGAAACAACACTTCATCAACCAGGCTGTGCGGAACTCAGACCTCGTGCCCAAGGCCAAGGGGCGGAAGAGCCTCCAGCGCCTAGAGAACAGTGAGCAGGGCTTGGGGGCACCTCCTGGGGGTTCCTAGGGCTCACATGAGAATGGTGTGTATGTTGGTATTATCTGTTGCTTTTGCCATGAGTCTGACCCTGAGCTGGGCAACGCTGGGGCTGGGCCTTAAGGAGCTCTGGGCATTGGAGCTTGGGTTTTCAAAGATGTCTAGGAGTTCAACAAGCCAGGGAGGAGTAGGAGTTCTGGAGGAGGAGGCTAGATGGTTTCTGTGCCTTCTGGGAAAGACAGTTGGAGCTTGGAGGTAGGGAGACTGGTGTGAGCCACAGGGTAAAGGCCCTAAATGCAGAGACCAGGGGTTTCTATGGAGACTGGGGGGCCCCAAGTGCCACCCCCCCCCAGCCCAGAGACCATCTGTTTCCATCTAGCCCAGTACCTCCTAACCCTGCTGGAGACAGATGGGGGCACAGCTGGTCTGGACGATGGGGACCTGGCCCCCCCGGCAGCACCCGGGATCTTCGCAGAGGCCTGCAGCAATGAGACCTACATGGAGGTGGGGCTCCCGTGCCCTCCTCCTCCCTCTGCTCTGGCTGCACTGGCCCCTCTCTTGTTCTCGCCACACCTGGCCTGTGCTGGTCCCTCCCTCAGGAGTGCCCATCTGCACCAATCCCCCGCTGGTCCCTTGATGAACACCCTCTCTGCTTCCCTCGGGGTCCCCAGACCAAGCCAGAGCTCCCACCACACCCCAGAACTTCCCAGCACTCCTGATTCATCTGCCCATCATTGGGAATGATTGAGTCCACTGGGGGCGTATTTGGCCCACATCACTCCCCTGCCCCAGGCAGGTCTGCAGGTACCCCATAAACTCCTGGCCAAGCCCAGTGGGCAGATGTGTCTACGAGGAGTATGTCCACACACTCTGGCCCTCTGTGCCCATTGGCTAAATGGAGAACCTGGGGCTGGAGACACGCAGTCATTAGCCTAGGTCCTGCCTGCCTCTCTTCTAGGTCTGGAATGACTTCATGAACCGCTCTGGGGAGGAACAGGAAAGGGTTCTCCGCTACCTGGAGGATGAGGGCAAGAGCAAGACGCGGAGGAGGGGGCCTGGTCGCGGGGAGGACCGACGGAGAGGTGTGGGCCTAGATGGGAGGCTGGGAGGACCTGAGGAACGGAGGGGGGCCTGGCTGATCATGGTTTGGGCGGGCCAGGGACAGGTGGGGAGGAGCCTGTGCGGGGGCGGTGCCCCGGGGACGGGTGGGGTGGAGCCTGGTGTGGGGGCGGTGCCCCGGGGGATGGGTGGGGAGGAGCCTGGTGTGGGGGCGGTGCCCCGGGGGACGGGCGGGGAGGAGCCTGGTGTGTGGGCGGTGCCCTGGGGGATGGTTGGGGAGGAGCCTGGTGTGTGGGCGGTGCCCCGGGGGATGGGCGGGGAGGAGCCTGGTGTGTGGGCGGTGCCCTGGGGGATGGTTGGGGAGGAGCCTGGTGTGGGGGCGGTGCCCCGGGGGACGGGTGGGGAGGAGCCTGTGCGGGGGCGGTGCCCCGGGGGACGGGTGGAGGAGCCTGTGCGGGGGCGGTGCCCCGGGGGGGAATGGGCGGGGAGGAGCCTGGTGTGGGGGCGGTGCCCCGGGGGATGGGCGGGGAGGAGCCTGGTGTGGGGGCGGTGCCCCGGGGGATGGGCGGGGAGGAGCCTGTGCGGGGGCGGTGCCCCGGGGGGGAATGGGCGGGGAGGAGCCTGGTGTGGGGGCGGTGCCCCCGGGGGATGGGTGGGGACGAGCCTGGTGTGGGGGCGGTGCTCCCGGGGGATGGGTGGGGACGAGCCTGGTGTGGGGGCGGTGCCCGGGACTGGTGGGGAGGAGCCTGGCTTGTGGGCAGGCCAGAGGCTTGCTCCAGCGGCTGCCCCACGCAAGGAAATCTTGTAGAGGACCCGGCCTACACGCCCCGTGACTGCTTCCAGCGCATCAGCAGGCGTCTGAGAGCCGTCCTCAAGCGGAGCCGCATCCCCATGGTGAATATCAGGCCAGGCCTCATATTTCTCCACCTGCCTGGTCTTTTTTGATGGCTTTTTTTTCTCACCTTCTGAATTGGCGGTGGTGTGATGGGAGATCTTTTATCCAGTGCAGGTGGTGTTGGTGGAGACGGGGCAGAATACAGACCAGACCAGTGTGATCAGCGTGCAGGAACCAGGGCTGGGAAAGGGCTTTCCCGGGGGGGGGGGGGGGGGCAGGGACAATGCAGGTCGGTACTGCAGGATGCGTAGGAGTTCACCAGGCAGAAGGCACAGGAGTTCACCAGTATGGCGATATCTCAGTCCTGCTATCTGTGGAAAGGGTGAGGTAGCCTCATGTAGCAGGTCAAAGGCCACATTTGAAGCTAGGGCTTTGGGCTCCAAAGGCAGCCCTGGGCACGGGGCCTGGGCAGCTTGTCCACAGTCTCACGGTTGGCCTCACCCCTAGGCCCGTTTCTCCTGCAGGAAACGCTGGAAACCTGGGAGGAGCGATTGCTGAGGTTCTTCTCTGTGTCTCCCCAGGCCGTGTACACGGCCATGCTGGACAACAGGTGACTGGGTGGGAATGAGCGCTGTGTGCTCCGCCAGGGGTCTGGCCCTGGCCCGCGACCACTTACCATCCATTCCCCTCCAGTTTCGAGAGGCTCCTGCTTCACGCCATCTGCCAGTACATGGACCTCATCTCAGCCAGTAAGTGCTGCTGGCCCGCAGGACCCCACCTGGCTGGTGCAGGCCAGGGAAGCCAAGGCCAGAGTCACGCAGGGTCTGGCTACTCAGGGGGAGGCCTCTCGGGGAGGAGGAGCGGCATGAGCAAATGGTGGGTGGTGGGACTGATGATGACGAATGATGAATGATGATGCATTCATTCATCAGAGGCCCCTCGTGAGCCTGGCTCCATGCTGGGTGATGTTGTGGGCACAGATGCTCCTCAGTCTGCATCTTCAGGGCCGCAGGGAGAGAGGGGCCTGTGTGGCATCCGGGGCCCCCAGGACGAGAGGCAAAGTTCTATTTAGCTGTAGCCCCTCTCCACTGTGCCACACATGTGACATTGACCAGTCCCCTAGGGAGGTCCTCACAGGCCCTTGCTCCCTCTGGGTGCCCCATTGGGTCCTTGCTCCTCATCGGCGCCTCCTGCCCAGAGTTGCTGAGGAGACGGTTTCCATGGCAACCCTAGGATGGTTCCTCCTAAGTCCTCCCTTGGTGGATTTGCAGCCCCCATACCTCTCTTTGTTCCCACAGACTCGGGACAGAAGGGCTGGGCTGGGGGGTTGCTTCTCTGCCGGAGTTGAGCCGAGGCCTGAACCCAGAGGAGGTTGGGCCCTGACCAGATGGGGAGTAAGGGAGCTGGAACGGCCCAGGCAAAGGCCTGGAAATGGGACCGAGCTTGGGGTGCGCTGGGCTAGTTCAGGTTTGGGAGTGAAGGGAAGTGAGGGAGAGGGAGGCTGGTGGGGGCTGGGGTCCCCCGTGAGGGCAGGGATGGAGGTGGTGACCTGGGGGCCCAGGACTCCCGCGGTCCGGTCACTGCTGCCCTCCTTGCCCCCCTCGCAGGTGCTGACCTGGAGGGCAAGAGGCAGATGAAGGTCAGCAATCGGCACCTGGACTTCCTGCCACCGGGGCTGCTCCTGTCTGCGTACCTGGAACAGTGCAGCTGATGACAGCCCCCCCGCCCCCCCCCCGCTGCCTCCCCCCCCCCGCTGCCTCCCCCTTGCCCAGACCTCAGATACCATTTGCTACAGTATCTTTATTATTTTGAGAATTTGTCCCTGTAGACACGCTCTTCCCCTCGGGTGTCTCTCTCTCACTCTGGCCCCTTCCCTGTCCACCTCTCCCAGATAAACGCTGGGGGCTGGGGCCACCCGGGACTGGCCTGGCCTTGCAGCTCCCCACTCTGGGACTTGTATTCGAGCGAGGAGACCCGGCCTGGTCATCTCCGTGTTCCTTCGTTCTGCTTTTCCAGCCCCGTTTGAAGCTTAAGCGAGGAGTGAGAGGCTGGGTTTTTATCACTTTTAATGAATTTGGCATGATTTGTTGTAGATTTTTAAATTTCCCTTTTGGGAAGAAAAACCAAAAACTTGCCCCAACTGATAAATCGGGGGACTTTGTTCTAGTCCCTGCTTAACCCCCCCTTCCCAGTTTTTGGCTTGGGGGGGTCTCTGGGGCTCTGCCCCTTTTTCCAGGAGTGTTCTGTCGTGTGCACGCGTGTGCGTGTGTGTGTGTGTGTGTGTGCGCGTGCCCCGCAACCTAGGACAGAAGCTACATCTTAAAGGCTGGTCTTACCACCTTTTTGGAATGTGTGCTGTTCTCCCCTGGTGGCTTTTGGTGGCTCTTGTGGCCCTGTCTGCTCTGCACACCTCCTCCCTTCATACTGGGGGATCGGGACTTCCAGCTAGAAGCCTCTGCCCTCCGACTGCCCCATTCCCCTCTTCGTGTCCCCTTGCCCCCTACCCCCTGCCCAGCTCTGGCCTGTTGCCTTGGGGTGTCCTCACACTGGTCACCCTGGCGTGTCCCACAAGAGCAGAGCTGGGGGACACCCCTCCCGTGTGTGTGGCTGGTTGTGCTTTGGGAAAAGTGGAGAGTTCAATAAATTTCTGGTGCTCTGGTCTCCAGCTGTGGGGTTTTCCTTTCCTCCAATAGGTGCTCAGGAGGTGCTTAGGTCCTGGTCAACGAGGGCTGCAGGCCTCAGGGGATGAAGCTTCACACTGAGTGACACCCCACCTGTGAGGCAGGTGTATGCGGAGATGCTGCTGGGAGCCCTGGGGCCATTGGCTCTGCTGCCCTGGCTTGTCCCCTTCCCAGGTGCCCAGGTTCAAACCCCAGCTCTGCCACTTCCAGGCTGTCAGTAGTCCAAAAGGTCCCTTGTGTGAGCCTCCCGGGGTGGCCACAACGAAGGGGCTGCGGCTTAAAACCACAGGAATTTATTGTCTCCAGTCCTGGAAGCCAGAAGTCCAAACTCAACCAGGCAGGGCCCTGAGGCTCCAGGGGAGGGTCCTTCTTGTCTGTTCCTGCTTCCGGGGGTCCCTGGCGTTCCTTGGCTTGTGGCCGCATCATTGCAGCCCCCGCCTCTGTCTTCCCCGGGCCTCCCTGTGTTCCTTCCCATCGTCTTCCCTGTGTGTGTGTCTGGGACTGGCCGGGGGTCCTGCAGGACGTCCACAGTCCGGGTGCGTCCCATCAGGGGTCCCTGCTGCCCAGGCGGCTTCTGCCTGCGGACGCTGGCCCTGGTCCCCTGGCCGGGCGTGCTGGTCCGGCTTCACTCCTGGGAAGCTCCTTCCCCGCCACACTGTCCTCGGGGTGCAGCTGACGCACGGGGGTGGGAGCTGGGAGCCGCCTCCCTGGGGGGCAGAAGATCTGCGTTCATTACTGGGAATCCTGCGGGGACTTTGGTCTCTTCTCCCTCAGGTATTCACTTATTCAGCCGTTGATATCAGTTGGGACACATGAGGATTTATTTTCCAGTTTGGGTTATGACCCAATACCACTTTACTCCGTCGTCCAGATTGTTCCGGGTTCAGCCGGTGTCTGAGGCAGCCCATCATCGTGGGGTTTGATTTTTTGAGCCCCGTCCCTTCTGGCACCACAGGATGGTCCAGCTAGGCTTGTGTGTAGAAACCCAGATGTGGACGCTTGGGTGTGCTGCACCCCGTCTTAGCAGACATTTTAGAAGTTTAAAGACAGACGCTACAGAATGCACGTCCACGTGGTGGCACAGTGGACAGGGGGCACCTGAGTGGCCAGCGCGAGAGACGGAATCCCAGGTCCCCAGAGGGAAGGGCCAGCCTCGCAGGGCGCCGAGGACCGCCCCCGTTTTGGCTGCAGCTAGGGCACGGCGCTGCGTCATCCCGCCCCTGTGCCGGGATCGCCGGGATCGCGGGGACCGGTCCTCCGCGGGGTAAAAGCCTCGACGTGCGGAGCCTCAGTTTCCCCACCCGCGGATGTCAGAGAAGAGCAAAATATGGAACGCTTCACGAATTTGCGTGTCATCCTTGCGCAGGGGCCATGCTAATCTTCTCTGTATCGTTCCAATTTTAGTATATGTGCTGCCGAAGCGAGCACAATGTTGCTCTTGACCCAGGCACTATTTATAGTGCTTAGAATAAATGACTTTACACAAAGGGTGAATTCTCTTACAGCGGGTCAGCGACACATTCTTTTCTAGATTCGTACAACATATAGAATAACGAAATGGGATCATTCACTGAAGTGAGAAAGCGTTCACTGTTCTGCCAAATATAACTCAGGTGGCTTCTGGGACGCCACTAAAAGCCGTATGCAAATGCGCCGGAAGCGGGGTTGAGTCGCCGCCTTCCCAGAAGTCTCTGGGAAGCGGCCGCGCTGCGCGGGCAAACTCGTTGCTCCCGGGGAAGATGGCGGTGCCGGAGCCGGGGAGCTAGGGCGAGTGCAGGCAGCGGCTGCCTACTCGGCTTGGCGCCTGGGCCGGCTCGGTGAGCGCGGGGCTGCGGGGGCCGGAGAGGTCGGCCAGCCTCCGGTCGGCGCCCGCAGCTGGGGGGAACGCAGCCCGGAGAAGGCGGGACAAGCGGGCCGGGGGCGGGGCCTGCGGGGTCAGAGGGCGGGCCTCGGGGGACGGAGGGTGCTGGGCACACGGCCGGGGGCGGGCGGGGTCTGGGGCTTGTGGCGGAGACTTGTGTGAAGCCGGGGGCGAGCTGGGGTCGGATGCGGAGAGCCGGGGGAGGCCGGGCGGGGCCGGGGGGCGGGGCTCAAGGGTAATGGGGGATTTGGTGGTGCGACCGGGGGGCCCTGTGTACGGCGGTAGATGCTGGCAGGCGAAGGGTTTGGGGTCTCTGGGATGGGTCTGAGAGTTTAGGCCGGGCCTGGGGGCTCAAGGGGCCATCCGAAAGCAAAGATTGTAGGGGATGGGCTTGGGGATGGAGGCTTCGGGGGCGGGACTTAAGGACTCGCAGGCGCTTGTGGGCGGGGCCTTGGTGTCCCCGGTCAGGGCTTGGAGAAGTAGGGGGACCTGGGGGTAGTGATTGAGAAAAATGGGGCTGATCGCACTTGTAATCTCACCGGACTCCTGCGAAAGAAAGGAAAGTAACCTATGATCGATGCTGGCACGTAGAGAGCCACGAGGAAAAGTTCACCATCATTACTTTTGTTAGACTTCTTTAAGTTGCACCTCTGCCTCCCCTGGAGGCGGTGTCCTCGCTGCTCTTGCGTATCTGTGGGCTCTTCCTCCAGGACAGACCCAGGGCCCGACCTCTATGCACACTGCCCACTGCCCTCATCATTGCTTACTTGGACCAGTGCATTCACCTTCACCCCATCCCTGGCTGTGCACTCCAGACCGCCAGAGGGGTCCTGTTCAAATGTAGATAGCTCACAGCCCTCTGGGGGCCCCCCCTCCCACTAGGGTGAAAACCTCCAGGGCCCTGTAGGACTCGCCCCCGTCACCTCCTGCCCCCACCTTGCCCCCTTTCCCTTCGCTCATCTGCTCCAGCCACATGGGCCGCTTGGCCACTCCTCCAACGCCCGAGGGGCCATCCGTCCTCTGGGTCTTTGCACAGGTGTTCCCTCCACCTGCAGTGAACTTCCCCCAGACATCTGCATGCCTTGCTCCCTCACAACTACACTGGGATGTTGTCTTTCTGATTAGGCCTCCCTGTTCCTCCATGTTTATTTATTTTATTTTTATTTTTTTTAAAGATTTTATTTATTTATTTGACAGAGAGAGACACAGCGAGAGAGGGAACATAAGCAGGGAGAGTGGGAGAGGGAGAAGCAGGCGCCCCGCAGAGCAGGGAGCCCGATGCGGGGCTCGATCCCAGGACCCCGGGATCATGACCTGAGCCGAAGGCAGACGCTTAACGACTGAGCCACCCAGGCGCCCCTATTTATTTTATTTTTTAAAAGATTTTATGTATTTGAGAGAGAGAGAGAGGGAGCATGAGTCAGGGGCAGAGGCAGAGGGTGAGGGAGAAGCAGACTCCCCGCTGATAAGGCAGCCCGACACTGGGCTTGATTCCAGGACCCTGAGATCATGACCCCAGCCGAAAGCAGATGCTTAACTGACTGAGCCACCCAGGTGCCCCTCCCTCCATGTTTAAAATGCAGCTTCCCTTACACAACACACGAGACCCAAGGGCAGGGATTGGGTTCATTTCATTCCCTGTGGTAAGCCAGCGTCCAGCGTGGAACTTGGCATCCTGCAGGGACTCAGAGAATGTCAGTGTCAACCTCCTCCCTCAGGAGCTGCTGACCATCCTCATCCTCGGTGTGTGACCTGTGGCATGTGGGCACAATGGATCTGGCTTACGTCTGCGAGTGGGAGAGATGGCCCAAGAGTACCCACTGCCCGTCAGTGCCCCTGGCCTGTGCTTGGTCCTGCCGCAACCTCATTGCCTTCACCACTGACCTTCGAAATGATGACCAAGGTGTGCTTCCTTGCCCCCCAGCCCAGCCCCCCTCGCCTGGTGTCCCCATTGGGGAACTGGGTCTCCAGCCCTGCCTGGGAGTCACCCTTCACCCATGTGGGCCCTCTCAGGGTTTTCTCATCTACAACTGGGGGTGGTGAGGACCCTAACCTCACAGGTGTGCAAAGGGCAGATGCACTGCTCTCCTATACCTGGTGCTGGGGTGGGGTAGGGGGGAAGACCCTGGAATCACCCCTTTGGGATGGAATGGGGCAAGGGATGTGCGGTCCCCTAGGGCTTGGAGACTTGATGCGCAGTTTTCCAGACCATACATGTTACTATCTTGTTTTTGGAAGCCTGGAAATTACTTTGCTGGGACCTGTTTTCTGTCTGTTGTTTAAACAATGTGTGCTTGTTGGAGAAAATTAGAAAAGCAAAGGAATTTAGCATAAGGAAAAAAAAACCACGGAGAGATGCCCACCATTAACATCTGGGGATCATTTTCTTCTAGTTTTTTCTACGTCTCTTCTAAAAACATGACCACGCTTATGGCGAGGTCACAGGCCTGCTTTGGTCTCCTTGTTAGCACCGGGGCTGTCTACACGGTCAACAGCAGAGCAGCCCTCTGCCATCCCCGTGGGTGGGATGTTCCCTGGATTCCTCCCTGAGCCCTCCTGGGGTCATCAGAAGCTTCAGGGTTGTTATGGTTGCTGTGTTGACCGTGTGCTGTCCTCTGCAGACCTCACCCGCATGATCCATATCCTGGATACAGAGCACCCCTGGGATGTGCACTCCGTCAACTCAGAACACAGCGAGGCCATCACCTGCCTCGAGTGGGACCAGTCGGGTGAGGATGGGCCGGGGGCGGGTGGTCCTGCATGGCTGAGGGAGACAGTGATGTTCATCCTTGATCCTGAATCTCAAGGCAACGTGCTCTCTTTTCCTGGTCACGTCCCCAGAATACACAGCTGGGACTGGTAGCCTCAACCTGTGGCTTTGTGGCCACGACTCTTCACATTCCCCACATGCACACTTGTTTTAGGAGCACCCTTGTGCCACTCCCCTGCTTCACTGCTCCGAGGCCTGCTCCTCCGGGCCCTGGATGTACTACCAGTAGCTGCCCCCGCTCACGGTGAGGGTTTGCCCCCTACAGGCTCCCGGCTCCTGTCGGCTGATGCTGATGGGCAGATCAAGTGCTGGAGCATGGCAGACCACCTGGCCAACAGCTGGGAGAGCCACGTGGGCAGCCTGGTGGAAGGGGACCCCATCGTGGCCCTGTCCTGGCTGCACAATGGTGTGAAGCTGGCCCTGCACGTGGAAAAGGTGGGTGTCCTGCCTGAGCAAGTGGGTGCAGTAGGTGAGATTATTCACCCTGCTTGTTCACCTGCTTGTTCACCTGCTGCTCCTCTCCCACCACCAGCATCCTTTGGTTTTTCTAGTACTGGGCCCAACTCATGCTTGCAATTAAGCTGTCATCATCTGTGTCTTCAGTGAGCCACCTATTTAACTGATGGCCGCTGTCCTCAGCGGACCTTTCCATTTAACTGATGGCCGCTGTCCTCAGCGGGCCTTTCGTTTAACTGATGGCCGCTGTCCTCAGCGAACCTTCCATTTAACTGGTGGCTGCTGCCCTCAGTGGGCCTTTTCCATTTAACTGATGGCCGCTGTCCTCAGCAAACCTCCCATTTAACTGTTGGCTGCTGTCCTCAGTGGGCCTTTCCGTTTAACTGAGGGCCGCTGTCCTCAGCAAACCTTCCATTTAACTGATGGCTGCTGTCCTCAGCGGGCCTTCCATTTAACTGATGATTGTTGTCCTTAGTGAACCTCCTGTTTAACTGGTGGCTGGCATCCTCAGGGAACCACTGATGGTTGGTTCTCAAAATCCAATTCACTGTTAGATTCAGTTATATCCCAGAATTCCTCTTTCTGTGCCCCCAGAGGGGGGGTTGTCAGGTCACAAAGGACAGACGCCTAAAGCCTGGTCAGGATGCTCTCAGCTGGGGCTGGCATTGGCAGTAAACAGACCCCTTGCTCCCTTCTCTCCCCATAGTCAGGTGCCTCCAGCTTCGGTGAGAAGTTCTCCCGCGTCAAATTCTCACCGTCACTCACGCTGTTTGGCGGCAAGCCTATGGAGGGCTGGATCGCAGTGACAGTCAGTGGCCTGGTCACCGTGTCCCTGCTCAAGCCCAGTGGGCAGGTGCTGACGTCAACGGAGAGTCTGTGCCGGCTGCGTGGCCGTGTGGCCCTGGCCGACATCGCCTTCACCGGCGGTGGCAACATTGTGGTGGCCACTGCGGATGGCAGCAGCGCCTCTCCCGTGCAGTTCTACAAGGTGTGCGTGAGCGTGGTCAGTGAGAAGTGCCGCATCGACACCGAGATCCTGCCCTCGCTCTTCATGCGCTGCACCACTGACCTCAACCGCAAGGACAAGTTCCCCGCCATCACCCACCTCAAGTTCCTGGCCCGGGACATGTCGGAGCAGGTGAGCTCCTGTCCGGGGGGTGCCCGCCCCCCGGCTGCAGCAGCAGAACTCCACACGTTTCTCATCTCAAGCGTTGGGGTCAGGAGTCTGATGCGGGCCTCACGAGGCTAAAACCCCGGTGTGAGCAGGGCTGGTCCCCCCGGGGGCCCCTGGGAGACCTGTCTGCTGCCTTTTCCTGGCTCGTGGGCCCCCCCTGCATCCTCACCGCCGGCAGCACGGGCTCTGTTCATCTCTGGGACTCCCACCCTCTGCCTCCCCCTCCTGAGGACTCTGGGCCCCAAAGCCTACAGATCCTGGAAGTCGGGATGGAGTCCTCTTTGGGGACATCTTTGTGGCCGTTGGTCAGTGGTCACCCAGGGCTCCAGTGTAACCACACATCAGTAAGGCCCCCGACTTTGTGAAGCCTTGATGGTTTCCTCGGCTGCCCTCTGCTTTCCACTGGGGGGATGGCCACCGGCGCGACATCTGCCATTCCAGCCCCGCCCTCCTGACCAGCTGCTGCCGTCCCCAGGTGCTCCTGTGTGCGTCCAGCCAGATGAGCAGCATCGTGGAGTGCTGGTCCCTGCGGAAGGAGGGGCTTCCTGTGAACAATGTTTTCCAGCAGATCTCACCTGTGGGTGAGTCCCCCCGCTCCTGGGGCACTGGGCTTCCAGCGCAGCGTGCGGGAGCTGCTCCGAACAGCTACACGGTGCCGGCCCGCTCCACCCTCTTCACGCCTGCTGTGCAGCCGCTTCATTCCCGTCCTGGAGAGCCCCCTGTCCTGAGGCTCAGAGACATAAGGTCCCCCAGTCGTCCCACAGGCGGGTAGCCTGACTGCCTCACTCTGACGCCTCCTGTGGGGAGCATGTGCCTGCTTGAGGGAACAGCAGTGCAAAGGTCCTGGGGCAGAGACCAGGAGCTAGAGTGGCTGAGCAAGCAGGGGCACAAATACGCATTGCGGCAGCGCTGTGGGTACACACAGCCCGCTGGGCTGCAGAGGCCAGTTAATCCTAAAAACCACACAATCCTCCAAAAAGTCTGGTCTGTGGTGAGGAAACCGAGGCCTAGAGGGCGTGACTGAGTTGGCGCAGAATGTACCCACTGGCTCACCTCCCCCTCCCCTGCACCCATGTGGAACCCGCAGTGGCTCCAGATGGCCCTGACCTCCCCCCCACCCCCCCAAGGCGCGCCCCCTCTCCCTGACGGACCCTGGGACGTGCTAGCCCAGCCTGAAGTGACTGAGAAGCCAGAAAAGCCTCTGGGCTTTCACCCCCCCGGGGCCCACACACAGAGATGATTTCCAGTAGACGAGAGCCGGGCTCTGCTGACGAGCGCTAATGGAGCCTGGAGTGGCTGGCTGTGCCCGGGGCGGGTGGGGGGTACTCGGGACCCGCTAGCGAAGCTGTGTCAAGAGGCCCCCGTGGCTCCTGCCCCCATGGGGCAGTTACATAAGCTGCGCGCTGTGGGGCAGAGTGATTAACGTGAAGACGGTCACAGCTGCCCTTTGCCCAGACCCCGCGTCCTCAGCTTGGCGGCGGCGGGCAGGGCCACAGGTGTGCATGGCCCCCTGCCCCCGAGCAGAGGGTGACCAGCCCCAGGGCCAGCCTGGCCACAGCCACGACCTAGCGTTTGTGCCCCGTTCAGGTGCAGATGGCTTGGCATGCTGCCTGGACGTCCGCCGTGGTGACTATTACAGCCCTGTTGTCCCTGTTGGGTACTGAATTACCTTCTGGCCTTAGGCAGTCTCAGTGCTCTCTGGGCCTCAGTTTCCCCTGGGGGCAGAGCTTGCCCGGACTCCCTCCCTGGGCTCACGGCAGGTTTATAAGCTGTGACAAGCCATTCAGGGCAGAGCTCTAAGGCGGAGGGGTGGCAGGGAGGAGCTGTGTGATAGCTGTCGCCGTGTGACAGACCAGCCCCAGGCTCAGTAGCTCAAAACCACAGCTCCACGCTGTGCTGGGAGGGGCCGCCTCTGCTGCTCGGCCTGGTTTGCGTGTCTGCTGTCCGCTGCCAGGCCATCCGGGCTGCTGCCTGTCAGCTGGGCACCTCATCTCCCCCCATGGCACGCGTGTCCCTGCAGGCCTGCCCCGGCGCGTCCCAGCGCATGAGCACTGTGGGAGTCTCTGCCCGTGTCACGTTTGCCAGCACCCACTGGCCAACCCTGGATTCACGGAAACCAGTCCGCCAGTTGTTGGGGGCTTTTATCACCAAGAGTGTGGGTGCAGGGGGGCCGATCTGTGGCACCTTGACCGTCCAGCTCAAGTCTCATAAGGCGGGCAGAGCTGCCCCCCACCCCCGGGACCACTTACATCACAAGAAAACCCGACGCAGGCTGGCCGGGTCTCAAGGGTGTGTGTGGTGGTGGGGTCGGGGTGCTCCCACCGGCCCCAGCCTCGTGGTCCCGTGAAGTCCCAGGGCAGGATCATGCTGGTCCAGCTTTTGTCCCCGGCCCGTCGTGAGCCGTATGCCTGGCTGGGCCGTGGAGCGCTCTGAGTGGCCATGCTGGGGCAGGGTCCCCAGTGCAGGGCCAGAGGCGGGGGCCAGGGTGGCGTGCCTGGCGCCCCCTGCAGGGATCCGCCCTGCTGCATGTCTCATCTGTTCTGCCCCCCCCACCCCGTTTGCAGTCGGCGACAAACAGCCCATGATTCTGAAATGGCGTATCCTGTCCGCCACCAACGACCTGGACCGTGTGTCTGCCGTGGCGCTCCCTAAGCTGCCCATCTCGCTCACCAACACTGACCTGAAGGTGGCCAGCGACACCCAGTTCTACCCCGGCCTCGGTATTGCTCCCTCTCCGCGGGCAGCCCCTTCCCACCCTAGCTGCCGGCGGGTGTCCCCAGCGCTCCGCATGGCTCAGTTGCCTGCACTCCCACCTGCAGGGCTGGCCCTGGCCTTTCACGACGGCAGCGTCCACATCGTGCACCGGCTGTCGCTGCAGAGCATGGCCGTCTTCTACAGCTCCGCGGCCCCGCGCTCCGCCGACGAGCCGGCCATCAAGCGTCCACGGGCCACCGGCCCTGCCGTCCACTTCAAGGCCATGCAGCTCTCCTGGACCTCGCTGGCCCTGGTCGGCATCGACAACCACGGGAAGGTGAGCTTCGAAGCTCTGGGCCTCAGGGAAGAGTGAGGGGTGGGCCCTGGGACCCCCATTCCTGTCCCTGCTGCTGGACAGCCCAAGATTCCTCATCTGTGTGGTGAGGTTCCTCTGACCCTCTGGGGTCCCAGAGAAAGGTCTGCTGTGGTCTGGGGCGCCCAGTAGGTGCTCAGCAAGCAGGAGCCGTGAGGATGGTTGCTCTTCACCGTGGTGACGGACATAAGCCTCCTGTGGCACCAGGGCTTCCTAGGTGCTTAGTAAATGTTTTTGTTCCCCAGGGGGCCTTGGCCTGGCAGATGGGCGCGCTGTGCACGCTCACCCTCCGCCCCAGGCAGGCCCGGCCCCCCACTTTCCATTGCAGACCCCTCACGAAATCAGCTTCTGTGAGTCGCTTTTCTTTGTGCCTCCCGCCTGAATCCACTTACTGTTGGCCCTGTCCTCGGTGTGTCCATGTGGCAGGCAGGCCAGGAGGTTTCTCCTTGTGAGAGGGGTTCCGCTTCTGGAGACCCTGTGGCCCACAAGTGGATTTGCAAGGCCCAGGGAGGGAGCGCTAGGTGCCTGGGGTCACTAGGTATGGGGCTGGGGCCCAGGTCCCCCCGGCACTCTCCTCCCTGCCTGAGGGTGCAGCCGGCTCGGCCCTCACCTGGTGCTTCCCCCTCCGGCAGCTGAGCATGCTGCGCATCTCGCCGTCCATGGGCCACACGCTGGACGTGAGCTTGGCCCTGCGGCACCTGCTCTTCCTGCTGGAGTACTGCATGGTGACGGGCTACGACTGGTGGGACACGCTGCTGCACGTGCAGCCCGGCATGGTGCAGAGCCTGGTGGAGAAGCTGCACGAGGAGTACACGCGCCAGAACGCAGCCCTGCAGCAGGTAGGCTCGCTGCCCCCACCCCACTAACGAGCTCCGAACCTCGGCATCTTCTGCGAGAAGTCAGCCCCCCGGGGGGCTCTGGCGGAAGCTGCTTCCCGGCCCCCTTGGGGGGCTGGCCCTGCCCGTGGGCCGCCCACTCCCACCGCCTGTCCCCACCCAGGTCTTGTCCACCCGGATCCTGGCCATGAAGGCCTCGCTGTGCAAGCTGTCACCCTGCACGGTGGCCCGTGTGTGCGACTATCATGCCAAGCTCTTCCTTGTGGCCGTCAGCTCCACGCTCAAGTCCCTCCTGCGCCCCCACTTCCTCAACACACCCGACAAGAGTCCCGGCGACCGGCTGACCGAGGTCTGCACCAAGATCACCGACGCCGGTGGGTCCTGCCCCCGACACCCTTCACGAGCGGTCATCCTAAGCCCCACCTGAGGGGTGGGCTGTTGACCACGTGCCAGTCATGGGGTGGGGGCGGTCACCAGAAGGGCCCTCACGGGGGCTCGCCCCAGAGCTGGGGACAGATGGTAGCCACAGGGGAGTGTCAGCCGGACCAGGCTGGGGAGCAGAGTCCCGACGGGCCGCTTCCCCGCCCCCACCCCGGGCCCTTTTCTTCGAGGTCCGGGGCCCGGCTCACAATGGGTGCTGCGGGGTGTTGGCGGTGGGACCAGGGGCGCAGAGCCTGGCACCCCCGTGTGCGTGCGTATGTGCGTGCATGCGCCGCAAGGCCCTGGTGTACCTGATGGCCTGTCCCCTCGCAGACATCGACAAGGTCATGATCAACCTCAAGACGGAGGAGTTCGTCCTGGACATGAACACACTCCAGGCGCTGCAGCAGCTCTTGCAGTGGGTGGGGGACTTCGTGCTCTACTTGCTGGCCAGCCTGCCCAACCAGGTGCGGTCCCTCCTGGGCGGTCCCAGCCCCCTCCGCACAGCCCCCGCCCCCTCGGTCCTGGCCCGCCCCGCTCTGCAGCAGCGCCCCGCCCCCTGGGTCCTGGCCCGCCCCCCTCTGCAGCAGCTCCCCCGCCCCCTCTGCAGCAGTGTCCCGCCCCCTGGGTCCTGGCCCGCCCCCCTCTGCAGCGCCGCCCCCGCCCCCTCTGCAGCAGCTCCCCCGCCCCCTCTGCAGCAGTGTCCCGCCCCCTGGGTCCTGGCCCGCCCCCCTCTGCAGCAACGTCCCCGCCCTCCTCTGCAGCAGCTCCCCCGCCCCCTGGGTTCTGGCCCGCCCCCCTCCACAGCAGCGCCCCTCCCACCTCCGCAGCAGCGTCCCCGCCCCCTGGGTCCTGGCCTGCCCCCCCTCTGCAGCAGCGCCCCGCCCCCCTCTGCAGCAGTGCCCCGCCCCCTTGCAGCAGCGTCCCCGCCCCCCTCTCCAGCAGCGCCCCACTCTTCTGCAGCAGCGCCCCGCCTCGTCCCCCCAGAGTTCAGGGGAAGTGAGCTGTGTGCACCCACCTTCCCCCGGGGCTTGTGCACAGGGGTAAGCCCCACACCCGCCCTGACCCCAGGCCACGAGGGTGGCCGAGTGCATCTCCTGCCCCACGTTTAAATCCTCTGCCCCTCCCAGGACGATTTGAAATCCCTCTTGCCCCTTCCCCACGTGTTGGCTGCCAGGGGTAACCGCTTCGCTGCCTCCTCCTGGCACCACACGGTGGCTGGTTGCTGGAGTCGCTGACTCTGCTTCCGGAATGCCGGTGGCCCAGTGCCCGGGGCTGCCCTGGCCTGTTTCCCCACACGCTGAGGTCCCAGAATGCTGTACACACTTAGGCGTACAGCCCGAGTGCCTCTCCCTGTAGGGCTCCCCGCTGCGGCCGGGCCACAGCTTCCTGCGGGACGGCACCTCGCTGGGCATGCTGCGGGAGCTGATGGTCGTCATCCGCATCTGGGGCCTGCTGAAGCCCAGCTGCCTGCCCGTGTACACGGCCACCTCAGACACCCAGGACAGCATGTCGCTGCTCTTCCGCCTGCTCACCAAGCTCTGGATCTGCTGTAAGACCCCACCCCCAGCCTTCGTCCCCCCGCCACAATACAAGTCCTGGCTGAGAGCCCCCAGCCCCCAAATACCAGCCCCCAGGTCAGACTGTCATGGCCCCCAGTGCCCAGCACAGATGCTCATGGAGCGACAGCACCGTCTGCTGTCTTGTGTCGCTGGATCCCTGATGCCAGGAAGGGAGCCCAGGGCTCGCTGCGTGCTCGTTAGTCGGGGAGCCTGGCGCTCCACGGCCGGCAGTGCATCCCCATGGTCCCCTCCCCGCAGGCCGTGATGAGGGCCCCACGAGCGAGCCGGATGAGGCCCTTGTGGATGAGTGTTGCCTGCTGCCCAGCCAGCTGCTCATCCCCAGCCTGGACTGGCTGCCCGTCAGCGACGGCCTGGTCAGCCGCCTGCCGCCCAAGCAGCCTCTGCGCCTGCACTTCGGCAGGGCCCCCACGCTGCCCGCCGGCGCCAGCACCCTGCAGCTGGACGGCCTTGTCAGGTGCGTGCCACCGCTGCGCCGGGCCAGCCGTTGCTCTCTGGCCTTGATCGTGACGCTGGCCCGGGAGCCATCCTCACTCGGCCGGTGATGGCCCTGCCGCCTGTCCATGCCTGCGCTTGGGCATCTGTGTGCGTCACCGTCCCTCCAGTCTGTCCCCCTGCGTGGAGTGTCGCGTGGCCGGTTCTGACTCAGGCCCCAGCCCCTGTGGAGCTCAAGCATGTCCTGCGCGGCCCATGGCCCCCTGTGGAAGAGCATAGTGCAGACGCTGCAGTGTGGCCCAGGGCCCCGGGTGGACAAACCACAGCATCAGGCAGGGTGCTCTCGGGGCGAGAGGCAACCTCCGGAACCTGCCCTGGGCAGCTGCCGTTGGAACGCGTGGGTGGGGTCAGCCCTACTGCCGAGCAGCACCTGGGGCAGGGTTTCGTCCCCGCTCTTTAGGCAGGAAAGATGCACTGATCCGACGTCACGCAAGGTGCTTCTCCATTTCAGACACTCACGTGACAGACTCGCGTGAATTCCCCACGCATCTGTTACTTTCGGTGGAAATTTTAGAAAACGTAGATGAGCCAAATGAAGACAGTTAGCCCCGTGTGGCCTCCTTTGGGTGAAATACTTCGGGCATTGGGCTCCACAAGCTTCTGGCATCTTTCTTGTGTCATAACGGGAGGGACCGCTTGATAAGTACCAGGCTTTCATTTGTGCTTGGCTTTCAGGAAAAACTTTTAAGAGGGGGTCGATCACAAGGGAATTTTTTTTTTTTTTTAAAGACTGTTTATTTGACAGAGAAAGACAGCGAGAGAGGGAACACAAGCAGGGGGAGTGGGAGAGGGAGAAGCAGGCTTCCCGCCGAGCAGGGAGCCCGATGCGGGGCTCGATCCCAGGACCCCGGGATCATGACCTGAGCCGAAGGCAGACGCTTAACAACTGAGCCACCCAGGTGTCCCCACAAGGAGGTCTTAAATTCATTGTTCTGGAAAGTTCAGATGTATTTAATACTGGTACAGCCCCGCCCAGCCCCCAGGTCCCCTCCCATGGGTTCTCCCGTGCCTTCCAGCGCTGCTGTGTCTGCAGGCGGAGGGCGGGCACGTCAGAGGGAGGTGTGTGTCTGTGTGTGCGCGTGAGCGCACGTGTGCGCGTGGACCCCTGAGCCGCGCACGTTCTCTCTCGTCCGCCAGGGCACCGGGCCAGCCCAAGATCGACCACCTGCGGAGGCTGCACCTGGGAGCCTACCCCACGGAGGAGTGCAAGGCCTGCACCAGGTGAGCGCTGCCCACCTCGGACCCCCTCCATCGACATGGGTCACGGGAGTGCCTCCCCCACGGGGCTGCCAGGTGTCCCCGCCTCGGGCACCGGCGGTGAGCAAGTGTCTGGGTACGGGTGAGCACGCAGCTTGCGGCTGCCCTGGGGGAGCGCTCAGGAGCCCGACAATACAGAAACAAAGCATGGGCCCTGTGCAAATACGGCCCCAGTTGTTGCCAGAGAACCCTGGATGCGAGTTGTGGCTCCTGGGGTCACTGCTGCTAGGGGGCGGCCGAGCCTCAAAAACCCCACAACCCCACCTCATCTGCTCATGGAGGTGAGGGGGCGATGCCTGAGCTGGGGTGGAAGGATGTGGAGGAGCCAGCTCGGCGTTGGGGGGTGCTGGGAACAGCACTCTTGGGGGGGGGAAGCAGCATGTGCCAAGGCCCAGTGGCAGGTGGGAGGACAGCCCAGCCAGGGCTCACCCGCCCGGCTCTGCCCCCAGGTGCGGCTGCGTCACCATGCTCAGGTCACCCAATAAGACGACAGCTGTCAAACAGTGGGAGCAGCGCTGGATTAAGAACTGCCTGTGTGGGGGTCTGTGGCGGCGGGTGCCCCTCAGCTACCCCTGACCGGGGCCCTCGCTGGTGACGCGGCATTCCACACACTCCAGACCTTCATCGGGTGCTTTGCAAAATAGGCGTCCTGGAAGTTGGCTTTCCGGGCCCCGTCACTGGACGGGGCAGGGGAGGACGTGGCCTGAAGCCTCACGTTGGTGCCCCGCGGCCCCGTCGGGGCTGCTTTCTCTCCCTCGAAGCCTTATGGTGGACCCGGGGTGGAGGGGCCCAGCCACCTGTGCCAGGTGGTGACTGAGACGGGTCTGTGGATCTCACGGGCTCAGGACCACAGCACGCGTGGTGCCCTCCCTGGACGCCCAGGCCTCAGCGGGCCCTCTGGGTGCCCCAGATCCTGGCTCCGAGGGTCCGGGATGCCCCGGGCCTCCGTTCTTCAGAATGTGCCACGCAAACCTGTGAGCTGCCGGGCATCTGCGTGGGTGCTGCCAGTGACAGCCGCCGGGACACCCGCTTCCGTCTCCTCACCTGCCCCTGCCAGCGCATCCGGGTGGTTCTGACCTCAGCAGGCCCAATAAACGTCCTGCCGGTCACAGGTGTCATGTTGGCGCCGGGTGCTGCCCCTCCCCGTCCCCGCCCCCCAGTTCTGGGCTCCCGTGCCCGCGTGTCACTGTCTTGCTGTCAACATTTATGGAGCACCTACTGTGTGCTAATCACAGGTTCCTGCGGGGAGTCGCGGGCCGGGCATGGTGGGTGGGCTTCTGTTGATGTGTGTGTCTATATCCTTTTTCCCTGCCTCCCCACTCGATCATCTCCCCCCCCCCGCCCCCCCCACACCGAGGCCCCTGGGTTTCTGGAAGCTCAGGCCTGGTCCCCCCAGGGGTTCCGCCTTCTGCCAACAAGCACTTTTCCCAATTATGTCCTGCTCCCCAGGCCTCCAGACAGAGTGCCCTGCCTGTGGAGCGCTAATTGGTTCTCTTGTTTTCCTGCTGGAAGGCTCAGGGAGGGCAGGCCAGGTGGATGCCCCCGGGAGGTAAATGCTGCGCGTGCGCTGGCGGGGGGGAAGCTCTGTGAGCCCCATTACCTGGCTGGGCCCGTGTTGCCCAGGAGGGCCTGCTGTTGGAGCTGACGCTTTCTGCGGGGACTTGGCATTTGCGGGCCAGCGCTGGGGGCAGGCGTGGAGGTGGGGAGCCGGCCCTTGACTGAGTTGGCGGGCTCCTGCCGCCCGCCTTGCCTCCAACCCTGCTGGTCACCACTGCCTGGTCTCCCTTTAGTGACACGGGGACCCCAAGGGCAGCCTCTCCTGGTCGAGGCGTATCTGGGTGAGTGGGCGCTGCTGATGGACAGAGCCTCCGTGAGCCAGTGGGGGAAGATGGGCAGATTTTTAGTCTACCTCACATGTAGGGCAGAGTCGGGGACAGTTTTGGGGAGCAGGGAAGAGAGCTCTTCTCCCTGGAGGCGAGCTCCATGGGGTCCTTCCCCCCGGATGGTGCCCAGCCCCCACTGCTGTGCCGTCTGCGTGGTTGAGGTTCAGGGCTCATGAACCTCATGCTTCTGCTTGGCCCTCCACACCCCTCACTGGGCCCCGTCCTCTTTAGCCATTGTCTCTCTCAAGTCCTACTTCCTAAGCTGGTTACTTGTTTTAGAACAACGGGCCCGTTCTGCACTCACATCACGGGTTTAAGGTTAAGTTGTGGTTTTATGACGTGAACATGACTCCCGTCAAGAGGTGGGGTCTGGGTCCCCTCATTCTGGAGCTCGTGCCGCCACGCTGTGAGGAAGACTGGACTAAGTTATTACGAGCAGGTGTCTGTGTCCACAGTGTGCAGCCCAGGGCTGAGCACAGAGTAGGTGCTCAGTAAGCGCTTGTGTACGAATGAGCGTATGACTCCAAGGTGAACACCCTGTAGTAGGAAGGTAAAACATGGCCACAGGTTCCAGTCCCAATTCCCCAACCCCCAGTGGGGCCCATGACTTCACCTCTCAGACCCTCAGTCTCCTTTTCAACAAAAGGGAAGTCATGAACCCCTCTGTGGGCCAAGCCTGACACCCGGGGCCTAGCGGGTGCTGGGTCTCAGTGGCTCCTCATCCAGGTGGGAGATGGCAAAGGGCCTCAGGCCTGGGTTCTGCCCTCCGACCTCCTTGTCGTTGCCCAGAAGGGTAAACTGAGGCCCAGGGCGCCCATCAGTGTGGCTGCTCTGGGACACCCATCCACCTAACTTACTCTGTGAACCTCGGAGCACCTGGCGATGACCACGAGCGCAGGTGCTGTGGTTCTGGGGTCGGATCCAGGCTTTGCCGGGAGCTTCCTCGGATCTCAGGGGAGTCACGAAGCCTCTGAGCCTCAGTTTCCCGATGTGGGACATGGGTCCCAAGAACACGACTGACTTCAGAGGGTCTGTGTACCTAAAGCTCAGCCCAGAGCAGGGCCTCGCACACAGTGGGCCCACCCGCCCCGCTTGGGAGGCCGGACAGAGGGCCGGACGTCCGCCCGAACGGCAGGGGCACCTGGGACGTGAGCCCCTCCCCCATCCCGGGTGGAAGAGTCGGGGCGCCCCCCTGCGGCCGAAGCGTGGAGCCGCGTCCTCGCCGCCCTCGGGTCCTCGTCCCCCGCGGCCGGCGGCGCGTGCTCAGTGCAGGCGGGGCGCTTGCAGGACAGGACTTTTATTGCTCGACCCCCGTGACCGCCGCCCCCCGGGGCCTCCTCAGGCGGCCGCGCCCTCGGCCAGCACACCGTCGATCCAGGCCGCGTAGCTCGCCACGCGCGTGTAGATGCCGGGCTTCTTGCGGTTGCCGCACACGCGCGAGCCCGAAGTGACCACGGCTTCGGCCACGCCGCCGCACACCAGTGGGCCCCCGGAGTCGCCCTGTGGGGGCGGGCCGTGAGCGCTGCGTCGCGCCCCGCGCCTCCGACCCCGCGCCCGGCTCTCTCCGCCCGTAGCCCTCCCTCTCCTCCCCCGCAGTCCGGACCTCGGTCCAGCCCCGCCCCCTCGATGGCCCGGCTCTCCCGGCGCACCTTGCAGGTGTCCCGGCGGTTGCTCTCCCCACACATCATGCGCTCGGTGATGGTGCCGTCGTGGTACGTGCGCAGGTTGCAGGTGGCGCGGTCGATCACCCGCAGGAGCAGGTGCTGCAGGCGGTCCGGCCGGCGGCCCGCGTGGGTGACCACACCCCAGCCGGCCACGTCGCAGAGCGTGCCGGCCGCCACGTCGCGGTCCTCGCGCTGCCAGGCCAGGGGCTGCACGGCGGGACCCAGCTCGGCCTTATCTGACAGCTGCGGGATGGGGCGGAAGCGAGCGTCAGGGCGGGGATGGGCGGGGTGCGTGCGGCAGGAGGGGTTGCGGCTGGACTTGGCTGACCTTCAGCAGGAGGAGGTCGTGGTCGATCGTGTCGGGCCGGCTGTCCGGGTGGGGCACTGCGCGGAGCACGTCGTACAGGCGCTTGGAGGGCTCCGGCTGCGACAGGGAGTGTGCGCCCAGGAGCACCTGCAGCTTCCCGTCCGCCCTGGGAGTGGGGTCCACATCAGAGCCACGTCCCCACGCCAGCCAAACCGCCTCCCGCGCTCTGCTCCGCCTCTCTCCAGGCCACTCACGCGTCCTCTAGGCAGTGCGCGGCGCTCAGCACCCACTGCTCGGACACCAGGAAGCCGCCGCACACGTGCTTGCCGTTCACCTGCACCGACGCCATGTAGGGCCGCGCGTGGGACACGGCCTCGCGGCCGCCCAGGATCCGCCCGCGAGGCTGCGCCGCTGGGGATGGGCAAGTGGGCGTGAGCGCCTCAGCGCTGGCCAGAGGCGAGCCCGCACACCTCCCTCCTGCACCCTGGCTGCTGCAGCCCGCTCAGGCCTGGCATTCTACCCGCCAGAGGGGCGAACTGCGCAGGGGCCAGGGAGCACAGCCCCGGACAGAATGGTGGGGAGTGGTGGGGTCTGGGGCAAATCCCGGCCTACACACTGCGCCTAACAGCTTCAAGGCAAACGGGAGCCAAGGGGGCTGCGGTCCAGCCGCCAGTCCTGCCCCGCGCAGCTGCGGATCCTCACTGTGGGGAAAGCTCAGGTCTCACATTCGAAGTTCTGAAAATTCCTAGACTTTCAGAGCCTTCCATGCACATGGATCCTGTGCCCCTTCCTGCCCACCTAGTGGAGCCGGTGGGGGGGGGGCTGACTGCCCCCCAGACTGGTGGCTCCCGCTGTCCCCTCGTCCCAGGTCCACTCACCACATGCGGCTGCTCCTAGGAGGACCAGAGTGACGAGATGCACCAGACGGTCTGCCATGTTGCTGTGGGGTGGCTGGAGCCTGGGGGGCACTTGTAGGAGCCTGGCTGGGGGCGGTGCCCCCGCCGGCCCTGTCTGTTGGGTGGGCAGCGGTCCAGCTGGGGAAAGCGAAACCTGCCTGCCCCGCTTCCACCCTCCGCAGCGCTGGGCTTAAGCTCCCTCACGGCTCCGCACCAAGACCACACAGGCAGTTGGAGGTGCCTGGTCCAGGACTGGCCTTCCTGTGACAGTACCCTCAGGATGGGCAGAAAGCAGAACAGGACGACCTACCCTTCAGCACCCTACCCTGCCAGCCCAGTCTCCCCAGAGTGCCCTTCCAGCCCCAAAGTTTTGCAACAGGACCTGGAGGCCACAGCTTGTAAACAACCAACTTCCTCGTTTTTCTGCCCCTCCCTTCTTTCTCTTCCTCCCCCAACTAGGAGAAGAAGTTGGGTGGGGGTGGGAAGGTCACCTGAGGTCCTTGTCCTCCGTGGCTCTGGGGCCTGATACCCCAGCAAGTAGAGTATTAGAAAGGTGGTGTGTAGGGGCAGCTGGGAAGACAGAAAAACCAACTTGAGGGGCGCCTGGGGGGCTCAGTCAGTGAAGCGTCTGCCTTGGGCTCAGGTCATGATCCCAGGGTTCTGGGATTGAGCCCAGCGTCGGGCTCCCTGCTCAGTGGGGAGTCTGCTTCTCCCTCTCCCTCTGCCTTTCCCCCTGCTCGGACTCTCTCTCTCTCTCTCTCAAATAAATAAATAAAATCTTTTTTAAAAAGAAAAAGAAAAATCAAGTTGAACTCGGTGGAGTTTTCAACAAGGAAATTTAAATTGAAATTTCAGGGTCTCCCTTCAGGTGTGGCTTGATCCAGGGGCCTGAACAATATCAGGTTTCTCTGTCTCTGGTTTCTCCTCTCTTCCTTGGTGGCTTTTCTCCTCACCAGGCTCCCCTGTTGTGGGCCCAGAGGCCCCAGACTCAGCCCAGTGGCTCAGTGGGCCCTTCCCCAGAATCCCCCTTCATTCCAGCCAGCTTCTCAAGGCTGTGTCTGATTAGCTTAGCTTCGATCGCATGTCCCCTCCCAAACCGATCACTGTGAGCAAGGGATGTCAGGTTCTGATGAGCACAAGGTGGGTTACATGGCCCTTTATAAGATGGGGATCATGGATCAACATCTCATGAACCCACGGTGGGGGCAGTGCTGGGACCACAAGGGTGGGGTGGACTCCAGGGGACACACTGCACGATATTTTCCCTTCTACTTCTTTCCTCTTCACTGTGGACTATTTCATACGCAGAGAAGAATAGAAAAAATATATAACCAGTGTGATTTGTTAGATTCTAACATGTTTCCTTATTGAAATCAGGAACTTCAAACAAAAACCCATTAGGGTATGAAGTCCAGATTATGTAAGAGTTGGGAATTGCAACAAAATTTGGGAATGATTCAGCAAGACAGGACGGTTCAGTAAATAACCCTGGATACCCCCAGATGCTGTGTTGGCGTGGAAAGACCTCTAGGGTATAGTATAGTGTTCCGTTGAAAGGGCAATTGCAGGGCAGACACCTTCTTAGCCGCCAGGACCTGGGAGGAGGTGTGGTGAGGGGAACCGCCGGGGAGCAGCCCAGCAGGCGGAGGGAGCACCAAAGGCCAGAACCCGCAGGAGAGCCCAGGCTGGTGACCCCCAGCAGGAGTGGGGGGCGGGTCACGAGGCCGAGGCCGGTCTGGGCCCGGACCCCTCCCCTCCCTCCTTCCTGCAGGGACACAGAGGCTCAGGGAGGGCAAGAGAGCAAGTTGCCCAAAGTCACAGAGCTGGGGCTCAAACCTAGGCTCCTGAGCACGGCTTCACACCGGTCTGCACCCCCACTTCTTCACCTGTAAAATGGGGCGCCGATGGGACCCGCCTCAAGGGCCGGAGAGAGGGGCAGCGGAGTGAACGGGGCAAAGAGCCAGCGCGGGTCCTGTGCTGTGGGGCCCTCAGTGAGCAGCGGCTCCAGGCTGTACCCTCACCGCCGGCAGCACTAATGTCATCCGCTGCGAACCCGAAATGGCAGCAGGCATCCTTTCGTGGAGGGTGGGGAAGGGCCTTCTTACCCCAATGCCCTGAATTGGCCGCTCTTTGGTGACAACATACTCATGAGATGCCCCAGACACTTTGCTGACTACGTTCAATACCCAGCTGAACAACCACCAAACACCCGGACACATTCGTACAAAACAGAGAGGGTTTTTATTGTGTGAGATGCGAAGGATGCAGTGCGGGCAGGGCCGGGCCAGGGGCAGCTCTTCCTAGCCGGTCCTGCTGGCCGGGTCCCGCGGGTGGAGGGAGGGGCGGTCGTGGCCGCGGCGGATGATGGAGTTGATCCAGTCTGCAAACTGTGCGACCGGAGCAAAGGCGTCCGGGTAGATCCCAGAGCCGCAGCCTCCGCGGATGAACGAGTCAATGCCCTGGACCAGCCCGTTGCAGACCAGCGGCCCACCAGAGTCCCCCTGTGGAGACAGACGGGGTTGGGAGGCTGGGCTTCCAGGACTCGGGCTGCAGCCCAGGCGGGAGCGGGGTGGGGCCTCGGGGGGCTGGGGGTACGCACAAAGCAGATGCCGGCCTGCCGGCGGGGCACCAGCGTGCACACGTTGGCTCGGCGGCAGAAGGTGGTCACCACGGTCACGTTGAGCTCCTGCAGGATCCTGGGCGGTGGCCGGGTCGTGCCCAGCCGGCCCCAGCCCATGGCCAGGCACGGTACCCCACTGCCCACACCTTGATTCTGGGCAGGCAGCCTGGCCACCTGCACGTTCCTGTTGATGGTGGCTGACCCATTGAGCTGCGGTGGGCGGGACAGAGCGTCAGAGCGTCACAGGGGGTGGTGGGCCATGACCCTCCCCTCCCCGGGCCTCAGTTTCCCCAGCTGAGGTATCACCGTGGTCCTGGGATCTTACGGAGCAGGACGCCCACCCTGCAAGGTGCTCCTTGCCCTGAGCCTCAGTTTCCCCATCTCTACAGTGGGAGCAACCACAGTGGCTCAGAGCATCTCTGGACATGCCTTGAATGCAGTAAACAGTGGGTACTCAAAAAAACACACTGTGGGCAACAGCAATGACAATAAAACCCTTGTTCTAGAACATTCCCAGAGAATAATCATAACTTTGCAAGCAGTGGGGAAGGGAGGGTTTCACCCTTACGTCTCCCACCAGCTGAATGGGGGGAATTTTGCCCCATTTCACAAAGACAGGAACCGTCCCTGTGCTCGGCCACACAAATAACAACAGTTTGTTGATCGACAACGGCTCAGAGCTTCCCGTATCATCTCATTTAATTTCTCAACAGCCCTGCCAGGTGGGGTTTATTTCCCCCTGTTACAGAGGTGGAGACTGAGGCACAACGGGGTCATGTACCCACTTAAAGCCGGGGCCCCCACCATGTCCCCCAGTCTCTGGCCCCCTCCCCAAGCGCCTGCCCCTGGGCCTCTGCACCTGCCGGGTCCCCTCTTGGGCATCCCCACCCTGGCCTGCCCAGCTCCACACCTGGAGGATCACGATGTCGTTCAGCAGCCTCTGAGGGTTGAAGCCGTTTTCAAACACCCGCTGGATGGCGAATGTTTGCCTGGTGGGCTCACGCTGTCCCAGGTCATGTGCCCCCAGCACCACCACCACCGACCGGAAGTTCCTGCAGCAAGGGAGAGACAGGAGGTGATTGGAGGTGGTCCTGGTGGTGGGGAGCCTCCAGAGCTCAGCTGGGCCCCACCGGAGCCCAGGGGGGCCTGGTGGGGAAGGTGCGCTAATGCGGGCGCGGGGCGGGCACGGGGCGGGCCCCCGGGAGGACCTCGGGCTCCTGGTCTCACTCTCCCTATTACACAGACGTGGAGACGGGGCTCCCAGGAAGGCCGGCATGAGCCGGGGTGACTCACAAACCGTCCATGCAGTGGGCAGCCGACATGACGAAGTTGGGGGCGATGAGAGTAGCACCGCAGAAGTGACCTCCACGCTGCTGTAGGGACACCATGAAGGGCCACGCGTGGGGCTGGGCAGCGCGGCCACCCACGATCTCCGAGGCCAGTGCCGGGCCTGAGGACACGGGGTGGGGGTGGGGCGGTGAGCGCCACGGAGGAGCCCGGCCTGGGGGCCAGTGGCCCCTGGACCTAACAGCGGGATTAGGGCTCCTCACGGGCTTGTGGCCCAGGGGAGGGAACTGAGGCCCGGAGGGCAGAAGGGGCCTGCCACCACCCTGCACCCCAACCCGGCACAGCTAGGCTGAGACCTAACGGCTTCGGGGTCCCCAGAGCGTGACCTCTGGTTCGAACCCCGGCTCTGGGCTCCCTTGGCGGCCTTACCACTCAGAACCCGTGTCCTCCTCTGCAAACGGGCCTCCTCGTCCCGGCTGCCACCTTCCCACGAGGGTGAGGGGCCGTGAGGGTCCAGGGCAAGCGGAGAGGGACAGACAGACGGACAGACACGTGGCCCCACTCACCACCCAGCAGCGTGGCCAGCAGCAGGGGCACGAGGGCAGGGCGGAAGGCGCTGCGGCCTGGAGTCATGGCGGGGCCGGGACTCTGGCGTCTCTGCCCCCTGTGCCCACCTGCCCCTCTTATAGCCCCACGCCCGGAGGCCGTTGCAGTTGCCCCACGGTGGGGCCACGTGTCCCCACTTCCTCTCCCCTGCCCTGGGGGGGCGAGTGGTGGGAAGAGGGGGGTGGGAGGAGGGGCGCGAGGGGACCGGGTTGGCTCTAGCAGGGTCTCCGCTAGGGCTGCACGATTAAATGGGAAGGTCAGATAAACAGATTTTTTTTAGAGTAAGTAGCTCCCAAATATTGCACAGGACACACTTCTCTACAGTCAGTCACTGTTTACCTGACATTCACGTATAACTAGGCGTCCTGTGTTTTTACTAAATCTGGCACCCTAGTCCCGAAGGACCTTGGCTGGGGTCTCCATGTGCCTCAGTTTACCCAGGGTACCGTGCACTGTCCTGACATTCCACAGGGGCGGCCGGGCTGCTGGGTCCCCGTCTGAGATGAAGAGAGTGAGGGCCTTCCCGATCAGTTCCTGTCCAGTGACCGCCCCCCCCCCCCAGGAGATCTGGGGTCGGCACCAGGCCCCATGGTTCTCAGCAGGAGGGTGGTCTGCAGCCCCTCCCCATCAGGGCCTGGCCCTCCAGCCTTCCTGGCTGTAACTCTCAGCCGGGGCCTGGTCGCCATCTGGCCACCGGCAGAAGTTCTGGGAAGCAGGCCCCAACCCCCACCTCCTGAGCCTGGCTGAGCCCCCTGCCCGCCTGAGCGGCACTGCCGGATTCCAGCCCAGGCCTGTGGGCTGGACGTAACCTCCTCTTAGTTGGGGCGCTCCTGCCTGGAGCAGCAGAAGAACTCAGCGAACAACGGAGCTGGGGTCCCCAGGGCCCGGCCCCCAGCCCCATGACCCCTGTTGCACTTCCTGCCTCCCCCGGGATGATCCAGCTACAACAGGCCCTGCTGTCGCAAGAAGCAACGTTCTCCTGGCTCGGGCAAGGTTCAGGGGAGGGAGCCAACGGATCCATCTGCAGGATGGGTGGGCGGGGCCCCGGGACTGCCCAGAGCTGGGGCCACGGCTGGGGTCCTCACTGTCCCCTGTGGCCAGCGAATCCCATACTCTCCAGGGATGAGGACGCCGGCCCTGCTGTCCCAGAGCCCGGCACACAGCAGGTGGTCAGTGTCCGCCCTTTATCCCTCCCGTGGTCTGAGGCACACCAACCAGTCCTGCCCCCTCCCCTCCTGGCAGGGTCCCCCCAACCCGCTTCGTTAAGGTGACCATAGAGCACTTAGCAAGCACCCCTTTCTGGTCTGGGGATGGGGGAGAGTGGAGGCAGCCGTGTCTTTGGAGGAAGTGGCTCTGGCAGGGACAGCAGATTTAACCCAAGCTGCATCAATTGAGCACCACCTGTATACTGCGTTCATCCGTGTCCTGGTGGTCAAGTGTGTTGACTTTGGGTTCATATCCTCGTGTGGCCGCTTGCCTACTGCACCAGTCCAGGCCACCGACTCTACCCCTCCGTGCCTCAGTGTCCTCATCTACAGAACGACAGCTTGAACACTAGGCTCTGTCTCCGGGTTGTTGCAAGGGTTACATGAATGAAGGTTTATAAGGTCCTTAGAGAAGAAAGAGGGAGGGTTGTTAACCATTAACCGCCTTCAGGAGGGCAGGGTGGCGACTGCCTTGAGGGGCGCGGGCCGGGGAGGCTCTAATTCCAGACCGGAGTGGCGGCGACTCGGAGGCTTGCAGGCGGCGTGCATTGTACTCGGTCTGAGTTATGCCACGGTAAGAACATGACTCGAGTGTCTTTCCCAACCGCGGGAGCTGGGGACCCGTGAGCTGTGGGGAGTGGCCCCACCGGGTGCAGACCCCAGCCTCCCGGGACGCTCGCTCCCTGAGGCCTCCACCCGGTGGTTTTGTGGTTCCCCGAATCGCCACAAGCCCAGCCCGCCTCCAGCAAATCACCCCAGCACCCCGGGCCTCCCCTTCTGGGGTCTGATCTTTGCGGCGTGCAGACCTCTCCTGATCCAGCATCACAGGCATGAGCCCACGGGAAACGCCGGGGGGCGGGGGGCTGGCTTTCTGGTCTCTGTGTTCCCATCAGTGGGCTTCATTCCCTCCCGCAAACCTCATTTATCCCCCTCTCTGGGCACTAAAGGTCCCTCTGGGCTTTTTATGGAAACCACTTCCCTGCCTTGGGCTCCTGGGAAATTCGGGGAATTCCTGACATCCTCCTGACACTCATCAGCATATATTTCCCAGCATGGGGCCACGACGTTCGCTCCTGGCACAGCTGCTCTAAACCGTAAACCTCTCCCCTGCGGGGGTCAGCTCCCGCATCAGAGCTGAGAAGAGGGCTTCTCAAGCTTGCGCCAATGCGCATGCTGCCACCAGGTGGCAGCAGAGTCGATCAAGAGCTGCCTTCCGATTCTGTGCGTCCCCATGAGCCTGGATGGCCTCCTTGCCGTGACCACTCGCCCCCTCCACAGCTGGCCAAAGACCCTTACTCTTCCCAGCCTCCGGCCGCTCCTCTAGGCCCACCCCCTCCCGGCCCTGTTCTCCTCGCCTTGCTGCCCTCCAACCACACTGCAGGCCTTGCTCCCTCGTGCTCTTGTCCTGATGCGGAGCCTGGCAGCCCTCTCCTTATACTCCTTATACTCCTATCCATTCAGCTCAGGCGTGGCCACCTCCTCCGGGAAGCCTCCCTGATGACTGATCCCTGTGCTGGGAGCTGGGAGACAGAGCTGGGCCCCGAGGGCCAGGGTGGGGCTCCGTGGACAGTCCTGGGAAACGTCTGGGGTGACTACATTTTCTAGACAAGGAAACTGAGGCACAGAGACGGGTAGCAACTTGCCCAGGGCCACCCTGGCAGGGCTGGATTAACACCCACGTCTGTGTGCATCCGGGAAGTGAGACCCACCGTGACCTGGGCCCTCCCCCAATCTCCAGGCCTCTGCCCCAACCCCCCATCCCAGGTTTGGGGCTTGGGGACTGGGGTGCTGGGGACCCTCGGCCGCTCTTGCCACCCAGGAAGGACAGACAGGAACCTGGGGAGGAGTTTCAACTTCTACTGACGTCGCCGTGGGGCTGGGTGCGGGGCTCCCGAGAGCCCTGCAGGGGTGGGGGTGGCAAAGGGCTGCCTGTGGGCAGGGGCAGGGAGGAAGCAGTTTTCTGCCCATTCTCTGTGTACAGTTCCCACCTCAGGGCTTGTGGTCGGCCCCTGCGCTTGGGGCATCTGTGGGAGGGGTGGCTCAGGGGCCGCCCTCACCCCTGCACTGCCCCCGTACACAGGGGCAGGTCGGAGCACGGGGGGGTGGTACCGTCCCGGACCGCAAAGGGGTCCACGGTCTGAAGGATGCAGCTGCAGGCCAAGGGGCTGCTGAGTCCTCCAGGGAGGGTGTGGACAGGTCGGCCGGTCACCTGGGCTGGGCTGAGGTGGCCAGGATGTGGCTACGTCAGGGAAAGGGGGCTGGGGGTGGCCTCATGCCATTTAGGGGTAAAATGATTTGAGTCTGGAGTTTTCTTTAGGACAGGTGGATGAGGAGGGAGATGAGGCCAGAGGAGAGCAGGTGTTTATTGGCCTCTTACTGTATATGTGGCCCCCTACATCACCCCACTGAAACGCCCCTTCCAGGTGGGGACTCCAAGCACGACCTGCAGCTGCTGAGTGGGCTGCCTGCCCACCCTTCGTCCCCCAGGCCGTCCCTAGAGTCCCTTCTGCTCCAGGGCACCCAGGCCTCTCGGGAGTCCCTCTGGCCATGTGACCAAGGCTCCTGCAGGACCTGAGCAACGGTGAGGGGGTGCCCGGGAAGCCCCAGCCATGGGCAGGCACTGGGTGCTGTGGGCAGCAGCTGGTCCTGCCGGGGGCACTGGGCCCCCCCATCTGAGCATGGAGGGTGGCGGGGAGGTCCAGCTGGGGCTGAGCGCCGTCTCCAGGCCCCACGGCCACCCGCTCCCCATATCCATGTGCGTTTTGCCCACGCTAAAGGGCCTCTTCCAGGACTTGGCACATACTGTCCCCTCCACCTGGCCCCTCTCACTCACCCTCGGGCTCCACCTGGAAGTTACCTCATCCAGGGATCCTGCCCTGTTGACCCCTCTAAACCCCTCTAAACTCCTGCCCTGTTGACCCCTCTAAACTGCAGCTGCATCCTTCAGGGCTGTTTTATGTTCTCTGACACCACGGGCCTCTCCTTGTTTTTTTTTTTTTAAAGATTTTTTATTTATTTGACAGAGAGACACAGTGAGAGAAGGAACACAAGCAGGGGGAGTGGGAGAGGGAGAAGGAGACTCCCCGCTGATCAGGGAGCCCGATGCGGGGCTCGATCCCAGGACCCTGGGATCATGACCTGAGCCGAAGGCAGACGCCCAACGACTGAGCCACCCAGGCGCCCCGGGGCCTCTCCTTTGTAACATTTGTCACTGTGGCATTAATTCACCTACAAAACACTTATTGAGTACCAATTGTATTCGTGGTCCTATGCTAGGCCCTGGGGATCCTGCCTCTGCGGGGGTGGGGGGGGTGGGGGGGTTGATTTTCAGGGTGGGAGGGACCGGGGGTGGGGGGAGGAGGACTGAAAGTATAGTTGGGGGAAACACAGCCCGACAGGAAACAGTAAACCAGAGAGGGGTAGAAGTTACACCAAGACCAAGTAGGGTGAGGTTGGCAGCAAGGCTGGGATGAGGTATCTGGGGATGGCCAGGGTGAGGCTGGGAGGCACGGGTGGTCCCGTGTGCCCAAAGGGTGATTGTGGGGCTGTCTGGATGGCCCTGTCCCCACGAAGGCCGTTGTATGCCAGGCTGTGTCTCAGCATCAGCATGGGGCTTTGTAAACAGTAGGCGCTCCATAAATGTTTACTGCAGGTTGAGTGACGGGGTCCTACAGGACTGCTGGCGGTGCCCACCCGCCCACAGGAGGACAGTGTCTTTGAGCTTCTCCTCTGGGTCGTGCATTGCCGTTGACTTCAAACAGGTGAGTGATGCTGACCTTGGCCAGGTGGGCTTGGGGTCCACAAGAGGTGGGCCTGGACGCCACACCCACCAGGATGGAGTTGCTGAGGGATCCAGGTGCCGTCGCCTGGCCCCCCATTCACTGGTTCCCCCTGCCCCTGAGACACCCAGAGCACAGCCCCCTCCGTGACTCCCCACAGCTGCCCAGGAGGCCCTGACCATCTGCGGTACGAGGGGTGCTGGGGCCTGGGGTCAGGACACCGGGCTTGAGCTCAACCCTCCTGGGGCCTTGTCCTGATACCAGGGGGCCAGTTCAGGCTGCAGAGTATGGGAGGAGCTTCACCTAGTTTGGCATGAGAGGGGTGGGCGGAGGGAAGGAGGGGGTGGCCCAGCGAAGGGCCACCTCCCCACCCAGAACCCAGCGTAGGGGCACCTCCCCGCCCAGACGCCAGCGTAGGGCCACCTCCCCGCCCAGACCCCAGCGTCGGGCCACCTCCCTGCCCAGACTCAGGGCAGGGCGGCCTCCACGCACTCACTGGACCCCAGGCAGTGGGCAGTGGGCAACACAGAGCTTGAATGGATGCCTGCCATGTAGGGATGTGAGTGGGGCTCAGCTTCCTGCCCACCCATGGTTTCTGCCACCCCTGGGGCCCAGGGAGCCCCGAGACTGGGAGGAGGGCAGAGCCACTGTGTGACCTCAACCCAGGCCCAGGACCTCTCGAAGCCTGCATCTCCCCATCTGTAAAATGGGTGTCCCATGGCTTGCAGCCCATGGGGCTGGGGTCTGCTGGTGGAAGGGGGCGGGTCCGGGCAGAGCCACTGCTTGGGGGGGGAGTAGAGCCTGGCAGCCGCATCCTTACTATTTCTGAAGGTTTCCTGGGGATGGCAGCTTGCAGTCCTGGAGGCCAGGGAGGGTTTGAAGAAGCAGGAGGGGGAAGCCGGTGAGGCCACCATTTTGCAAACGAGCAAACGGAGGCATGTAGCATCCTCATCAGGATGAAGGCCCTGGACCACCTCTGGTTCCTACTCCTCTAGCACCTACGTCATCGACCTGCCTGCGTGCCCCACCCTCACCCGCACCTGCACCCACGGCCGCGATCCTGCACCCGCGCCCCGACCTACACCCGCACCCCCACCCGCACCCTCACCCGCACCCACCTGCACCCACGGCCCCGATCCTGCACCTGCGCCCCGACCTACACCCACACCCCCACCCGCACCCACCTGCACCCACGGCCCCGATCCTGCACCCGTGCCCCAACCTACACCCACACCCCCACCCGCACCCCCACCCGCACCCACCTGCACCCACGGCCCCGATCCTGCACCCGCGCCCCGACCTACACCCGCGCTCCGACCTGCACCCCCACCCGCACCCCCACCCGCACCCACCCGCACCCACCTGCACCCACGGCCCCGATCCTGCACCCGCGCCCCGACCTACACCCGCACACCCACCCGCACCCACCCGCACCCACCTGCACCCACGGCCCCCATCCTGCACCCGCGCTCCGACCTGCACCCGCGCCCTCACCCGCACCCCCACCCGCACCCACCCGCACCCACCTGCACCCACGGCCCCGATCCTGCACCCGCGCCCCGACCTACACCCACACCCCCACCCGCACCCGCACCCACCTGCACCCACGGCCCCGATCCTGCACCCGCGCCCCGACCTACACCCGCACCCCCACCCGCACCCACCCGCACCCACCTGCACCCACGGCCCCGATCCTGCACCCGCGCCCCGACCTACACCCACACCCCCACCCGCACCCGCACCCACCTGCACCCACGGCCCCGATCCTGCACCCGCGCCCCGACCTACACCCGCACCCCCACCCGCACCCACCCGCACCCACCTGCACCCACGGCCCCGATCCTGCACCCGCGCCCCGACCTACACCCGCACCCCCACCCGCACCCACCCGCACCCACCTGCACCCACGGCCCCGATCCTGCACCCGCGCCCCGACCTACACCCACACCCCCACCCGCACCCCCACCCGCACCCACCTGCACCCACGGCCCCGATCCTGCACCTGCGCCCCGACCTACACCCACACCCCCACCCGCACCCCCACCCGCACCCACCTGCACCCACGGCCCCGATCCTGCACCCGCGCCCCAACCTACACCCACACCCCCACCCGCACCCTCACCCGCACCCACCTGCACCCACGGCCCCGATCCTGCACCTGCGCCCCGACCTACACCCACAGCCCCACCCGCACCCCCACCCGCACCCACCTGCACCCACGGCCCCGATCCTGCACCCGCGCCCCGACCTACACCCGCGCTCCGACCTGCACCCCCACCCGCACCCCCACCCGCACCCACCCGCACCCACCTGCACCCACGGCCCCGATCCTGCACCCGCGCCCCGACCTACACCCGCACACCCACCCGCACCCACCCGCACCCACCTGCACCCACGGCCCCCATCCTGCACCCGCGCTCCGACCTGCACCCGCGCCCTCACCCGCACCCCCACCCGCACCCACCCGCACCCACCTGCACCCACGGCCCCGATCCTGCACCCGCGCCCCGACCTACACCCACACCCCCACCCGCACCCGCACCCACCTGCACCCACGGCCCCGATCCTGCACCCGCGCCCCGACCTACACCCGCACCCCCACCCGCACCCACCCGCACCCACCTGCACCCACGGCCCCGATCCTGCACCCGCGCCCCGACCTACACCCACACCCCCACCCGCACCCGCACCCACCTGCACCCACGGCCCCGATCCTGCACCCGCGCCCCGACCTACACCCGCACCCCCACCCGCACCCACCCGCACCCACCTGCACCCACGGCCCCGATCCTGCACCCGCGCCCCGACCTACACCCGCACCCCCACCCGCACCCACCCGCACCCACCTGCACCCACGGCCCCGATCCTGCACCCGCGCCCCGACCTACACCCACACCCCCACCCGCACCCCCACCCGCACCCACCTGCACCCACGGCCCCGATCCTGCACCTGCGCCCCGACCTACACCCGCACCCCCACCCGCACCTACCCGCACCCACCTGCACCCACGGCCCCGATCCTGGACCCGCGCCCCAACCTACACCCACACCCCCACCCGCACCCTCACCCGCACCCACCTGCACCCACGGCCCCGATCCTGCACCTGCGCCCCGACCTACACCCACAGCCCCACCCGCACCCCCACCCGCACCCACCTGCACCCACGGCCCCGATCCTGCACCCGCGCCCCGACCTACACCCGCACCCCCACCCGCACCCTCACCCGCACCCACCTGCACCCACGGCCCCGATCCTGCACCTGCGCCCCGACCTACACCCACACCCCCACCCGCACCCACCTGCACCCACGGCCCCGACCTACACCCGCACCCTCATCCGCACCCACCCGCACCCACCCGCACCCACAGCCCCGATCCTGCACCCGCGCCCCGACCTACACCCACACCCCCACCCGCACCCCCACCCGCACCCACCTGCACCCACGGCCCCGATCCTGCACCCCCACCCGCACCCCCACCCGCACCCACCCGCACCCACCTGCACCCACGGCCCCGATCCTGCACCCGCGCCCCGACCTACACCCGCGCTCCGACCTGCACCCCCACCCGCACCCCCACCCGCACCCACCCGCACCCACCTGCACCCACGGCCCCGATCCTGCACCCGCGCCCCGACCTACACCCGCACCCCCACCCGCACCCCCACCCACACCCACCCGCACCCACGGCCCCGATCCTGCACCCGCGCCCCGACCTACACCCGCACCCCCACCCGCACCCACCCGCACCTACCTGCACCCACGGCCCCGATCCTGCACCCGCTCTCCGACCTGCACCCGCGCCCTCACCCGCACCCCCACCCGCACCCACCCGCACCCACCTGCACCCACGGCCCCGATCCTGCACCCGCGCCCCGACCTACACCCACACCCCCACCCGCACCCGCACCCACCTGCACCCACGGCCCCGATCCTGCACCCGCGCCCCGACCTACACCCACACCCCCATCCGCACCCCCACCCGCACCCACCTGCACCCACGGCCCCGATCCTGCACCCGCGCCCCGACCTACACCCGCACCCCCACCCGCACCCACCCGCACCCACCTGCACCCACGGCCCCGATCCTGCACCCGCGCCCCGACCTACACCCACACCCCCACCCGCACCCTCACCCGCACCCTCACCCGCACCCACCTGCACCCACGGCCCCGATCCTGCACCCGCGCGCCGACCTACACCCACACCCCCACCCGCACCCCCACCCGCACCCACCTGCACCCACGGCCCCGATCCTGCACCCGCGCCCCGACCTACACCCGCACCCCCACCCGCACCCTCACCCGCACCCTCACCCGCACCCACCTGCACCCACGGCCCCGATCCTGCACCCGCGCCCCGACCTACACCCACACCCCCACCCGCACCCACCCGCACCCACCTGCACCCACGGCCCCGATCCTGCACCCGCGCTCCGACCTGCACCCACACCCCCACCCGCACCCCCACCCGCACCCACCTGCACCCACGGCCCCGATCCTGCACCCGCGCCCCGACCTACACCCACACCCCCACCCGCACCCCCACCCGCACCCACCTGCACCCACGGCCCCGATCCTGCACCCGCGCCCCGACCTACACCCACACCCCCACCCGCACCCGCACCCACCTGCACCCACGGCCCCGATCCTGCACCCGCGCCCCGACCTACACCCACACCCCCACCCGCACCCCCACCCGCACCCACCTGCACCCACGGCCCCGATCCTGCACCCGCGCCCCGACCTACACCCACACCCCCACCCGCACCCCCACCCGCACCCACCTGCACCCACGGCCCCGATCCTGCACCTGCGCCCCGACCTACACCCACACCCCCACCCGCACCCCCACCCGCACCCACCTGCACCCACGGCCCCGATCCTGCACCTGCGCCCCGACCTACACCCACACCCCCACCCACACCCCCATCCGCACCCACCTGCACCCACAGCCCCGATCCTGCACCCGCGCCCCGACCTACACCCGCACCCTCACCCGCACCCACCCGCACCCACCTGCACCCACGGCCCCGATCCTGCACCCGCGCCCCGACCTACACCCGCACCCCCACCTGCACCCCCACCCACGTCCGCACCCCCACCCGCGATCGTGTACCCTCACCCCCACCAGCACTTACTGAGCACTTACTGTGCCCTAGGCCCAGGAGCTCACTGCTCACACGTAATTCCCACGACACGCTCAGGGTTTTGCCCATTTTACAGATGGGGAAACGGCGGAATGGCCCAGAGATTCCCATTCTCTCCTCTTCCGCTCTCCTCGGAGCATTCATCCCCAGCAGTGGATGGAGCCCTGCCCTGGTCCTGCTTCAGTGTCCCCATTCTGCGGTGAGGGCATTGGACTGACGGGCTTGAGTGGACATTGCCCCAGAATCAGCAGGGCCCAGACAGACAGATGAACATGTGGCCCCACACAGGGCCAGCAGGATGGGTGTGAGGGCTGTGGTCAGGGTTGGGCAGGGGCCCTAGGGGTACCCCCTGCCTGTCACCCCCTCTGAAGCCCCAACTAGGGGAGGCCGTTGGGGCTGCCCCACAGCTGGGCTGGCATCCCCACTTCCTCCTTGCACCTTTGGGACCTCGGGGAGCATGGGGGTCAGAACTGCACCCCAGGGAGGAGACAGGGGCTTGGGCTGGGGGTCCTGACTCCTCCCCGAGGCGTGGAAGCTGACAATGCCCCTCCCCACACTCCTTCCCTCTTGGGGTCCCTGTGGCCCCAGCAAAGCAAGATGTGGCCTGCGTGTCTAGGGGCTGGGGTGAGCCCCACTCAGTGGGGGACAGGAAAGGGACATAAAAGGTGGTGGGGGCCACAGAGCCATGTGCCCTCCCGAGACCCACAGAAGCATCTGTCTGCCCCCCTTTCGTGTTGGAGATTCCTTTTTCCTTCTCAGGCAGGGGCTCTGGCCTGGGGTGATTGTGGGCGTCCCACTGGACCCTCTGCTGATGTCTGCAGGGAGAAGTCCAGGTGAAAAGGAGATATATCTTTTAAAGATTTATTTATTTATTTGACAGAGAGAGAGAGCATGAGTGGGGAGAAGGGGCGGAGGCAGAGGGAGAAGCAGACCCCCCGCGGAGCAGGGAGCCCGATGCGGGGCTCGATCCCAGGACCCCGGGACCATGACCTGAGCCGAAGGCAGACGCTTAACAAATGAGCCACCCAGGCGCCCCTATGTATTTATTTCTGAGAAGTTTAAACCTACAGAAAGAGAAAGAGGAGCTCACCAAACTTCGGAACAAAAAAATAAATGTTTTTTAACTCTCATTTTGAAATGATTTCATGCTGGCCGAAGTCGGAAGAATTCCCAGGTTTGTGCCCCCAGCTTCCCCCGAAACAATCAGGCCTGCAGGTTGTTTCGAAGTCGGCCTCCTCTGTGGGCCTCCTGCATCCCACCCGGCGTCCCTTGTCTGGTCCAGGACCCCACGTGGCGTCTCCTCTGCTCTGGGACAGCCCCACGGCCTTTCCTGTCCCTTGTGGTGCTTGCAGGGAGCTGGCCAGTCATGCAGGGGCCCTAGTGTGGGGTTGGAAGCGGTCGTGCGTTCTTGGCAGGAGTCCCACAGGCCGACCCTGTGTCTCCTCGGGCATCACCTCCGAGGCCGCTGGGGCCGTGCATCTTCCTGCCGAGGATGCTGACCTTGAGGCCTGGTCGGGCGGCTCTGTGAAGTCAGTTTCCCCTTTGGAACGCACTCAGCCTGTGCGCGCAGGGCTGCGTCCCCTCCGTCTGTCCCCCTGCAGACGTTCTGCTCTCAGGACCGGCCATGCCTTCCGTTGGCCCGGCCCCCTGTGTCCTCGCACCTCGGGACGTCCACCTCCCCGCCAGCATGGTGCCCCATGTGCACCCGCAGAAACCGCAGGGCCGCGGGGCGCCCAGCCCCACCTGGGCCAGCCGGGCCTCCCTGCCCGTGTCTCCCCTTCCCCACTGGTGAAGTGGGGACGGGGAGAGCACCGCCCTCAGGGCAGTGATGTTTGGAAAGTGCTCCGCCCACGGCGAGGGTGATGTAAGCGCGGGAATCCACCTCATCACTCTGGTCCCCGTCCCTGTCACCACCCTACCTGGCTCGACCCCTCCTCATTCCCAGGCTCTTCTCCTGGGGGCAGACATACACCTGCTGCCTGGGCTCAGGTTCTGCTGGGCTCTGTGATCCTGGGCAGGAAATATGGCCTCCTGAGCCTCGATTTCCCCAGCTGTTAAGTGGGACAATGAGAACAGCCCTACCCCACGGGGCTTCGGCTACCGAACACACATAGGAGTGTAATAAGTCATTAGCTGACGGATGAACAGATACACACACGGTCCCCACACACGGGAGCATCCCGTGGCCGCGGACAGGAGCCAGGCGCCCTCACACGCTGCCCCAGGGACGGACCCCAAGCCCACAATGCTCAGGGAGGGAACCAGACACGGAAGGCCACACGGGGTGTGAGTCCACGTGGGTGACACGTCCAGAACAGGCTCATCCACGGATTGGAAGGGGGCTCGTGGGGGCCGGGGGCTGGGGGGGGGGAGATAGAGGGTGACAGCTGATGGAACAGGGTTGCTTTTGGGCTGATGGAATGTTCTGGAATCAGAGGTGGTGGTTGCACAACTTTGTGAATGTACCAAATGCCACTGAATTGTTAAATGGTTGAATTGTATGGAATGTGAAGTGCATTTAAATTAAACTTCAACCAAAAAAAAATATAGAAAGAGAGAGAGAGAGAGAGAAGGAAGGAAGGAAGGAAGAGAAAGAGAAAGCAGGCAGGGCCTGGCCCTCGTGACCCCCGCCAAGTGCTCTGCTCCAGGTGTGGGTCACACCGGGGCCCGGGGGGCAGGCAGGTAAGTGCAGGGCTGCCTGGAGGCGGCGGCTTGGTAAGGGCGTGGGGAGCCCTGGGGGGTGTCCTCCAAGAGCGTGGGCTGGCGGAGGAGGGGAAGTGGGCCTGGAAGCCGTGGCCTCAACCACCTCCCGCTCCAACTGTGGGTGATGCAACAGGCAACAGCCACGGGGCAGGCCAGTGGGGGCCACACAGGCCTCGAGCGGATCTGCCAGCACCCAGGGAGAGCACGGGAGGCTCAGGCTGTAATGTGTCTGTCTCCCTTTCTCTTCTCTTCTCCTTCAAAGAGAAAAATACTCCTTACTTGTGTCAGTGTTACAGCTCCCGGCTGGGGGATCAGAAGCTCTTGGGCCCCCTCGGGCCTCAGTTTCCCCATCTGAACAATGAGCAGGCAGTGATGTCACCTCTTCAGGTCCTGAGCCACTGACATTCCTCTCTGGGCCTCAGCCTCCCAATCTGTAAAATGGGTTAATGGCAACTCAACTAACCTTGGTGGCCGGTCAGTCTGGCTGAGCACCGGGGGCTTCTGGGGGTGCTGGGCAACATTGGGGCACCCAGGTTCAGGGCAGGGGGCTGAGGAGCAGCTCTGGGCAGAGTGCTGGCCCCTGAGAGCCCCTGTCCTCGCCTTCATGGTGGAGAAGTCAGTCCCTGAAACCCCAGCAGCGGCCAGGAGAGGACAGAGCTGTGCCGTCTCCTTGTGGGCCCCGAGGTTCGAGGTCTGTGTTTGCCTCAGACCCCAAGTGACCTCCAGCGACTCGGGGTCAGCGGTGCCGGCGCTCGGTGAGGCTCAGAGCACCGCCTGAGTCATGGGCTCCCTCCAGGCACCCGCAGTGGATTGCTGCTCTTTAACTTACTATCACATTTTTAATTTCACTTGTACCCTCCTACGGTTCAACCGCCTAGAACATGCATAAAAAGTCCCGGCAGGAGGGGTGGCTGAGCGGCCAGCTCTCGATTTTGGCTCAAGTCATGATCTCAGGGTTGAGCTCGGGGTCCTGGGATCGAGCTCCATGTCGTCGGGCCCTTCGCTCAGTGCGGCGTCTGCTGGAGATTCTCTCTCTCCCTCTGCACCTCCCCCTGCTCGCTCACTCACACTTTCTCTAAAATGATAAATAAATCAAAAAGAAAAAAAGTCCCTGCTGGAAAGTCTCTGTGCATCCCCGCCCAGCTGAGCCGCCGTGTTCGCGGGCTTCTGGGGACACCAGCCACCCAGCGACAGGTGTCTCCCCCTCCACACGCACTTTCCACGTTGCCACCATCCCATGGAGACCCCGCGGGGGGTGGCCCGACGAGCCCGGACCTTCTCCCCAGCGGTGCCACGTTCCCGTGGCGGGTGCGTTCCGCGGTCTCCTGCTGGGGACACTGGACTGTGTACGCGGCCGCCCACACTGCTGGTTCTCAGACGGCAGCTCTCGGCACATCCGCTCGCCAAGAAGCAGGGTCTCCGGGAGGTTGGCTCACATCTCTCGAACCGCAGTGAGGTGAGGGCGTCCCCACCTGCTCAAGAGCCTTTTGGGGTTTTTTGCTGTGAACCGTCTGTTTACACCTTTAGCTGCTACCGGTTGTTGTTCCCGTACTGACCGTGGACCCTCCTTACGGGTTAGGGCTATTGTCACAGTCTGTCTTCTGTTTTTAAGAATATATGCGGTAGGCATGTAAATATATAGTCATTTATAATAACTATGTGTTGTTTAACTTGTCTTCTTTTGTTTCTGAGAACACACACACGCACGCGGGCGAGCGGGGAAGGGCAGAGGCGGAGGGAGAAGCAGGCTCCCCGCTGAGCAGGGAGCCCCACGTGGGGCTCGATCCCACGACCCTGAGATCACGACCTGAGAGGAAACCAAGAGCCAGACGCTTAACTCACTGAGCCACCCAGGCGCCCCTTATTTATCTTGATAACGTTTTATTTAGCTTAATAAACTACAATACATAGTATATAATCATATCCATTACATGTTGTATACATTATTTTACACACCATTTATTATTTATTTTTTTATTTTTTTTATATATTTTTTTCTTCTCTTTTTTCTTTCTTCATTTTCACACCATTTATTATTTAATATGTATATTTTAGCCCTTTCTATGGCAGGCACACACCCTTCTGGGACTCGAGGGGCAAATAGTCTTTCAGCAGTTCCTTGTGTGTCTTCTGACTTTGCGGTTCAATATATTCTCAGCCGAAATGAGAGGAGGCCAAGGGCAATCTCACAGATCTGGGATGGGCGCTCACACTGGCTGTGTGAGCTCAGGTGAGTCACCTGGCCTCTCTGAGCCTTGGCGGGCGGGGAACACGGCCCCTGGAGCTGGAGGCCACTAGCGCCCCACCCGCCCAGCAAAGCCCAAGTCTGGAGAGAATGGATTATTTATTAGGGTCGCAGCCTCGGGGCCAAGGGCAGGGAGGCCCAGGGTGTGGGCATAAGGAGGGCCAAGGATGGAGGCACCAAGGTGTGGGAGGTGCGGGGAGTGATGGTCGGGGCTGGGATCCCGGGAGGTCACGGCACCCACCCCCCAGGCTTGTCTGCTCTGACAGGGAGTCGAGAACAGGCTGGGAAGAGGGCCGCTCCAGTGAAGCCGTTGGGGCTCCTGCCGCAAGGCCCTGGGCAGAAGGAGGCCGTGCCAGGAGCCAGGCCGTTACAGACGAAGAGGGTGCCCCCGTTTCCCTGAGCCAGGACACCTCCAGGCCCAGCTCCCCTACTCCACTCCCACCCCAGAACCACTGACCTGGCTGCTGCTCTGACAACTTGAGCCTTCCTCCTGCAATCCACAAATCTTGTTCCAACCCCGGGCCCTTTGCACATGCAGGTCCCTGTCTCTGCATGCTTACCCCCACCTTTTCCTGATTGACTCCTACTTGAAGTTTGGGTCCCAGATGCCTCCAGGAATTTCCTGATGCTTCTAGGCTGGGTCAGGCGCATGCCACCCAAGGCAATCACAACGTCCCGTGTACACCTGTTTTGTTGGTTTGTGGGGTTTGGTGCCCCGGGTGGGACGCAAACCCACAATCCCTGGCTGAGGGTGCACAGCTCTACCCTGAGGCACGTCTGACTCCCCCCACCCATGGGGTCTCAGAGCTCCAAAAGGGCAGGCCCTGCTCTGTCCTGTTCCTCACGGTCTCCAGCGACCCCACAGCACTGGACACGTGGTGTTTAATAAATACCGTTTCTCACGCTGTTAAAACGCTCGAATGTTTGAGCCATCTAATTCCAATTCCACACTCGACCCTGGGGTCTCATCCCGGACCAGCTTTCTTCCAGCGTGAGGAGGCCCGCCAGATCTGGGCACGGCCTGTCGCTGGCAGACACCGGCCCGGTGGGCGAGGACGCCAGCCCACACACTGTTGGGGCGCCCCGGTCCGATGGGGTCACGGTGGCATGGAGGACGCTGGGAGGCGGGAGGGGTGTCCCCCACCCCACCACCTGGCAGCCGGTGCCCACTCCCCCACGGGCGGTCTGCGGGGCAGCGGTACCACGCCCCTGTGGAGGATAGCATCACGGTCCAGTGGACGGGGAAACCAAGTCAGGAGAGGGCAGAACTGGGGCCCAGCCGGAGCCAGAGCTTCAGCAACACGACCTTCAGTCTGTAGAGAGATTCGGGTTCCAATCCCAGCTTGGACAGTAACTGCCACGGATCCTGGCCACGGGGTTTCTCCACCACAGAAGGTGAATCATCAGTCCATCCCGGGACTGAGAACCTGTTCTGAACTCAGGTCTAGGGAATCAATACTCGGGAACCAGGGGAGGGTGGGAAAGGGAAGGGGGCTTTATTCGGGAAGCGGGCAACCCGGGAAGAGGCCCCAAAAGCCACCTTTGTTGAGGGAGGGGGGCTGCACGCAGCAGGCGCGAGCCGGGGCGGGCCATCGTGTGCCGGTGGGCACGACCCTGACCGGACCCGCTGGCATCCCGGGAAGCGGTTTCCGAATGCAGGCGGGCAAAGTCGGGCCTTCACTCCTCAAGGCCGGGGGTCGGCAGAGCTCAAGCGGGTTAGCTCTGCTACGACCAGGGACTTGGGTCCGCAAGCAGGGAGCGCGCAGGATGACAGTGGGTGTTGATACCGGTCCCCGCCGGCCGCGGGGTGAGCCAGCGCCGAAGGGGGGGCCTGCCCGGGAGATGCAGCCACACAGGAAGGCACCATTCCCCCAGAGCAACCGTAAAAATGTCACAACCGTGGCCGCCGGCGTCGGTAAAGATGTGGGGATGTGGGCAGTCTCTAATTCTGCTGGGGGGGCCCGACGGCCCCACTGGTGTGTCTGCCCTGGAGAGGCTTTGTAAGGCTCGACGTGCAGAAGAGTTCACTGCGGCCCTGTCAGACTGCGGACATCTGGAACAGGTGTCCCGCCGCAGAAGGCCGGCTAGCTGGGCCCCCCACGGGCTCCCCTCTCCCGTAGCGCCCCCCTCGTGTCGCCACTGTCCCCACCTGCAGGAGCAGGTCCTTCCGGGGCACAGCCTCTGCTGTGGCTCCCGGTGGAGACCAGCATTCCCCAGCAGCAACGCCGGAGGGGGGGACCCCTGACCTTCCGCACCCACCCCGGGACCGGGCGGCTGGATGCCCTTCTGCGTCCAGGTGAGGAGATGGAGGAGACCCTTCCGCTGTCCGGAGTCCCCCCACCTCCCTCCTCCCCCTCACCGACTGACCACAGTCCCAGAAGCAGGAAATGAGCAAGGATCCAGCTCCCCCCGCCCCGCCGAGAAGCGAGTCCCCTGAGCCTGAATGGAGGCCAGCAAGGCTCCGACGTCCCCTCGCCGCTGAGGGTGGGGGGCACGCCTCAGTCCCAGCCCCATCCCTGGGAAGACCCCGGGCCTCCCCTCCCCACCAGGCCCAGGACCATTCGGGCAGGTCTGGCTGTGTGGCTGGGCCTGTGGCTTTCCCTCTCTGAGTCCAGGGGAGCGGGGGCTGGGGCCTTCTGGTCCCTCCCACCTGGGCCCCCCTCCTGAAGCTGGACCCCCAGCACAGACTGGGATGCCCGGCGGGGGGTGGGCACTCGCTGGCCCCGGAGGTCACCCGCAAGCCAGCCAGCAGGGCCAGGAGTCTGCGTGTGGGCCTGACGGGGTGGGCTGGGACGGCTGGGGAGTTGGCAGCTGCCCCTACCCAGGCGCACCCCCTCCCCCAGGCATGGCACCAGCCCCTCCCAGCAGGACAACAGGACGCTGCCCAAGGCCTCCACCACCAGCTGCTCCCAGGGCCTGCCTGGACCCCTCCAACTGCTCTGCCCCGTGCCTCAGTTTCCCCCTCTGTAAAATGAGCCCCCGCTCCAGGGGTGGGTGAGGGTGGGTGATAGTCACTGTTTCCAAGACCCAGCACACGACACCCAACACGGTGGTGAGATCGTTAACGCCACTCATAATGCCAGCTTCGGCCTCAGTTTCCCCAGCCTGAGTGCTGGGCCCCTGGAGGCGGCAGGCCCGGGAGGGAGTCCTGCTGGCTCTGGGCTGTGTGCTTCACTACTTTTTACTTTTCTCGCCGTTTCGTGGGGGTGTGAGTCACCCATTTCAAGAGTGCACTGCAGGGGCGTTTAGGGCCTTCACAGAGCCCTACAACCACCACCATGTTAGTTTTAAAACACCCCAGCACCCCAAAAAGAAACCTCCTGACCATTAGTGACCCCTCCCCCACCCCGGCCCCTTCCCGTCTGTGGATGAGCCTGGTTTGGACGTGTCACGCATGTGGACTCACACCCCGCGTGGCCTTCTGTGACCAGCTCTTCGAGGAGCATCCTACAGGAGTTTTTATCTGGGAACCCGGGTGCGTCCTCACCTGCCCTCAGTTTATGTATTTGTGAAGTGGGTAGGAGCGGCCGTGGAGTCCCCAGAGCTGGGGGGGGCAGTGCGGAAGTGGCCTCCCCTCCCCCATCTCTCAGCAGGGTCTTCGGAGGTCTGAGACATCCAGGACCCGGCAAGAGATAGGGACCAAGGGGAGAGAAAGGCAAGATTGGGTATTCGGAATATATAAAGAACTCTTAGGCCTAACAACAGAAAGACAAATGGTCCAGTCTCAAAACGGGCAAAGAAGCTGAGTGGACACTCCCCAAAGACAGGATGAAGATGGCCAACACGCCATGAAACGATGCTGGAAATCGTGAGTCGCTGGGGAAGTGCAGACGGGCCAGAGGCACCGCTCCATGCCCACTAGGACAGCTCCAAGGAAAGATCCCGGAACCTGAGGGTGTGGGGAAATCGGAGCCTGCGGGCACTGCTGGGGGGTGCGAGCTGGGGCGCGCTGAGGGAAACGGTCTGGCTGTTCCTCAGAAAGTCCTGCAGAGAGTCACACTCCTGAGCAGGTGCATGCCCAGCGACACAGATAAATATGCACCACAATGTTCGCAGCAGTCAGAAGAACGTCTGTAAACTTGTGAACAGATACACACTCGGTCCACCACATGCGGGAGTGAGCAGGAGCGAGGGGCCCACATGCACGGCCCCGGGGATGGACCCTGAGCCCACGATGCTCAGGGAGGGAGCCAGACACGGAACGCCACATGGGGTGTGAGTCCACGTGGGTGACACGTCCAGAACAGGCTCATCCACGGACGGGAAGGGGGCCCGTGGGGGCTGGGGGCTGGGGGAGGGGCTGGGGGTGACAGCTGATGGGAATGGGGTTTATTTGGAGTGATGGAATGTTCTGGAATTAGACTGTGGTGATGGTTGCACAACTCTGTGAAGATATTAAAAAACCATTGCATGGCACAGTTTAAAACAGCTCATTTTTAAAAAAGATTTTATTTATTTATTTGAGAGTGAGAGAAAGAGAGAGAGCGTGAGTGCAAGAGCAGGGGGGAGGGGCAGAGGGAGAAGCAGGCTCCCCGTGGAGCAGGGAGCCCGATGCGGGACTCGATCCCAGGACCCTGAGATCATGACCTGAGCCGAAGGCAGACGCTTATCCAACGGAGCCACCCAGGCGTCCCTTAAAACAGCTAATTTTTTTAAATGGGATTTATTTCCAAGGTGAGACTGAGAGGTTGGGAAGGGTGGTGGTCCCCCCATGCCTCGGGGACGCCAGTGTGTGTCTGGGGCTGTGGGGGGCTCTTCCAGGGTGCTCTTCCCTCCCACGGGCAGCTCCGGGGTGGTTTGGGGAGTGGGAGTCAGGGTGGAATGCTGGGGTCCTGGGGGCTTGGGCCTGGTCCTCACTGAGCCTCATGGTGCAGTGTCTCTTTGTGTCCCTCGGGCCTCTGCCTCAGTCCAGTGCCCTCATGCCTGCTTCCCCTCCTGATCCCGCCCGTCCACCCTTTCCTCTCCCATGGACCAGGAGAAAGGACTGGCTCTGGAGACCCAGCTCCATCCCTTCCCACTTGGGTGACCTCAGGGTCCCTGCTCACACCTGCTGCCTCATCAATCCCTCAAGAGCTGTGGTGAGTGAATTAATATGGGTACGTTTTTGAGCAGCACCCAGTGTGCTCAACCCCTCTTTCCTGCTCTAAACTCCCCCATGGCTCTCTAGTGTCCCAGACTCAAGTCCAGGCTCCCCAGCTGGGCAATGTGCCACCACAGCCCGGCCCTGCCCCCCCCATCACCAGGGATCCCTCACCTGGAGGAAGGACCTCCATCCCTGATCCTTAGGTTCCCCTACACCCTCTCCCAGAACCCCGCGATGTCAGGAGGGTCCCCCAGGATAAGCTTTCCTGCTCCTGCCCCCAGGAAGCACCCAAGAGGGATTGCCCCATTTTCCCCTTCTCCTCCTGCCTCTGGAGGGCTGTTTGTGGTCACCTTTCAACACCAGGATTCCCAACCACCGCCCTGGGGCCGCCCCTGGCTGGCAGAGGAAACCAAGGCCCACACAGAGGTTTTGGGGAGGTGGGACAGCCAGCCTGGTGCAGCACTTGTCATGCCCACTTACAGGTGAGGAAACTGAGGCCCCGGTGGGATTTGAACCCTCTGGAACTCAGTCTTCACCACACAGACCTTCGTCTTGCAAAACCCACGGAGCTGTCTCTTTCAAAACAGGAAGGGTCCAAACCAGGATGGGGATGGGGTCTACATGGCTGAATAGAAATAAAGACCAGGGGCGACAAACAGTAGGCGCTCAATTAATGCAGCCCCCACCCCCTACTCTAATGAGACGCTTAACTTCAGGATTGGTAGTCAGGGTCCGTCCCACTTCCCAGCGGCTCCCCAGTGACTCCAGAGGGCCGAGTGGGTGTTCAAGACATGGTGAATAAACGAACCGAATAAAGTCCTGTCGTTTGGGGCCTGGCGACCTTGGACAGTGATTTAAGTTCTCTGGGCCTCAGTTTCCCCATTCATAAAATGAAGGGTCAGCCAGTCCGTACTGCCCATGGGTGCGTGTGGTAAGGAGGGAACACCCGTCAACAGCAAGCGCTGCCTAGGTGCGCACCCCGTATTCACCAGGAGACCGTACCCGCCGCCCCCGCAATCCCGGGGCGTCCTGCCGTGCGCCCCGGCCCGCGGGGAGCCTGGCGAGGGGCCTGCAGACCGGTGGAGCCGAGGGCAGAGCTCGGGTGGGCGCACGGGGCGGGGGGCACGGTCGGGAGCCCGGGCAAGCCCCCCGAGCCTCTTCTGTCTCCAGACAGCGCCGGCGCCCCGGGCCCTCGCCATGGAAACGTGCGCCGCCGAGCGGCGGACCCCGGGGAGGGGACAGAGACGGGGCGTGGGGCGGGCAGAGACAGGGGGAGACCCGGGGACACACAGGGATAGCCAGGGACCCGGGGACCCGGAGACCCCGCCCCGCGCCCCGCGTCGATGGGGCTCCCGAGGCCGACGCGGGAGGGGAGGGGGGCGCCGACCCCGGCCCTAGCCCGCCACTGCGGGGACCCGGCACCCCAGAGGCCCCCGAGGCCCCCGGACGGAGGAGGCGGGAGCCCGGCGCGCACTCAGCGCTCGCCCCGGGAGGCAGCCCGGCGACGGCCACGCGCGGCGCCCCCGACGCGCCGAGACAAAGAGCCCCCGCCCCTCGCGCCGCACGTAGGCCGTCGCGGGGTCTCGGGCCGGGCGGGCCCCCTCCCCTCCCCGCCCTCCCGTTCGCGGTTCCCCTCCGCCCCCGCGGGGGAAGGGCCGCGCTTTGTGCTCGCCGCGCCGCAGCCCCTGCCCGCCGCGGCCGCCGGCTCCGCCCTCCGAGCGCCCGCGCGCCAGGTGAGGGGACTGCGGGCGGAGGGCCCGGGCCGCACCCCTTTTCCGGCCGCCGGGACCCTCCTTCCCCCCGTTCCCGGGGCCCCCGCCCTGACGCGGGGAGCGGCCCCGGCCCGGGGACTCCTAAAGCAGGCCGGCCCCGCCCTCTACCGGGCCCCTCCCGACCCCCCATCTGGGGTGCGGGGGGTGCCCGGCAGCTGGATTGTTTGGCAGGGCCGCAGTGCGCGCGGGGAGGCCGCGGGGACACCCCTCTCCCCCCAGCCTCAGTTTCCCCGGGAGGTCCTGGCGTATCTTTGCCCGCCCCTCCCCCGCAGGCCCTGGGCACCGGGTCCCCCCAGGGCTCAGACTGCGCCTCCCCTCCTCCAGCGCGTCTTTGTCCCCTCCAACCACGGCCTGTGGAGCCCGCGGCACCATGATCGCGACCAAGGAGAAGAATAAAACCCCAAAGGACAGCATGACGCTTCTTCCCTGCTTCTACTTCGTGGAGGTGAGTGGGGGGGAGGGGCGGGGGCGTCGCTCCGGTGGGGGCGGGACAAAGGCCTCTGTCCCACACGCCCTCGGGGACCTCTACGCTGAAGGACTGGGGTGGGCACAGCTCGGGTCGGCCGCAGGTAGGGGCACAGCCAGGGCGCCTGGGTGTGGGGGTCAGAGGAATCGGGCTGTGCAGGGTGAGTAGGAGTTCGAGAGGCCCAGAAGGGCGTTCTGGGCTAAGGAAACAGCCGGCACAAATTCTGGGACGTGGGACATTCAGACTGGGGTACAGGTCACCTGGAGGGGCTGGAGCAAGGCGCTGGGGCCGTGCAGGGTCTTCCTCCAGCAGGTGGGCTGTGAGGCATCAGGGTCTAAGTTCAGACCCCTCCTCTGCTAACCGAGGAGGCTGGGGCGAGTCCCGTAAGCCTCCGACAGAACAGGCCTGGCACACAGTGAGGGCTTTATGAATGTTTAATAGAATTTAAACGCAGTCGCCTGACACATAGTGCTGATGACGACACAGGGTGGTATTTATCCATCCTTGGATACGTCCTGTGGCCACGGTCCCCCTGCTGCGCCTGCCACGAAAACCCCACTCCACGGAGGGGTCCAGGCGGGGCGCAGGTGGATGAGCGGGGTCCCCCGTCCTGAGCAACGCCCCCCACGCGCAGGGTCACAGAGCCAGTGGCTCACCCCCAGGCCAGTGGGTCCCTCCACAAGGAGCAGAAAATCTGATTGTTTTCAAATTTGCATTCAAATCCCCATCATAGTAGGTTGTATCTTCTCAGGGTCACCGCAAACCTGCTCCCTCCCTGCGGTCCTCCTCACCCCCTGCTCTCACCTGCATCCTCCAGAAAGTGTTCCACACACCCACTCACATCTGTCAGACGTGCAGCCCTTCCCCAACACCTTTTTTTTTAAAGATTTTATTTATTATTCATTTGACAGAGAGAGACACAGCGAGAGAGGGAACACAAGCAGGGGGAGTGGGAGAGGGAGACGCAGGCTTCCCGCGGAGCAGGGAGCCCGATGTGGGGCTCGATCCCAGGACCCCCAACACCTTTTTAGACAAGTTTCTGCTCTTGGCTTTTTCCCAGGGGAGCTCTCAGCTTCCCTCTGACCCACCCCTTTGCAGGGCCGTGTAGTACCCCAGCTCCGAGTCACCACCCCGGGTAGCTGCACATTCAGGGGTTGTCGCGGACGTTCCTGTAAGGAAAGGCCTTTGGTCTGCCAAGTGTGAGCTTATCTGCAGATCACATCCCTGGGGACAGACCCCAAGTTGCCCCCTGTGGAGGCCAGACTTTTACGGGGCGCCCGTGCCCGTTACTGGCTGGCACCAGCACAGCTCTGGAGCTCGACCAGTCCGATGGGTGCAAGGCTGTGTGTCTGCTCTAGTTTGCTTTTCTCTTATTGTGAGTCTTACATAAATGTGTTTACACACACACATTAAAGTACATGGGCAGGACATCATGATCGTGGATCATTTTCCTGGGGGCCTGATATGCTCCCTGGTTTCCAGATGCAAGGAGAAGTGGGTGGCACAGAGACACCCTCTGGGGGTGGTGGGCTCCAGAGTGGGCCCCCGCCAGCAGGTGTTTCCGGCTGGGAGGAGGTGGGGGCGGAGGGCAGGAGTGGGGAGTCAGGCAGGTGTTGCAGCCTGGAAGCTTGGAAAGCCATGAGGGCCTCAGCAGAGAAAGACACTTCCAAGGACCCTCTTGCCCAGCCCCGCCGAAAACCCTGTCCACTGCCTGACGTGGTAGGGCCGCCCCAGCCCAGTTGTGCTCATGGTCACGGACGAGGGAATAACTGCAGCTATTGTTACTAAAGTCTCTGCGTGTGCTGGGCACTGTGTAGGCACCTTCTCTATACTTACTCACCCAGTTCTCCCTTGAAGCCCTGGGACGTGGTGACTCTCAGTCTTGTTTTCAGCTGAGGAAACTGAGGCACAGCGGAGTGGTGGAGCCAGGATTCGAGTCCAGCAGATGGCTGGGAACCCCTTCACTCAACTGCCTTGGGCCTCATTCCTGCATGCAGCAAGCGCTCAATAAGTGCTCCTTGGACTAGAGCCCAGCTTCTACAAGCCCACCTTTGGCATTTTCCCCTCTGGGGACCCGCGGTCAGGGCAGGAGGGAGGGCCGAGGCCCCCCCTTAAAGTGCCGTTCAAGGCAGGAGTGAAGAGGGAGGCCTCTCGTGGCTCGTGGGCTTCATCTGCGTCTGGGGCCCCATCCATGAACTGGAGAGGGGGACTTCCTGAGGCAGCCAGCCCCCCAGGCGCCCGCATACTCTGGTCCCCATAGTGCCAGCCCCAGCCTGGCCCCTGTGGGTGTTCCGTGGCCCAGAAGGGAAGGTGCAGGACGCTGGGAGAGTCCGCGCCCATCAGAAGGTCCCGCTCAAATCTGAGCTCAGTAGCTGCTCGAGGCCCGAGTGAGGGAAGGACGGCGGCCGGACGGCCAGACCGCAGCATGGGTAGTGGACGGGCGGCTCGGTGAGCAAGGGTGGGGTGACCCTGGCTGCCGCCCTCCTGCAGCTCCCCATAGTGGCGTCCTCCGTCGTGTCCCTCTACTTCCTGGAGCTGACCGACCTCTTCAAGCCGGCCAAGGTGGGTTTCCAGTGCTATGACCGCACGCTCTCCATGCCCTACGTGGAGACCAACGAGGAGCTCATCCCGCTGCTCATGCTGCTCAGCTTGGCCTTTGCGGCCCCTGCGGCCTCGGTGAGTCCCAGGCGCCGGGGGGCCTGGGCTGGCCTGTGGGCACCCCCTGGCCGGGAGCCCGGCTGAACGCCTCCCTGTCGGGCAGATCATGGTCGGCGAGGGCATGCTGTATTGTCTGCAGTCCCGGCTGTGGGGCCGCGGCGGGGGCCCAGGCGGGGCCGAGGGCAGCATCAACGCGGGGGGCTGCAGCTTTAACTCCTTCCTGCGGCGCACGGTGCGCTTTGTGGGTGAGTTCGCCAGAGGGCACCCCCCCACGCCCTCCGTGTGCGCGCGCCCGGCTCCCCTGCCCAGCGCTGACCCCGCTGCCCCGCAGGCGTCCACGTGTTCGGCCTGTGCGCCACCGCCCTGGTGACCGACGTCATCCAGCTGGCCACCGGCTACCACGCGCCCTTCTTCCTGACGGTCTGCAAGCCCAACTACACGCTGCTGGGCACGTCGTGCGAGGCCAACCCCTACATCACGCAGGACATCTGCTCCGGCCACGACACCCACGCCATCCTGTCTGCGCGGTGAGCTGGCCCCCGCCCAGCCGTGCGGGGCGTGGGTCGGAGGCCCCGAGGGGCGCGGAGCCGCCCGCTCACCTGCCGCCTCTTACAGGAAGACCTTCCCGTCACAGCACGCCACGCTGTCCGCCTTCGCTGCGGTCTACGTGTCGGTGAGTCCTGGCCCGCCCCGAGCCCGAGCCCGGCGGCTGGCGGGGAACCACGCTCTGACCCGCCCCGCCCCGCCCCAGATGTACTTCAACTCGGTCATCTCGGACACCACCAAGCTGCTCAAGCCCATCCTGGTGTTCGCCTTCGCCATCGCGGCGGGCGTCTGCGGCCTCACCCAGATCACGCAGTACCGCAGCCACCCGGTGGACGTCTACGCGGGCTTCCTCATCGGGGCTGGCATCGCCGCCTACCTGGTGAGGGGACGGGGAGGCCGGCCCCAGGTGGGGAGGTCCGAGGGCGGAGGCCGGCCCCCAGTGGGTGGTCCGAGGGTGGAGGCCGACCCCCAGGGGGAGGTCCGAGGTGGAGGGAGGTCTGAGGGCGGAGGCCGGCCCCCAGGGAGAGGTCCGAGGTGGGGGGAGATCCGAGGGTGGAGGCCAGCCCCGAGGGGGAGGTCCGAGGGTGGAGGCTGACCCCCGGGGGGGAGGTCCGAGGTAGAGGGAGGTCCGAGGGTGGAGGCCAGCCCGGAGGGGGAGATCCGAGGGTGGAGGTAGACCCTCAGGGGGAGGTCCGAGGGTGAAGGCCGGCCCCCAGGGGGAGGTTCGAGGGGGTAGGCCTGGCCCTACCCTGGGGGGACCCTGGTGAGTCTCCTCCCTTGGAGTGCTGGAGTCAGAATCTCTTGGGCTCAGACTTGCCGAATGTTGAGAGCCTGAGTGGCTTGACCGGAGCTTGCCCCACTGGGAAGAGAGTGGGACTCGGTCCTGATTCTGCACTGAAGGCCAGCCTTCCCCCCTCGGACCGCCTTGGCAGGTCTGTTGCGTGGTGAGATCCCTGGTCTTCAGCCCTTGCCTCACCCCCAGGCCTGCCACGCTGTGGGCAACTTCCAGGCCCCGACTGCAGAGAAGCCGACGGCGCTGGCCCCTGCCAAGGATGCGCTCCGGGCTCTGACCCAGCGGGGCCACGACTCCGTGTACCAGCAGAACAAGTCCGTGAGCACGGACGAGCTGGGCCCGCCGGGGCGGCTGGAAGGCGTGCCCCGGCCCGTAGCCAGAGAGAAGACGTCACTGGGCAGCCTAAAGCGGGCCAGTGTGGACGTGGACTTGCTGGCCCCGCGCAGCCCCATGGGCAAGGAGAACATGGTCACTTTCAGCCACACGCTGCCCCGCGTCAGCACGCCCTCCCTGGATGACCCCGCTCGCCGCCACATGACCATCCACGTGCCCCTCGACGCCTCCCGCTCCAAGCAGCTCATCAGTGAGTGGAAGCAGAAGTCGCTGGAGGGCCGTGGCCTGGGGCTGCCCGACGAGGCCAGCCCCGGGCACCTGCGGGCACCCGCGGAGCCCATGGCGGAGGAGGAGGAAGAGGAGGAGGAGGAGGAGGAGGAAGAGGAGGAAGAGGAGGAAGAGGAGGAGGGCGAGGAAGGCGGTCCGGCCCCACCTTCACTCTACCCCACCGTCCAGGCCCGGCCGGGTCTGGGGCCTCGGGTCATTCTGCCCCCGCGAGCTGGGCCCCAGCCGCTGGTGCACATCCCCGAGGAGGGGGCGCAGGCGGCCGCGGGCCTGTCTCCCAAAAGCAGTGCGGCCGTGCGGGCCAAGTGGCTCATGATGGCCGAGAAGAGCGGGGCGGCGGCGGCGGCGGCGGCGGCCGCAGCCTCCGCACAACCCCGCGTGGCCAACCCCCCGCGGCTGCTGCAGGTGATCGCCATGTCCAAGGCGCCGGGCGGGCCTGGCCCCAAGGTGGCGGAGACCGCCTCGTCCTCCAGCGCCAGCTCCGATTCCTCGCAGTACCGCTCGCCGTCGGACCGCGACTCGGCCAGCATCGTCACCATCGACGCGCACGCGCCCCACCATCCCGTGGTCCACCTGTCGGCGGGTAACGGGCCCTGGGAGTGGAAGACGGCCGGCGGCGCGGCCAAGGGGGTGGAGGGCGAGGGCGGCTACGAGCTGGGGGACCTGGCCCGCGGCTTCCGCGGGGGGCCCAAGCCGCCAGGTGTGTCCCCCGGCTCGTCCATCAGCGACGTGGACCAAGAGGAGCCGCGGTTCGGGGCCGTGGCCACGGTCAACCTGGCCACCGGCGAGGGGCTGCCCCCGCTGAGCATGGCTGACGGCGCGCTGGGGCCGGGCAGCCGCGAGTCCACGCTGAGGCGCAAAGCCAGCGGCCTGGTGCTGGGCGAGCGGGAGGCCGCGGGCGAGGCCGAGGCCGAGAGCTACTACCGCAAGATGCAGGCGGCCCGGAGGTTCAAGGACTGATGGGGGGCTGGGAGGCCGCATGGGGGCGCAGCTGGAGGCCACGGGGCGGGCGGGGGCGGGCGGGGGGGACACTTCACGATCGGACAATAAAAGGTCGATACCGGCGAGTCCTGTGAGTCACTGGTCCGAGGACACGCCCACTGCCCGGCGGGGGTGGGGAGGGGGGCGTCCTACACTGGGGGGGGGGGGCCGGGTCCCACATTCTCGGCTCCCCTGAGCCCACCCGCCCCCGTCACCGGGGAGGGAGACAAAACGCTCAATTCACACGGAAGAGGAAACAGCAGTGAAGACAAACAGGCGGAATAAAGAGGAAATCGAGTGCAGGGTGCAGAGACATTTATTCCAAAGTCCAGCAGACTGGCCGGGGGCCTCTACAATGGGAGCAGGAAGAAAGAGCCTACAGAAAAGGTAGAGTTGTAAAATCGCTTTAATTCGGTTCTCTCTGCATTACAAGCCGTAGGGTGGGCAGTGGAATGTGCCGCGTCCCCGTCACAATACTGAGCCTGTAACTGCGGGTTACCAAAATATACATCTGTGTCACCTTTATAAAAAACCATGTTTGCTGCCCCTCGTTTTACAACAGGTATAAAAAAAATTATAAATATTTACACCCTTGTTCCACCCCAACACGGAAACTCGAGGGTCCAGGCCCGAAGGAGGGGCTGGCCAGCACAGGGTCTGCTCCCAGGGGAGCCCCGTGGACCCTGAGCGCAGGACGATGTGCGGGAGACAGTTAAGACTCGGGGGCCGCTGTCCCACTTTCCGGGCCCCAGCGTTAGAGGCAGACAAAAAAAAAAAAAAAACAAAACTTTGGTCCAAAATCTGCAGGAGAGCGGAAACCCTGAAAGTTTTAAGAGCGCTCGTCCCCCCAGAGGGAGAACAGGTTAGGTGTGAGTAAGGCATCTGGAGGTGTCCTCGGGAAGGACCAGGCTCCCCTGCGCTGGCCCCCAGCTGGCCGCCCTGGAAACTAGGTCCTGCCCTGCGACTTCATTACAAGGAATAAAATAGAAAAGTACAGTATGCAAGGTCATACCACAAGGAGGAAATGGAGATTACACTCATACCATTTTTATCTTGCTATATAAAAAGTTACTTAAAACTATGTCTTTTGCATATAAATGAGAGATTAGAATATTTGGTCAACTGGAAGTATTGCTAGGCACGGGGTGTCTGCGACTGCATCGAAGCCTAATACAGAGCTTACGTGGACAGAGCTCGGAGCTGAAGGGGGACAGGGATGGTGCCCTCGGGGGCTTGCCCCGGGTCAGGGGCGAATCACACACTTGATTAAACGGATTGGGGGTGCCGGCTGGACCCTACAGCTCACAGCCTCCCGCTGCACCAGGCACATGATCCGTGCGGGAGGAGGCCCACCCACCGGCCCCCAGCCCCCCGCCCACGCGTCTGCTTCCACGAGAGGGCCCTGCCAGAGCAGCGGGTTTTAAGGCACAAGAAAGCCGAGTCGAGGTTTGGGAGCGCCCACCCCACAGAGGCTGCAGAAGGCACGGGCTTGGGGGGCTGGGGAGGGAGTGGGGCACACTGTCCACTCGTCACCAAGAGCCTGAGGCCGGCACCCCATCTCCCCAGGGTGAGCAAGGTGAATTGGATTTAATTTTTTTAAAAACAGGTAAACTGATTTCTCTTTTAAAAAAATAAAATCTCTGGTCTTTTAAGGTCACTTCAGCTGCTTTTTAAAGTGGCTTTTCTCTGGAATGATGGAAGTTGTGGCCGGGCGCCGGCAGGCTGGTCCACGGCGGCCCTAGATGGTGGACTTGGAGAAGGAGACCCGCAGGTGGTGGTTCTCGCCCAGGTCGTGGTTGTGCAGGTCGATGAGCGCCTGGATGGCCTCCTCCACCGAGCCCATCTGGATCAGCGCCATCTTGCGGTCCTTCCTGGGGGACGGGGGCAGGGGAGTGAGGGCGGGCTTGGGGGTCGGGCCTGGGGACAGAACAGAGCGCGGGGCAGGGTGTGGGGCGGGCGGCACTCACTGGAAGAACTTGAACCCCTTGACGATCCCGCCGTTGCTGGAGAAGAGGATCTTCAGGTCGTCCTCGGACACGGAGGGCCTGCAGGCAGAAGGGGAGAAGGGGGCTGAATGCTGTTGCTTCTCAGGGAGGGCCGCCTGTGAGGAGCCGCACGCCACGGCCCTGCAGGCGCCAGGTCCTCCCTTCTCCCTCAGCCGCCGCTCAACTCCGACAGGACCCCTCCCCTCCCCTCCCCTGCCCGCCACCCAGCACGTACGGGATGTTGGAGAGGTGCAGAGTGGCCGAGGGCGGGAAGATGTTCTGGAAGTTCTTGGAGCCGGGCTTCTTGAAGCGGTGCAGGGGGGAGTTGCCATAGTCCTTGGTGAGACCCTGGTCCTCCTGGCCCTCGCGGGGCAGCTGCACGTTCTGGTGCTTGGACAGCGTGATGCGCACCGGCTTCCCGTGCAGCTTGTGCCCGTTGAGGTGGCTCATGGCTGCGGAGGCAGGACGCGTGGTGACCCAAGGCTCCATGGGCACCAGCCCAGGGGGCCCCCGCCCGCCCCACGGGCCTTACCCAGCTGCGCCTGGCTCCCGTCCGCCATCTGCACCAGGGCGTTCTCCTTCTTATTGAACAAGATCTTCACCCGCTGCACATCGCCGTACACGCCTTCAAGAGCGCAGGGACAGGGGCACTGAGCCGCCTGGGGCCCTGCTGCCGCCTCCCCCGCCAGCCCCCACGCCCCGCACACCCCGCACAGGGTTGGCTCTTCCCGAAGGTTTGCTTATTCTGCCTCTGGGCACCTGCGTCTAGTCACAGGGAACGTTACCAGGAAGACTACCTTCAGCAGAGAAGTCATAAAATCCAGGAAAGATCAATGGCCAAGAACCATCACTTTAGCATGCTACCAACACGTTTTAACTCTTCGAAAAGCATGCAGGGCAATAAACCATGCGTCTACGGAATCAGAGTAAATACGCAAACCGAAGGCAAGCCACGTAACGAGGCAGAATGCCCAACTGCAAACTCATAGTACATCTTAGGGCGTCAAAAATAACCTCCATTAAATGAAAACAAGGTAATAAAAGTGTGAATGATAACATACCGAAAAGAATAAAGAGGCTTTGGGGTGTGACTCTCTTTAGAGGACAGCAGAGCAAGGCAGCGAGGGACAGGGAAAGGGAGAGGTCAGGGGGCGAGTTGCCAATCGTCCACCACGAGGAGGCAGCCCCACAGGCGTGCAGGTTGATGGATGATGAAGTTGTCAGGATGTTAATATTCAAGGGCAGGTTGGTTTCCGGAGAGCAGGGTTTGAGGGGGAATTTTGTTTTTTTATTTATTTATGGTTTTGTTTGGTTTCAAGCAACAACAGGAAGCAGAAGTACCGTGCAGTCAGTTGGCAAAGAAATTCCGGATCAGGGCAAGAAAAAAAATTGGGAAAGGGGAAGGGGAGAAAAGAAAAAAAGTAGCAAAAAAACATAGGTCAGTAAATACATAAGAAATACGAGCGCTCCATCAGTCAAGATCTACACACATTACAAGTCACAGGTTCACCTCGCGGAACAGGCAGGAGCGCGCGGCCCGCCCGGACCCGCTCGCCGCGGCAGGTGGGCCTCTGCACCAGGCTCACACAAGCACAAGGCGGAGCGAGTCTGTTAGTGGAGGGCTTCGCTCGAGCGGGGCCCAGACGCGCCCCCGGCCGGCCGCCTCAGGCCAGGAAGTCACAGGAGGGGCAGACAGACGACAGAACAGTCTGAAACGCTCATTAAAGCCGGTCCCATCTTTCGAGAGTTAAAGCCCGCGAGCCCTGGTCAGCTCCCCCGAGCTCTCTCTGAGCCAAACGCAGCCATGGGGATGGGCACAGCGTCACCATCCCCGGGGCCGTGGCCGCGGGCCAGCACCGCTCGGCAGAGGCGTCCGGCGGGCCTCTTCACACCGCGCCTTGTTCGGCTGGAAGTTGTAAGGACTGCTTTCACATATCAAAAAACATTTCAACTCTGCATCTTACGGAATTGGAAACGTAAACCAAGGCGTAAAGGAGAACAAGAGAACTCTGTGCGCTGAGGAAGGAGGCAGTGAGCGCGACCCGGGGTGAGACCCCCGAGGGACCCCCGGCGCCTGGGGCTGACAGGAGCTCAGCCTGCTGCCGTTTGCACTAAGACCCCAGAGTGTGACTCCCCCGCTCGTGCTTCCGGGACCAACAGCCTGGAAGGAAGAGGCACGTACCTCGGGGTTGAGGTTGCTGACCAGCAGGACAGAGTTTCCTGCCCCTGCCAGGCCTGGGATGGCGATCCGGCCTGCCGCTGCCGCCGCCGCCGCCGCCGACGGGATGGCCAGAGGCGCCAGGGCCCCGTGCACGTTAGGAACCGACAGGCCTGGGGAGGGAAAGGCGGTCAGGAGGGGAGCAGCAGCGCCCAGCGTTCTCTGCCAAGAGGCGAGCACAGGTCCTGCCTGTTCTCATGCAACAGCGGAAGCACGCAGGAGGTGCCCGCGGCTGGCCGGCTCCTCTTTCCTGTCCTCAGGGCACAGGTCGTGCTGGGTTTGGACCCGTCTACATGCGCCAAACAGTACAGAAGCTCCGCTCAGTGGATGCAGAATCGGGCCCCAGGCGGGCCTCGGCTGTGCGTGCATGCAGGCGCCCCTCACCATGCAGACGACAACCGGGCGGGACGCAGCAGGCCCGTGCCTGTCACAAGGGCAGGCCGGCCCCCCGGGGGGGGGGGGGGGGGGGACGCTCAGGTGTGCCCACTCGGCTCATGCCGCTCTGCTTACCGGGCCACTTAAATTCCTCTACTAAGGACACATCCCTCCAACCACCGTGCGCGCTCGTCCTCGCCCGGGAGGTGCTTTAAGGGAACCAGACCAGAGACTGTGGGGTTAGCGGGACTCTCTGCATGACCCTGTCCTACGACTGCCCTGTCCAGGCTCCTCGGGGAACCCAGAGACCCGCACCCAGGAAGGCGGGCTCCCCCCGAGACTGCGCCCACGTCAGCTGCCCGTGGAAGCAGAGCTACTGGAAAGGTGTGTGGGCATGCACAATCGACGGCGGGGACGAGGTCAAGTGTTTGAGTACCTGCGGCTTGAGGAATTGCAAAGGTGGGAGGGAAACCAGCTCCTGCATACGGGGAGGCTGACATTATACCAGGTGCACCTAGAAACAAACGAGACACTAATCATCGCACCCACCGCCTCCGCCGCGAGCGAGGGCTGTGTGTCCGCGGCCCCACACCCAGTGGGCGGTCTGGGCCGTGCGCTGTGCTGGCCACGCAAGGAGCAGCACGCACCAACCTCCCCGGGCAGAGTCGGCGTCACGGGGCGCCTGGGGCACTGAGACTGAGCTATACGTCCTCGCCTCCCGTGGCACGCAGCAGTCCTGGGCACCAAGCCGGGCGTCTTACCGAAGGCGGCAGCCATGGTCTGGTCCAGCGAGGGCTGGCTGTCGCCGGAGGGCAGGTCAGGGCGCGTGTAGTCCCGACTCTTGTCGTTGTTGTACTTGACGTTGAGGCTGGTGAGCTTGGAGAAGTCGATACGCAGCGTACAGCAGGCATTGTAGATGTTCTGCCCGTCCAGCGACTGCGGGGAGGGGGCGGGAGGGGGTCGTGAGCGGCTGGGGCCGGTGTGCTGGCCAGGCGGGCATCCCAGGGCCCTACTCACCAGCTTGGCGTGCTGGGCGCTCACGGGGTCAGCGTACTGCAGCAGCGCCTGGAACTGGTTATTCTTGGTGAAAGTGATGATTTTCAGAACGGTGCCAAACTTGGAGAAGATCTGCGAGAGAAGGAGCGGTCAACCTCTGCCCAGTGACCCCCGTGGTCTGGACGAGGACCTGAGGCAGCTGCAACTGCAAGTACGCCCCCGGTCGTCTCACCTGGTGGAGTACGTCCAAAGTCACCGGGTAGAAAAGGTTCTCCACAATGATCCGCAGCACCGGGCTCTGGCCGGCCATGGCCATCCCAGCGTCCACCGCGGCAGCCGAGGCGGCCAGGGCCAGGTTTCCTGACTGCACCGAGTTCACCGCCTGCAGCGCTGCCTGGGCCCGCTGTGGGGGTGAGGGGGAGTTAGGGCCTGAGTCCCGCGCCACAAGCTCCGTCCTCGCCGACTCCACCCCTGCCCCCGGCCCCTGGGACGCACTGCCTGGTTGGGAGAGCTGTCTGTCTTGAGCTCCTTGTGGTTGGAGAACTGGATGTAGATGGGCTGGCCTCGCAGCACAGGCGTGACGGAAGTGTAATAGTTCACCATGGTGTTGGCGGCCTCCTCTGTGTTCATCTCGATGAAGGCCTGGCAGGGCAGGGGCGTGAGCCGGGACCTCACCCCCAGGGCCTTCCCGGGAAGGGGCGCTCAAACGGCTGAGGTAGGTACCTGATTTTTCCCTTTCAGCATCAGGAGATTGGTGACCTTCCCGAAGGGCAGCCCCAGGGAAATGACCTCGCCCTCGGTGACGTCACCGGGGAGCTTCCGGATGTGGATCACTCTGGAGGGCACGCCTGCACTTCTGTTGTCACCCTTAAACTTTTTGCTGTCGTTCCCATTTGCTAAAAAGAGGAATGGTTTGTAGGGTGTAGAGCACCGACCGGGCTCCCATAAAACCAGCCACCCCTCCCCAGAACCAGCTTCCTTCCTGACTCTGGGAGGACACCACGAGGACAAGGCAGTCCCCAGGCCTGGTGTCCGCCCGCCTGTCCGTCCACAGGGAAGTCAGGTGAGAATGAACTGGGCTCCGGGTCACAACGGCCAGGACCAATTCACCCCAAGCATCCTCCAAAGCAGCAGAGCACATGCAAATGTATGGGAGGAAGCCCCCAGCCAGGAAACTGGGGACTGGGCTCAGGGGTTACCTGCAGAGGCCGAGTTGCCGCTCATGATAAAGGGTCCGTTAGTGACGCACGCAGAGAAAAGCTCGTCGGATCCCCGCTGGAAAAGAGAGGGAGCGTGTGGAGCAGGGCACACCGGACGCCCTCCCCGCGACCCCGTGCCCACCTCCCCACTGCAACGTGGCCTTGAGAAAAGACCACTCCTCACTCACCATTGCCTCATGGTCCTAATCCCAAGAAACTGCTCCTTTCCCAAGGGTGGGGTGGGGGACCTGCCGCCTACAGGGGCTTTGCCCGTGTGTCACTTCCATTCCATGTTCCGCAGGACCCTTCCCGTGTTCTCGTGGACAGGGCCTCATGCCAACAGCCCCACGGAGCTGAGCCCAGCCCCACTCTGTCCTAGAGAGCTCAGCTGCAGCCCTGCCCACGTCCACACTAGGGGACCGTCTTCGACGACCACAGGGCCACTGGCAGGCCCGGGGAACAAAGCCCCCTTGTCATGCTGCAGCCACTCGCTCAGCCACAGGAACCTGCCCTATTTTCCAGGCGTCTGAGGGAACCTGAGCCTTGCCCTCGTGGCTTTCAGACACACAGAAATACTACCTCTCCACGCAGGCGGTGCTGTCCAGTGAGGGGCGGGGGCCCCTGGGTGAGCCCCTAAAGGGCCCAAGGAAGCCCGTTTGTGCACGGCTCCCTGTGACTTGTGGCCTACTGCTGTCTCTCCACAAACAACCTGTTCACTCGTTGGTCTCCGCGCGATTGGGACGACTCCCCAGAACCACATCAGACGGACCCGGGGCCTAGGCAGAGGCAGCCATCTCTCCCACTAGCTGAGGCCTGAGCACAGAACCACTCTCTACAAGGTGAGGGGCCACACCAGACGCAAGCGCTCCTCAGCCAGGGACCCCACAAGCCGCAAGGACTCGGCTCCCACTGCATGCTTCTGCCCTCTGCAGCCCGGACCCCAGGACCAAGATCTGTGTCCTGGGCTCCATCACAAGGAACCAGGAGTAACTCCTTAAATGGAATCTCTGAATACAAAACTGGAAACCAGAAAGAGTTTCAAGGCCCCAGCGCCCGGTGGCAGGAAAAGGAAAGACCACCCCACCTGGGCCTCCAGCAGCTTCACCCCTTCTCCCTCAAACTGCCTTTTCCACCTGTTTATGCCTTCTCAAGGACACCTTCTCTTTGCCCCTCCTCCAAACTGCCTGCTTAGCAGCCACACAGCCATCATAACGCCCAGGGGCCCTCCCCTCGGCCAGTGCTGGGGTGCCCTACAACCCCTCAGATCCTCCACGCCCAGCATCCAATGAGACCAGCTGAGGGAACCCCGAGAGGTTCACCAACCGCCCTTTGGATAAGGACCAGGAATGGCTGCCCCACGCGGCTGAGACAGCTACAGTGGGCTTGTCCCCAAACCCAAGCCCAGGATAGGCCGGCACCTGCAGAGATCCCCCCAGCCCACAACTCTGTGGAGTCCACGGGCCCTAGGCTACCACTGACGCAGAAGCGAGTGCCCACGTGTCGGCACCACGGCTCAGAAAGAGGGCCGAACAGTGAGACTTGGTCCCAGGCCCAAGTCTGACACAATAGAGCAAGACATTAAAAACCAACCAATCGCAGGCTGTGCTTCAAGGCTTCCAATAAAGCCCACACCCGAGACCCTAAGCATTTAGGACACACACCAAGGGGAGGCACGTCCAGATCCCACCTGCCTGAGCCACAGCAAAGCCCCTTCTGTCTCTGGACTCGGGCCCTGAACTGCCCCCACAGGCTCGCAAAGGATTCCCCCATCTGCTGGCCATGCAGCCTTAAAAAGGGCTTCTGGGCCCCAGCCTTTGACTAGGGACGGGTGGGGCTGCGACTTCCACGAGTGGCAGCTTTCGTGGCCACCAACCCCCCCCCCCCAACAATGTCTCTGAGGACAAAGCGCCCACTTGTCAGCTCCCACTCCCATGACACAGGCCTGGGGTGCTCAAGAGCACCCTACAGCACAGGGACACCAAGGGACTCAAGGGGCGGCTGCCTGCAAGGGCACCGACATTTTGCAGGGCAGAACCCTGTGCACAGCTGGGCCAGGCCAGGAGCTCTTCCCAGCCAGCCCTTGGGGAGGCCCCACTGGCACGTACCCTGGAGTCCATTTAGTATCAACAGGAAAAGAACCCTCAAGTGTGTCCTTGCTGCTCAGCTCAGGGCATCCAGCTCTGCCGTCAACAGCAGTGGGGAACCTGCTCTTCTTCCATCGGCATCTAAGAACCTCGACGGCCCTCCCTTCCTGCACAGCTAGTCCTGATCCTCCACAGGCCGCGTGCAGGTTCAGGGGGGACGTGCTAGCGGGGAGCCTCAGCCCTGCAGGATAGGAGAGGGTGCCCCCAGGCTTTCTGTCCATGGAGGTCTGATTCTGGAAGCAAGGGTCCCTTGGGAACAGGATGGCCAAAAGGGGGCCATTCCAAGGACAGCCACTGAAGAACTGCTCCAGCTGGAGAGCGGCTCCCACAGAAAGGGGGAGGATTACTCGCAATCCAGACATTTTCTGTGATTGTTACAAATGCTCCAGATGAAAGTCCCTCTCCCCCTCCTGCCACCAAACAAACAGGTTTTATCTGCAGGAAGATCAGCACAGGCTGCGTGTGAAGACAAAAACCCACTTGGGAAAAGTGAAACCCAGCCCAGCCACCATGGCCGACTGACCAGAAACCATCTGGCTGCCTGCTCAGGTCACCTGAGCACCTGCAGGGAGCTCAGGAACCACGGCCAGGGAGGGAGGACTCCCCGGCTCCCAGCCGCTGCCAGGACACAGAGCTGCTAACCCACAGTGCTTGCGATCAGCCCCAGGATTCCCCTGGAGGTCGCATTCCTGGGCACACACAGGCCTGATCCTCAACTAGGGGCAGAACCACCTTGGCTCCACTTCCTGTGGGGAGAGAGCACCCCGCCAACTCTGCGCTCCAACGTCTGCCCTTCTTACTGCTCAGACACAGAAGTAACATGACTCTGACACAGAAAGGATACAGACCTCTCCTTTTCCCTTAGTTGAAAAAGGTTACGGGATGCTTAACAAAAACCATCCAAACCACGACACCACCAAAGTAGCCCCAGCTGCCTCAGAAACCCCGTGCGTCCTCCAGTCCCAGCACCCACCCCACAAACTGCTTGGGGGCATAACCAGATTTTGACCTGGCCCCCACCAAACCAGGGGTGCTCAAAACCTCCACGGGCAGACGTCCCCGTCGGCCCCACTGCACAGGCTGCTTCCACCGTGAGGGGGAAAAGCAGGCCTCTTGCCAGCTCTCAATCTCAGGGCAGGGAGCAGGGACCTAAACTAAGGCCAAAGGTGCATTTGCTGCTGAGGGGCCAGTGGGCCCACAAGGCCCGAAACGCACAGCCTGGGGTGGATGTGATGTCGCTGGGCAGAGGGAAGGGCCTGCAAACGGGACAACGCTGGGGCACTGGGGGCAGAGGCGGCGCCGGCGCTCTGCAGGGCGAGTAGACGGGCCACGCGGTCAGCGCAAACTCAGGCTGAGCAAGCGTAACGAGGAAGTCAAGCCAAAGTGCCTACCTTCGTACCAACTGCTATATCTGGGACAATGCTGTAGAGAGAAAAAGGACAACAGTTAGCCAGATGTGCTGCCCATCTCAGTGGGAAAGGCTGGGCGGGAGAGGCCGTCCCCTGGTCCCTGTCCCAGGGGTCCAGAGAGCCCACAGCCGCTGCCACCAGAATGTTGGGAGGTCCCCCCATGGCCACCAGCTTGGCCTCTGGCTGCACAACACCCCCCACCTTGAGGCCCTCTGCTAACTACACCGCCGAAGGCAGGGAAGTGAGCGTCGTCCCTGTAACCTCAACTTGAAAACGAGCCACCATTGTCTTCCAGCTCCCCTCCCTCCCAGCAGGACCCCAGGCCCCGCCTCCGGACCCGCCCAAAACAAAGACACCCCCTTCAAAAACCCCAGGAAGTACCCTTGAGTTGAGGTTAAGTATTGTGGTCTGTTTTACAAAAAGTGGAAGCACTTTGGGAACATTTTCCAACAGGAAAGGAGACCAGTGAAAGGTGGGCTCATAGGCCCTGGGGTCACAGCTCTGGACGCAACATGGAAGGATGGAAGGTTCCTGGGAGGTGGGGGGTAGCTCCGCTGAAGTGATCAGATAAAATTAACCCAGGTTACTCATCAACCTGGCTCCGCGTGACTGGACTTTCTCCCCGCCTCAGGCGGGCTGGACGGAAGGCGGGAAGAAAACGTGTCTACGGGAGGGTTCCCACAGCTCTGCGCGCCTCAGCTTCGTGCCGCCCGAGGGTGGTGTGGCACCTACAAACGGACCAGGTCCTAGCCAACTCAGGGAGCGTCAGCCCAGAAGGGGGTTTAGTCACCGCCGTGCTGAGGCCTGGCTGCCCCGTGGACAGAGCCACCCGAGCTGTCACACGACGGCCCCCTGCCTGGCCGGGGAAGGCGTCTGGGACAGGGCGGGAGGCCCTGGGACCAGCACCCGCCCTCCCGACCTGGACAGACCAGCTTCCTGCACTACTTCCCTCTTTGGTTCAGAGAGCTCCTGGTTCCTTCCCTCCCGCCCCGGGGAGCCAAGCTTGCAGCACACAAACCCCGGGGTGTCCTGGCCCCAAAGCACTGCTGTGGTCCTGGGGTCCGAAGTCCTCACCTGCCCCTTCTCTCCAGTTCCTATTCCTTCACAGCAGGGCCTTTACCGCCCCGATATTTAGGAAAAAGAAAAAGAAAAAAAAAAAAGCCCACAGACTGCTATCAACATATTTTTTAAAAATCTCCGAGCCAAGAAAAAGCTTCCCAGAAAACCCGAAAGAATGAAAGGCACGCAGCTCCGCGGCCGCTAACCCGGAGCGGCTCCGGCTTCCTGCTCCCCGGGAGGGCCTCGCACAGGAAGCGTTTCACTAAGACGGCCCTCCCGCGGAGAACGTGCGAGCCCTCCACGCGCAAGGCTCGGGGGGCTTCCCCGGGGAGGTCGGCCGGGCCCCGCGCAGACCGTGGTCCTCGCGTGCAGCACTTCTCCAGACAATCCTCCTGGATTCCACTCAGCCCGAAACCCATCATTTCAAACCCGAGGCGCCGGGACACGTGACCCTCCAGGCATCCGAGCCGCCCCACCCCGCCCCGGGGGTCAGCCCAGGGGCGGAAGGAGGGCTTGCTCAAAGCTCCACATCAGGAGATCGGCAGCACCGCCTGCGGGACCTCCAACTCCCGACACCTCGGCACCCACCCCCCGCGGGGAAACCAGACACTGCCCCGGACACGCGGGGCGCCAACAGCCCCGCTTAAAGCGAGGTTCGTTTTCGGCAGCTTCTACCCTTTTCCACCCGGACCAGCAGCCTAACGTCCGAAGACAAAGGTGTCCACGGACACACGCACGTCGGCCCCGAGTCTCGGGACGTGCGACAAGCCAGCGCCACGACGACCCCGCCGCGCACACCGCACGCACAGCCGAGCGGCTGCCCCGCCGCCGGGCCAGCTCGCGCTCCGGGAACGGCCGGCCCGGAGCGCCCCCCGCAGGCGGGAACAAAGGGGGGACGGGCGGGCCCCTCCCCGGTCCCCGGGCCGGGCGCGCGGCCATCCTTTGTGGGTAGCCGGGGAGGGGCCGGGCGGCCGGCGGGGGCGGAGGAGAGCCCGCGCCCTTCCGGGCAGGAGGGCGGCGTCTCCGGGCCGCGCCCGGGCCCGCGGCGGGCGGGGGAGGCCCAGGGCAGAGTCCGCGCGGCGGGAAAGACCGCGCACGCGCAGAGTCCAACGGGGGGGGGGGGGGCGCGGAGAGCTGCGCACGCAAGCGCGGGGGCTCGACGGGGAGCGGGAAGGGCCACACAGGGCGCGCAAAAAGGGTACGGGGAGCCGGAAGGCTCACACGGAGCACGCGAAAGCTGGCGCGTGCGCGCGGGGCACGGACGGGAAGCGGGAAGGGCCGCGCGACCGCCTCGTGCGTTCGGGACGAGGCGCGCGGAGGCCGGAAACGAGCAGAACTCGGGCCCGGCCCATCCCCTCCAAGCCCGGGAGGCGCTGTCCGTTTGGCGCCCCCGGCAGCCTCCCCCGCGCCCGCGCCCCAGACCCATGGAGGGGAGGGACCCCGGAGGCGCCCGCGAACCCGGGCGGAGGCGGAGCGACGCGCGGGCCGCGGCCTCGAAGAGACCCGGGCGGCGGCGAGGGGAAAGATGGAGCGCGAGGAGGTCGTCGGGGAGCGCGGAGAGACAATACTTACCCGTCCATTGCACACAGAGGAGACCCGCAGGGGACGGAGTGGAGGCGCCGGAATAGCAGGAACCGACCCAACGGCTCCGAGTTATAGACTCACAAAATGGCGGAGACGCCCGAACACGTCCCCCGCGCGCTCTGCCCATTGGCTCCCGCCACGGAGAGGGGGCGGGGCGGGCGCCGCGGACCCCTGCCAGCGCCTCCCAATGGCTAGGAGGCCGCTCGAGGGGTGGAGCCAAGAGGAATGGCAGGCGGCCATTGGGGAAGGTGGCTGTCCGTCAGGGCTCGAAGCGGAAACGACCCGTGGAGACGGGGGAGGGGAGAAAAGGCGGGATCATATCACGGAGCCTGAGCCAGTGAGCGAGCTGCTCTCCTGCGTGGGGCTTTGCGGGAGAAGCCATCTTGAGAGTGGGTACGTGGCGAGTCAGGCGGCGGGAAGCGTGCTTTCCATCAGGCTGCCGCCATCTTGCAAACGGGCAGGGTCCGTCCACGGGCATGAGGGTAGAGGGAGGTGCGTCGCCATCTTGGAGTCGGGCAGGGAACCTATGGGGCTCCATCTTGCTTTTGGGCACGTGGCTGAAAAGGTTGATTCCAACAGAGACCTTACTCCTAGGTTGGCATGCGGGGAGGTGGAGGCCGCTTAACCCGTCCCGGACTAGCCGGGGCTCCGTCTGCACTGCTGATCTCTGATATTGAGAGCACGATGTGGTCAGGGATCGCCCCCGACGGTCCTTTGTTCGCCCCAGAGCAGCGAAGCCCGACCGCAGCCCTCTGCCCTGGCCGCAGGGATGGGGAAACTGAGGCGCACGGAGCACAGCGGCCGGGCGGGGACCTGAGCCCCAGGCGCGCAGCACAGAATCCCGCTGTCCTGGGATATCCAGGAAGGGGTGCATCTCCATCCCAGCAGCCAGGGAACATCCTAAACGTATTTCCGAGAAGGGTCGTACAGGGTTGGGGCGACAAGGGCAGCCCTTAGGGCGGTCAGCGGGGGGGCCCGGGGTCAGAGAGGCCCGAGCTGGGAGTTCGTGCGCAGGGTGGGCTTGGCGCAGTCCGCCCCTGAGTGGATGCGCCCGGGCTGGGGGACACTATTCTGAGGTCCCTTCGCTGTACGTCCGTGCTGAGAAAGGGGTTTCTAGTTTGGACCAGACTAGACATCGAGGAGAAATAACCTTGGTTGCCCTAGATGGAAGCCAAGGCGCCCTGCCTGTCAGGCTGGCTTCCTTTGAGCAGCCAGCCCCAGTGCTGGGGTCCTGGGGAGAGCGGCAGCCTCGGGGCCACGCTGGGCCCGGCGCCCGTGCCACCGAGCTCCAGCAGACGAGGGCTGCGGCCGATTTCCACGGAGGCCTCCTGTCCTGTGGCCCCTGGACCTCGCTTGCTTGCGCTGAAGGCCATCTAACCCCAGGACCGCTAATCAGGAATGTTCCGGTGGATTTAGGAGAATCTCTGACACATTCCCGTGGATTTGCTCCCTCCAGGACTCCCTCTTGAGCTGTGCTTTGGGCACCACCAGGGCCAGCAGCTCATCTTCCTTCTGGGGGGACTGGTGCCAGGGGTGCCCCCCCAGAGCAGCGGGGAGGGAGGGGGGCATGGGGGTGTCCCAGCCCAGAGGGAGAAGAGCGCAGCTGACGCCGACAGAGTGCGTAGACTATCAGAATGGTGTTAAAACCCACTCCCCATCACAGCCCTCCCAGGGTCCTGGCCCACCTTGCAGCCCGGCAGGCCCCACACCACTGGCCACCTGCCTGGTCCTGACTTAATTTACACAGGCCTCCTGTGTGCGGCTGACCCTTTCGGAGACTCTTCCCTAAAATACACTACTCCCTCTTTCATGCCCCTGTCCCAGGGCCTTTGCCAAGGCCCCTCAGAACAGCCTCGCCTGGGGCGCCTGGGTGGCTCAGTCGGTGAAGCATCTGCCTTCGGCTCAGGTCATGATCCTGGGGTCCTGGGATGGAGCCCCACATCGAGCTTCTTGCTCGGCGAGAAGTCTGCCCCTCCTGCTCCTGTTTTCCCCCTCTCTCAAATAAATAATAAATCTTAAAAAAAAAAAAAAAAGGAAAAGAAAAGAACAGCCTCTCCTGGGGCGCCTGGGTGGCTCAGTTGGTTAAGCGACTGCCTTCGGCTCAGGTCATGATCCTGGAGTCCTGGGATCAAGTCCCGCATCGGGCTCCCTGCTCAGCGGGGGGTCTGCTTCTCCCTCTGACCCTCTTCCCTCTCGTGCTCTCTGTCTCTCATTCTCTCTCTCTCAAATAAATAAATAAAATCTTTAAAAAAAAAAGAACAGCCTCTCCTGATGTCCGCCTGTGAGATGGTTGAGGGTAATTCTTCTCATTTCCACAATGCACAGGAGCTCCTCGGCATCAGTTCAAACACAGGCCAGTGTTAGGTAGAAAATGTTGGCAAGGAGGCCAAGAGGCCCCAGAGGGAGGGGTCTGTGGCTGAGATGCGGTCCCCTGTGTCTCAGGCCAGCCCCTGAGTCTTGCTAGATGCTGGAACCCCGAGGTGAAGGGGACAAGGCCGGGGCTCTGATGAGAAGCCACACTGATTCCCACGGTTAGAAGATCTGCAGGCTGGGACGTATACAACACAGATGTATTCTCCTGACTCTAGAGGCCCCAGCGTGTACGGATTAGGTGCTTCGTGATGGAGGGAGGCCTTGGGGGGGCCCCAGGGGTCCCCACAGTCCTCAGTGCCCAGCGCGTGCCCCAGCGTGTACGGATCAGACGGATGCCCCTGACTTCAGTAGGAGCCAGCCCGGCCTTCTCTTTCTCCCACCCCAGCCATGCCCACCAGCTGCTTCCCTCATTAATGATTTAGGGATGATTGTGGACGTGTGAGCACCTTTTATTCATTTGCGAATTTTGAAAAGGATCCTCTCTGTGGCAGGAGCGAGGGAGGGAGGAGCCAGACTGGGGTGGAGAGGGCCCGCATCCCAGGCCCTGGCAGGGAGACCTGCTGGGGCCCCATTCCTCTCTTTAGATCAGATGGGGGGGGGTGGTACGGTGCCTCAGTTTACTCCTTTGTCAAAAGAGGCAGGACCAGACTAGTCCTCCCTTACCGCCCTGTGGGCTTTCCCCTGTGTTTCAAATGGAAATGGTTAATAGTTTCAGAATATTTATTCACGTGTTTGTTTATCCATGCCTGGATTATAAAAGCAGTTGGGTGGGGGGCAGGGCAGGGGTCCAGGGAGTGGGCTTGGGGAAGTCACCACATCTGCCTCCCAGCTTCTCTGAGCCATTCCCCAGACTTCTGTTCGAGCAGGGGCTGGGGGAACCAAACAGGCTGCCCCCAGCCCCTCCAAGCTGGAGCCCCACCCCTGCCCCAGCTGGGTGGCCTGGATCCTGGCCTGGACCACAGGAAGCTGGGAGGCAAAACCAAAATGGCTTACTCTGGCCTGATGATACATCAGAGCATGCCTCCTGCCCTGGGGTGGGGGCCATACTCCCCAGTCCCAAGGCTTCTAGCCCATCCTCCTCTTCAATTAGGGTAGGAGCCTCAGGCTTCTCCCTCCCCTCACCCCCCGCCAGGCCCTGCCCAGCCCCCAGCCCCTAGGGGAACCCCTGTCCCTGCAAGGTCCTTCCTGTGAATTGTCATGGTCACCTCTCAAGGGCCTTCTCATCCCGGATCCCCCATCCCAGATGCAGCCACTCCCCTCCGCAAACCCAGAAACCCTCCCTCTCTCCAGGGCCTGCCCCGAGCTGGAGCTGTCTCTTCACGCCAGACAGCCTGACCACGTACCTCTCTGTGCGCTTTCCTGTTGTAACTGTTTAATCCTCAGCTAGGAAATACTTTCATTTCCTTTTCCCAAATACAGTGAGGTTGAGTGAGCCGCCTGAGCCTCCCAGCCCGTACGAGGCCCCACCCGGCTGGACCCAGGCCGCTGCACCTTGGCTGGGGGGGCTGCAGAGGGGTGAACAGTCCAGCCAGTCCTCCAAGGGGTCAGCCTAGAGTTACCACCTGACCCAGCAACACCGCTTCTAGCAAACACTCGCCCTCAGCTGCAGGACTCAGCCAAAAAGTGGAGGAACCCAGTGTCCACCGGCAGGTAAATGGATACCTGCCGCGTCTACCACATGGGCACGTCCCACGGCCGCGAGCAGGAGCGAGGTGCCCACACACGCGGCCCCGGGGATGGACCCCGAGCCCACAACGCTCAGGGAGGGAACCAGACACAGAAGGCCACACGGGGTGTGAGTCCACGTGGGTGACACGTCCAGAAGAGGCTCGTCCGCGGACGGGAAGGGGGCTTGTGGGGGCCGGGGGCTGGGGGGGGACGGCTGATGGCCAGAACTTCTTTCCTGGTGTTGAAATACATATTCTCAGATTGACTGTAGTGGTGGTTGCACAGCTCTGAATGTACTGAAAACCACTGGACTGTAGACTTTGAAAGGGTGAGTAGTAAGGGTGTGAATTATGTCTGATAAAGCTGCTTTTGAGAACTCCTTCCTATGCAGCTGGGAATGCCCTCCGCTGGTGAGGACGGGGTGGGCAGAGCTGCGGCCCTTGGCGGAGGGGGCAACGGGGCGACCGCTTTGGAACACGGGTTGGCGGTTTCTTACAGGGTCACCTGCATCCTCTCCCGGAAGCGCAGGCCGTCCAGCTCCTGTGTGTTTCCCCAAGAGAAATGTGTAGAAACAGGTAACAAAGCTTTGACAAGAATCTCCCTAGCAGCTCTTCATAAATAACAGCGTCGCGCCAGAAAGAACCACGGCGCTCAGCAAGCCGGATCGGAGACCGTTGGTGGTGGCCCGCGTGGCCGAGAGCTAGGAAAGCTCATGGCGGGACCCAGAGCCCCCCCCCAGCGGCAGATCGCCTCTCACAGGCACTGGCCCGGGGCACTCTGGGGCCGCCCACACTCAGCATCTGGGGACAAAGCTTGGCGATGGGGACGCTTTGCCATGTGTAAGTTAGAGCTCGGTAAAATCCAACCAAGAAAATACTGTTGATTCTCATTCTTCCGCGAAGTCCTCACGGACACTGGACTGTGGAGCCTGGAAACGGCGCTCTGCGGGAACGGGGGGGGGAGCCCCTTGGCCAAGCATTGCCCCCTACCCGTCGTCCCATGCGCTTCCGTTGAAAGACACCTGACGTGGTGCGTAGTACTGATTCACTAACGTCAAAGTCACGGGCGACAGCGCCACGGAACAAAGCACATCCAACACGTGCATTTTCTCCAAAAGGCACATCATGGCCTTCTTGAGGCTAGGAACCCTTGGGGGCCGATTTAAAGCACAATCACCGTCAAAAAGCACAAACATGCAAAACACATGCACTAAATAAGCCTCAGAAAGGGACCTTCTTGGGGCGCCTGGGTGGCTCAGTCATTGAGCGTCTGCCTTCAGCTCAGGTCATGATCCCAGGGTCCTGGGATCGAGCCCCGTGTCAGGCTCCCTGCTCGTCAGGAAGCCTGCTTCTCCCTCTCCCACTCCCCCTGCTTGTGTTCTCTCTCCCTCTCTCTAATAAATAAATAAAATCTTAAAAAAAAAAAAGAAAGAAGAAGAAAGGACCCTTCTTTCCAGCCAGACTGACACCAGGTGTTGCGTTGCCTGGTTCCCTGCTGGGGTGCGGGACCGTGCCCACCAGCCACCCCGGGTGGATCTGGAAACGACTGCAAACGCACCAGGAGGATCAAGTTACAATAAATTTGACAAATCTACAAAGAGACTGTATAAATTCATTTACAAATAATTATAAACAAACTTCAGTGGGTCGGTGAATTTGCAAATCCAGGATCTGTGGAGAATGAGAATCTACCGTAATTTGCATCTGCACCACCCAGGAGAGTGGTCCCTGGCCCCACGTGGCTATTTAAACCATGCTAATTACAATGAAGTGCACGGAACCGTTTGGACCCCCATCACACCAGCCGTAAACTCTGGGGGCTACATGAGCACAGGGTGGGGAGGGCATGTCCGTGGTGGTGGGGAGTCCAGTCCCCCAGCCGGATGCTCGGCTGCCTCGAGCCTTTCCCTTTGCTGTTCTTTGCGGGACCAGAGGTCCACCTCCCTGTATCAGATGCCCCTTCCGGTCTTTCAGGCCCCCCGACGTGGGCGGGTGGATGGGGCTGAGGAGCAGGGCTTCCTGGGAGCCTGCTAGACGTCCCAAAGAGCTGAGCAGAGGGAACAGCATCGAAGGCAGAGGGAACAGCAACCTCGGGCAGTAGAGGGTCTTAGAGGCAGGGTGAGGGGGCTGGACAGCGGCCGCTCTGCAGGGAGGGAAGCACGCAGACGTTAACCACCAACCTGGCAACGTCCAGCAAGACTCGGGGAGCCCTGCGTCTCAGCAGCACGGCCCCGGCTGGGGGATGTCCCACTGAAGACACCCGAGTGCCCTGTGCTGGGACATGCATCCAGACCGGGCTGGAGTGGCGACCGCGGGAGGGCGTGTGCAGGGAGGGCCTGGAAAACCCACCACAGCACTGGGTATGACGGGGTATGCGCGCTTGTGGGGAAAGTCGAGAGACATGCGGGGGTGCGGGGGTGAGGCCTGCCCTTGGGAGAGGTCGCTCTTGGGGACTGCGGGCAGTGCCCAGGGTCACTGGCGGGCGGTTCCTGAGTCTGGGCGGCTTGCTCAGTTCTGTGCCCGCGGGCGTCTGGATTAGTTACAGCCACCAGCACGAGGATGGGTTTCCTGCTGACAGCTTTAGTGAGAGGCAATTTATACACCACGATTCACCAGTGTATGTTGTACTGCTCAACGGTTTGTAGTCCATCCGCAGGGCTGTGCGGTGTCACCAAAGTCAGTTCCAGAACCTTCCATCTCCCCAAAAGGAAGCCATGTCTCCATCTGCCGTCACTCTCCGTCCCCCTCCCCCCCGGGCCCCCACAAGCCCCCTTCCCGTCCGTGGATGAGCCTGTTCTGGACGTGTCACCCACGTGGACTCACACCCCACGTGGCCTTCCGTGTCTGGTTCCCTCCCTGAGCGTCGTGGGCTCAGGGTCCGTCCCCAGGGCCGCGCGTGAGGGCCCCTCGCTCCTGCTTGTGGCCGAGGGACGCTCCCGTGCGTGGGGGCTGCATCGTGTTTGTCTGTTCGTCCCTTGATGGGCATCTGGGCTGTTCCCACGTCATGGCTGTCGTGAGCTGGACGTGCATGCATGTATCTGTGTGGACATGTGCTTTCACTTCTCCTGGGCGGATTCTGTGTGCATTTCCCGGGGCGGCTGCAACAAAGACCCACAGATCCAGCAGCTTAGGGGAGACTCCGGGTCCCGGAGGCCAGAGGTGGAGATGGGGCGCCAGGTGCCTGCCGAGGCCGCTCTCCGCGGTGTGCGAACGGTCTTCTCCCTGTGTCCTCACAGGGTCGTCCCTCCGTGTCCTCTTGTCCTCTTTCTGTAAGGACACTGGTCACGCTGGGCCAGGGCCACCCTTGTAACCTCGTCCTAACTTGGTCACCTCTGTAAAGACCCTGTGTCCCATGTGGCCCCCCACAGGTGCAGGGGGTGCGACTCCAGCCCCCTTGTGTTTTGGGGGTGACGCGACCAGCCCAGGACAGACACCCGGGAGTGAAGTCGCTGCATCACGGGGCGGCTCGTTGTTTCGCCTTTTGAGGAAAGTCCAGACGGTCTTCCCCCGCGGCCACTGCAATCTGCCGTCCCGCCAGCCGCGTCAAGGGCTCCTGTCCCCCCACCTGCGCCCGACTTCACTGCTGCAGTCCCCTCGGTGTCCCAGGACCCCATCCCGACACCACGGGATTTCGGCTGTCACTCTGCTTCGGCCCCTCCAGGCTGGTCCCCTGGGTCCCCTGTTCTTGTGTGGATGCCCTGGGCGGTCGGAGGAGAGCTGGCCGGGGGTCCCGCAGGACGTCCCCAGGCTGCGTTCGTCCCATCGGGGTCCCCGCTGCCCACGCGGCTCCTCCCTGCGGACGCTGGCCCTGTGTCCTGGCCGGGGCCACACCGTCCGTCCTCGGGGGAAGGGGTCGCTGTGTGCAGCCCCCACGGGGGGGTGGGGCGCAGGGTCTCTCTATCAAGGTGCTGATGGCACAGACGCAGGCCCAGGAGGTCCATGTCGTGTCCGGACGTCTGCGGGGCAGTGGGCTGCAGGGAGGTGGACACACACGCAGGACCGAAGGCGGCAGCATCAGCAGCGGTGCCCGCCCCACAGGAAGTGGCCGCGGGGAGAGAGCGAGGCAGGAAGGGGATGGCCACATTGAGCCGGGGGGCGGGCCAGTCCCCGGGGAGCCGGGCGCGCGTGCACAGGAGGGGACCACAAAGGCCTGTGGTGGGTTAAATCGTGGCCCCCACACGCGTGTCCACATCCTGACCTCCAGCACCCATACACACGACCTTATTTGGAAATAGGGTTACGACGAGGTCGCCCGGGAGTCGGGCGGCCCTAAGGCACCGGCCAGCGTCCTTGTAAGAGGGAAGTTCGGACACGGACGCAGGGAGAGGCCGCGTGGTGACAGAGGCAGAGATGGGGGAGGCGGCCATGACCCTGGGGGCACCAAGGTCGCTGGTGACACCAGGCCGTGCCCTCCCACACAGAGCTGGCCGCCCACAACTTGGTCCTGGCCGCCCAGCCTCTGGACGGGAGAAGACTTGTGTGTCGTCCTTCTATGGAAACCCCGACTGACCATGGCCTTTGGTGATGGTGCCGCGGCCCCAGGAGACGGGTCTTGCCCGCGAACCTGGGGGGGGTCCCGGGCAGGTGGAGCCACGGCTGTGAAGACAGCAGAGGCCCGGCTTCCTTGGCCCTGCAAAATTCATGACGAGGAAGGTGTCTCGATTATGGGGACGCAACGTGAGCCGGGCTGTAAGCGATCCCGTGGCCACCTGCCCACCCGCCACCCACCCGTCCACAGGGTCACGGGCACAGAGGGCCGGCCGCCCCAGCTGCCCCCTCCCCGGGGAGGAGACCCCAGCCCCAGCCTGGCGCACTGTGACCCTCCGCGGAGATGCCGTGGCTCCCATTGTTCTGGGTGTGAGACCCGCTCTCAAAGGGCCCGACCGAGTCGAGGCCAGCTCCACGCCCACTGGCCAGGGCTGGAGACGTCTGAGTTGTTACGCTGGGGGCTCCTGGCATGGGGGGGCAGATGCTGCCCAGGCCCCACAGGGTCCGGACGGCCCCCCGGGACAACCTGCCCCCCCCAGGGCCCTCTGCGGTTACGTTCCCCGGAAGTTGGGCCTCCATGTCGGGGACATGGGGTCCCGGTCAGAAACTACTTCTGGAAGGATCCAGCACAGAGGAAGGAATGTCCTCCCACCCCAGGCAGGCCTGCGGGACTCAGGCAGAAGGCAGCGCAGCCTCGGGTTTCATAATAGGTAACATATGAAACCCGGGACACCGAGCCTCTCACTAGTGACCTCATAGCATCAATAGTTTATAGTGGGAAGCAGACACTTGATCCGTGGCCCTAGGGCCACCTGCCTGGGCCCAGGGCAGCGCCCAGCCCCCCTCTTGGTCTGAACACGCCTGCAGGTGGCCGATGCCGAGACCACCCCTTCCTGGAGCAGAGACGCTGTGTCACCAGCCGCTGTCCTTTGGATGCGCCAAAGGGTGGGGGCTGGCTGGAACCCCCGTCCCTGCTCGGCGGGATGGCGGGAGGTGAGAAGCAGCGTTTACTCCGAAGGGGAAACATGGAGCCACCGTTCGACCCAGACACGGAAGGCGTGTGGTTCCACGTGGGTGACACGTCCAGAACAGGCTCATCCACGGACGGGAAGGGGGCTCGCGAGCACGGGGGCCTGGGGAGGGATGGCCGATGAGGAGGGGGCTTCTCGTCATTCCTCAGGCCTCTTGTCCATATATTTTCTCACTGAACTTAAAGTCTATGTATGTCAAACGCTCGTCGCGCAGATTAGACGACCGCAGAGAGGAAAACGAAAGGCCCGCTGAAACGGCCCCCGAGTCAGCGAGACCCGCCGTAGCGTCAGAGGTCTGCCTGGCAGAATGGACCTGTACCTGCTCGCCCCGTCCGGAAGGTGGGGGCACCTGCTCCCCGTCTCCTGTGTGCACACCACACACATGGCCCCGGGGGCCGTCAGCGTCTCCTAAGCCGTGGCTAAAAATTTCATTGAAGACCCATCAGCGTTGTGTTTTCTGGCCACACATCTCTTTCCCGGGGTTTTAAAACCGGCCCGGAGCCTTTTGCATCCATTTCGCCTTGATACGAGAATCCCACCGGGCCCGGGCTCAGCCAGAAACCATTTAAACACGGAGTTGCCGCAGAGGAGGAGACGAGCATCCCTGCGGTCAGCCCGGAGGTGCCCATGGCTGGTGTTTTGAATGCTGTTACCTGGAGCGGGTTTTAAAAATTGCATTTTGTAGCTTTATTCTGTTTCCTCGATAAGAAGGTCCTCCATTCTCCCTTACGCCCATTTGGTATCCTGAAACTCCCTGGAGGATCCTGAAATTCCTTCTGAAACATCATATTTTAAAGAAAATTGTGGCAAAATGCACATAATATAAAATGTATCCCTTTAACGGTTCCCTAAGCGCACAGCTCGGTGGCACCAGGCACACTCACTGTCGCCCAGCCATCCCCACCGTCCATCTCCAGAATCTTCCATCTCCCCAAACGGAGGCTCTGGAAAACACCATCTTTAACATGGTTCCTGACAGCTACACCTCCTGGTCCACCGGCCACGTGGGAGCCCACGGCCATGGCCCTCATGCGCCCTCATCTTGCTGGCCGAGCCCCTCCTGCCCTGGGCCCCTCATACTCGCCCCCTGACCTGGCTTCTCGGCATGCACTCACGACTTGCTGGGGGCCACGGGCAGCAGCCAGCCCTAAACCCAGGCACTGGTCAGCGCACACACGATTCTGGCTTGCCTCGGCCCCCCATTCCACAGGGGTCATGAGCCTCCCCGGCACAGATGGCCTGGGACCTGCCACCAGTCCAGTCCTCGGTCCCTCCAACCAGCCCGACAGCCAAGAGCCTTCCTATCTGAACAGCAAAGCTCAGCAAACAACAAGAAGAAAAACCCAGAAGAGCTGAGGTGACAGTCTTTCTTTCCCTAAAACCCAATGTCCTTATTTTTTTTAAAGAAAGCTACATTTTGCCTCCCACCCCAAGCTTCTCTGTCCAGCCAACAGGGTTTAAACTCCTAGACGTTCTCCTGGCAGAAAATTCTAGAATCAGGAGGGCAGGTGCAGGCCCCGTCAGTCGGCTTCTGTCCCCCTTTGTTTTCTTGGCGACTTCCTTTTCGCTGAAGATAAAATAGGTCCCAACAATAAAAACGAACATACTGAGATGTTCGTGTTTATCTGCAAAGCACAGCCTCTGGCCTCCGGAATGTTCTTGTGTCATTTCCAGATATTGTGTGGGGTTCCGGCAGAGCGCATGGACAGAGCCGGGACACGACCAGGCCAGGGCTCCAGAGACACGGTTTTTAAAATGCCCGTGTTTCTCCAACAACCTGCAAAGTTCGTGGTTATTTCTTCCTGTGACACTTGTCTCTGGAACCTTCCGTGGGGGTCCGTGTACACCCCAGACCGTGCGGAATTCGACCCACAAGGACCTCCGCCCAGACCCCCAACTTTGCTTACGGTGCTCAGCGCTGCCGGTGATAACTTCTTATCAAGGCCTGCAGCGGGAATGGAAGGGGGCCAGAAGGAGGGTTTGGGGCCGTTTTGATTGCTTTCTCGTTAATAATTCTCTTTGCTCCTGGGCTCGGAGCACAGAGAGGCTGGAGGGAGGCTGGGTGGGCCCTGGAGGCCCCACAGGAGGGGAAACCGGCCCACATGCCTGGCATTCCTCCTCTCCTTCCCACATTGTTTGTTTGTTTGTTTTAAATTAGAGTCGCCAGGAATTCCTTTTCCTTTCCGATTCTGCTGGGACTTTGTAACATCCTAGAACCACCGCCTGGCCAGGGCATAGAACATTCCAGCACCCTCCCGGCTCCATCCCCACCCCAGACACCCACACTGACGATTATTTTTCCTTGGAGTGTGTGCAGCTAGCCGCAAGCCCCCAGGTCTGCAAGGGCACCCCTACCATACGGGGCCCACAGCCCCTGCTGTCCCTGAGCACCCCCCCCCCCCGTCAGCCTCCCCTGTCAACCTCCCCCATCAGAACAGCCACCCCTCCTGCCCTCCCTCCGTGCCTGCCCACCAGGCTGGGCTGTGGTGGACACCGGGGCCTGGGTCCAGGGGAGGGGCACAGTGTGGATGCCCATGTCCACATCCAGCCTCCCTGGTGAGGAAACTGAGGCAGGTACTGAACTCACTCCCCGAGCGTCTCGCCCACACACCAGTCGCATCTTTCCACATGTCCACTTTATCCAGTGATAAAGCAAAGTTAACGTCATCGGGTTTTTTTTTTACTTATTTTTTTAAAGATTTTATTTATTTATTTGACAGAGAGACAGCGAGAGAGGGAACACAAGCAGGGGGAGTGGGAGAGGGAGAAGCAGGCTCCCCGGCCAGCAGGAGACCCCCCCCCCATGCGGGGCTCGATCCCAGGACCCTGGGATCCTGACTTGAGCTGAAGGCAGACGCCCAACCGACTGAGCCACCCAGGCGCCCCGAGGTCAACGTCATGGCGAGGCAGGCTCAGGATTCCAAACTCGGGGACATTTCCCTACCATTTCACACAACGCAGGGCACAAGACAGAGCCGCACAACAAAGATACTGCAAGGGTAGGAAGGAAGTCCTTCCACCAGCGCGCCGTGGAGGGTGGCTGGGTCCAGCCCGGCCGGGCTGCTTGCTGGGTCTGCTCTGCTCAGAGGTCAGTGGGCAGAGGGTTCTCTGATGCTGTCAGCCGGGGAGCGGTCAGCGTCTGGACAGTCTGACCGTTTGCTGCAAATCCTCCCCTTTTGAAGGCATTGGATCAGTCTTGGGCCTCTGCCAGCCTGCTCGGGCCTGCTGGTTATCAGGTTATCAGGCCTGGTGTTCTCGGCCGCAGTGCCCTCGGCTGCTGGCACCCGTGCCCGGCGTGAGTGACCCCGTCGTGCCCTCTGCACACCGACCTGAGGTCCCCGGCAGGATGCCACGAAGCCCCGCAGCCCCCAGCGGCTGTCACTGAGCGTCCCAGAGCCCAGCACGGGGTGAGCGGGCCCTCCGAGAGACACGGACTGCCCGCGGAGGGGTCCCGCGGAGGGGTCCCGGGGAGGGGGTCCCGGGGAGGACGTCCCGGGGAGGGGTCCCGCAGAGGGACAGCTGTGGTGGGAGCTGTTTTACTGCCCAGACCCTGACGATGTCCCTAAAATAGGAGCACAAGTCGCGCCTTGCAGAGTTCAGGGGCCAGGTCCCCGGGGAGCCCTTGACCTCGGGGAGCCGCTGTTGGGCAGCGCAGGTGCCGAAGCGTCTTCCGCGCGACCCTGACCTCCTCCTGGCGGGTAACATCCTTCAGGCCTCCGCGCAAGCCCGCCAACCTCAGTGACGCTTGTTGAAATGAGATCGTTCCTGGGAAATCGGAGAGTCGGTCGGGTTCAGGCGCGCAGTGGGTGCCCACATCCCAACCCCCCACCCCGTGCGGGGCCTCTGCCCTTCCTGTGGCCCCTCAGTCAGGCCGGCCCAGAGCTGCACACCAGTGGGTCCCAGCGAGTGACCATCAGCGAGGCCCCATCGAGGAAGAAAGTTGCTCCGAGCAGGATTCCTGTGTTTCCCTAAATTGAGAGGGGAAATTCGCATAATGTAGAATTAACCATTTTAAGTGAACAATCCAGTGGCATTTGGTACATTGACTATATTGTGCAACTGTGCCCTTTATCTAGTTCCGGACATTCCGTCTCCCCAACAGCAGTCCTGTCCCCCTCAGCCGTCACCCCCGCCGCAGCCCCCGGCCCCCAGGAGCCCCCTTCCCGTCCGCAGATAAGCCTGTTCCGGACGTGTCAGCCACGTGGACTCACACCCCGCGTGGCCTTCCGTGTCTGGCTCCCTCCCTGAGCGTCGTGGGCTCGGGGTCCGTCCCCACTCCTGTCCACGGCTGAGGGACCCTCCTGCGCGTGGGTGGACACGTCGTGTTGGACATGTCGCGTGTGTCGGTCCAGCCGTGGATGGACACTGGGGTGTTTGGGCCCCGTGGGCTGCTGTGAACGGTCTCATGCTAGTGTTGTTGGTGGACCTGTTTCCGCCTGCTTGGGGCACGCTCCCGAGTGTCCACCAGGGACAGGTGGTGACCCTGCCTGACTGAGGAGCACCTGGCTCACCGGCTCACCGTCCCTCCCACCAGTGACAGGGTGGCCCTCCCGCGGATGCCGCGGATGCCCCCAGCCGTGGGCCTCTGGACAGTCAGGGCTGCACGCGTCAGACCACATGCAGCACCTTCATCACTTGAGAACCTGGTGCCCAGGAGGGAAATTGGGAAAGTCGGACAAGTTTGGGCAGCCCCATGGTGAGTTACCACCTTGGACTCTATGGGCTGGAAAAACCTGCCCAGGCTGTGCGGTGGGGCCTGTCCTGGGTCAGAGATTTGTGTCCCAGGAGACTTCTTTCCAGCGTGTTCTGCCTGGAGAAGGGGGAAAATGGAGAGGATGGGGAGGGCAGGGCAGGGGAGGAGAAGGAGGCAGGGAGGAGGGGAAGGGAGGGGGAGGGGGAGAGGTGAAAGGGGGAGGGGCGGGGGAGGAGGGAAGGGAGGGCAGTGCTGGGGTGCCCCCTCCCTGTCAGGCCCGGAGGAGCCCAGGCAGCCTCTTTCACGCCCCCCTCCAGGCGTCATTGCAGCTGGGGAAACTGAGGCTCGGGGTCAGAGTCAGTCAGTCCTCTCAGAGGTGGTGGGATTGAAAGCAACATCTGCGTGACCCTGATTTCCAGCCACCTTCTGTCCAGGCACAGTGAGAACAGGGAGGCCGCGGGGACCGCCCTGGCCTCATGGATTCAGGACTCAGCGAGTGGCCCAAGCTCTAAGGAGGTGAGTGATGTCCACACACAGACCCGCACAGGTGTTTATAGAAGCTTCGTCCATCTCCGGGGAGCAAGTGAGATAGATGCCCTTCAACGGGTGAGCAGGTAGGTGGGCTGGTCCATCCAGCCCTGAACATGAGCCATCGAGCCAGGCAGAGACACGGAGGAACCTCAGCACACATCCCTGGGTGAGAGCAGCCGCGCTGAGAAGGCCACACACCGTCTGGTTCCGGGTCTAGGACGTTCTGGAAACCGCAGAACCGCGGAGGCGGAACGAGGATCTGCGGTGGCCGGGGTGGGGGAGGGTGATTGGGCAGAGCATGGAGGGTCGGCAGGGCCAGGAACTGCTCTGTGCCACGCTGTGATGGTGGATCGCTGTCTGTGACATTCGTCCAAACCCACAGGGTGTGCGGCACCGACAGTGAGCCCTGGTGTCACCTGCGGCCTGTCGTTCATAATGTCCTAATACTGGCCCGTCAGCTGTCACAAACATACCAGGCCAATCCCATTCCTGACAATGGAGGGAGCCCAGTGTGAGAGGAGATGGGAGGGACCTGCCAGCAACTTCCACTCACGTTTTCTGTGACCCTAAGGCTGCAGGAGCAGGAACTAGAAGGTGGTCTCTGGGGACGCTTCCATCAAAGGTACAAGGTTTCAGCTACAAGTGCATGCGTTCTGGGATCTCGAGCACGGCCTCCTGCACGTGAAGTTTGCTAAATGCTCTCGCAGCAAAGAGAAGGTACCTGTGTGAGGTGTGGTTCAGTAGCCTGACTGCTGATGGGTCACAACGATACACAAATATCAAGCTATCGTCGTCTACACCTTAAACATATCCAGTTTTTATCTGTCAGTCATATCTCAATAAAGCTGGGTGGGGGAGGGTGTGGAAAACAAAAGTGTTTGCTCCTGGAAGGAGAAGGACTGACGGTCTTGTGTAAAATGGGGAGTTGGAACAATTTTTAAAGTTAATTTTAATTTTATTTAAATTCAATTAATTAACATATATTATTGGTTTCAGAGGTAGAGGTCAGTGATTCATCGGTCTTATGTAACACCCAGTGCTCATTACTCACGTGCCCTCTTTAATGTCCATCACCCAGTTACCCCATCCCCCCGTCCCCATCTCCCCATCCCCTCCCCTCCAGCAACCCTCAGTTTGCTTCCTATGATTAAGATTCTCTTTTCTGGGCGCCTGGGTGGCTCCAGTCCATGAAGTGTCTGCCTTCAGCTCAGGTCGTGATCCCGGCGTCCTGGGATCGAGTCCCTCATCGTCCCCTGCTCAGCGGGGAGCCATGCACCCTCTCCCACTCCCCCTGCTTGTGCGCTCTCCTTCTCAAATAAATAAAATCTTTAAAAAAAAAAGAGTCTCTCATGGTTTGTCTCCCTCTCTGATTTCTTCCCATTCAGTTTTCCTTCCCTTCTGCTATGGTCCTCCATGCTATTCCTTATGTTCCACATATGAGTGAAACCATGTGGTAACTGTCTTTCTCTGATTGACTTATTTCACTTAGCATAATACCTTCTAGTTTCATCCACATCAATGCAAATCTAAGTATTCATCCTTTCTGATGGCTGAGTAATATTCCATTGTACATATGAACCACATCTTCTTTATCCATTCATCTTTTGAAGGACATCTCGGCTCCTTCCACAGTTTGGCTACTGTGGATGTTGCTGCTATGAACATTGGGGGGCAGATGCCCCTTCTTTTCACTACGTCTGTATCTTCGGGGTAAATACCCAGGAGTTCAATTGCTGGGTCATGGAGTAGCTCTATTTTTTTTAACGTCTTGAGGAACCTCCATACTGTTTTCCAGAGTGGCTGCACCAGCTTGCATTCCCACCAACAGTGTAGGAGGGTTCCCCTTTCTCTGCATCCCCGCCAACATTTGCTGTTTCCGTGTCTTGTTAATTTTAGCCGTTCTGACTGGTGTGAGGTGGGATCCCAATGTGGTTTTGATTTGGATTTCCCTGATGCCGGGTGACGTTGAGCACTTTTTCACGTGTCCAAACAGACGTTTTTTGTCATACCCTTCTATGTTGCATAAATTAATCCAATGGTCTCTAGTGTATTTGTCGTTGGGCAACCATCACTATTAACTTCAGAACATCCTGTCACCCCAAAAGCAACCCTGTCCCCCCCCCAGCCCCTAGGCCCCCACGAGCCCCCTTCCCGTCCGTGGATGAGCCTGTTCTGGACGTGTCACCCACGTGGACTCACACCCCGCGTGGCCTTCTGTGTCTGGCTCCCTTCCTGAGCGTCGTGGGCTCGGGGTCGTCCCCCGGGCAGTGCGTGTGGGCCCCTCGCTCCTGCTTGTGGCCGCAGGGCGCCCCCGTGCGTGGGTGGACCGCATTGTGTGTCCGCTCACGGGCGGTGGGCCCTGGGTATGTCCGCCTGCCTCGAGTCGTGCCGCTGCGAACACGCATGTGGATCTGGGTTTTCAGTTCAGTTCCTCACTTTTTCAGGGTCACATGGGAATCCCACGTTTGAACTTTTAAGGAAGGCCTGACCGGCGGTTCTCACATCCCAGCAAAGCCCGAGTGGGGCGCAGTGGCCTCTGGATGCTCCCCGGGGAGGAATGATGCGTCCTGCCAGTGACTTACTGATGAGAGCAGTTCAGAGGAGCCTGGAGAAGTTTCCATGGTTCCTGTTATAAATAGGGCTGGCGTGAGAGACGGGCTGTGGGGCGGGCAGGAGGGTCCCCAGGCTTGGGACAAGGCCACACCCGTGGCACCGTCCAGGCCCGGGGTGTGGTCGGGGCCGCCGGGCTCCTGGGCGGCCCGCCGTGCCTGCACAGGACCCTTTGAGGGGCCGGGAGGGCCACCACCGCCCCCCGGGACAAACGCCCTCCCTGCCTTTACCTCTGTGGCCCTTGCCGACTGGCTCTCAAAACTGGTGCATCTTTATTCCCCGGAAGGCGTGACTGACCTAAGCCCCCAGCCCTGGCCCCATGAAGGCTGGTGGGGGGTCTGTGTCCCACTGGGCATCTCCCCAGTCGGGGGATGTGTGCGTCTGCCTCCTAAAAAGGTCCCTAAAAACCCAAGCCTGTGGCAAGATTTTCCCCTAACAAAATAGTAGCAAGAACCAGAGTGTTGGTTCTCTTGGCCAGACACTCTGGCCTTTGTTGGTGGGAGCAGGTGGGGACTCAGCTTCCTAGCCCCACACAACCCCTCTCCCTCCCCTGAGTTAAGGACTGCTGCTCAGGCCCATTTCCCAGGCAGACAAACTGAAGCCCCAGGAGAACGCCCTTTCCCTTTGGGTTTGAGGTTCTCCTGGGTGCCAGAGGGACAAGAGGCCTCGTCCGAGGGTAAGAGGAGTCCAGGCAGATCAGGGCCTCCACTGCCGAGGGACGTGCCTTCCCCCACGCCCCGCGGGCGGCAGCAACAGGGCTGTTGGGGCCACGGGACCCAGGGCAGGCTGGCAATGACACGCACAGTGGGCAGCACCTGCAGGAGCCCCACGTCCTCTCGCAGCCGCTGCCCTGGCCACGCTGACGGGGGTCCTTCCTGGCCAAACCAGCGCGGCCACCACCCCTTGGAGAGCCCAGGCCGGGGCTCAGGGGCCCAAGGCAGACTTTCTGTCTTCTGTGCCCTCAATTCATTTTCTTACATATATGCATGCCTTCTGTCCTTGAAAACCAAACAACCGGGGGACAGGGCTTCACCCCAACGAGGCGGCCTGGGTCCCAGCTGTGGGCTGGCTCTGTGAGCTCCTGAGCCTCGGTTTCCCTGTCCGCCAGCCCGGGTTGGGCCATCGCTGACCACCGAATGCAGGTGGGGGCTCGGGCGCCGGTGTCCACAGGGAGGGGCAGGTGGTGGCCTGGCTGGAGCAGGGCCCGAGGCCGGAGAGCCCGAATCAAGCGGGGCCACAGCCAGAACGTGCGTTAAGGGGATCAAAACTGCTCCCTGCTTACCCTGCGCAACCTGCTCCGGAAGGGTCGGCGAGGGCAGTCAGGTGCTGCTTCCGGACAGAGGACCCTGCGCGGGCCTGGCCGGGACACCTTGCATCTGGCGCCTTCCTGGACACTCGGCCGAGCCGCCCGTGGGGGCAATTTTATTCTAAGACACGTTTTATTTATTTAGTTAGTTATTTTTAAAGATTTTATTTATTTATTTGACAGAGAGACAGATAGCAAGGGCAGGAACACAAGCAGGGGGAGTGGGAGAGGGAGAAGCAGGCTTCCCGTGGAGCTGGGAGCCCGATGCGGGGCTCGATCTCAGGACCCTGGGATCATGACCTGAGCCGAAGGCAGACGCTTAACGACTGAGCCACCCAGGCGCCCCATAAGACACGTTTTAAAGGCCCGACTCCACAGTCTGCGGGTTGTGGTCACAGTTTCCCTGGGGGCACATGCCCACGGAAACCTGCCAAAGGGGCCACTCCCAACATGCACCCCTGCCTGGGGGTCAGCCACACCTGGACGGGCGGAAGGCACAGGCATGGGGGGAGAGGGAGAGAGAGAGAGAGAGAGAGAGTGAGCATGTCTGCTGGAGAAGACAAGGCCCAGTCTAGCAGGGAGGGGTCCCGGACCCCACGAGCCCCCTTCCCGTCCGTGGATGAGCCTGTTCTGGACGTGTCACCCACGTGGACTCACACCCCATGTGGCCTTCTGTGTCTGGTTCCCTCCCTGAGCATCGTGGGCTCGGGTCTGTCCCCAGGTCAGCGCATGTGAGCGCCTTGCTCCTGTCCGTGGCTGAGGGACGCTCCCATGAGTGGGGGACACGTTTGTCTGTTGACAGACATTCGGTTCGTTTCCGCCTCTTCCGCTGCTGTGAACAGCAAGGTACAGGTTTTCGTGAGCAGCTACTTTTAGTTCTTTGGGTACGTACCTGGAGGCAGGATCATGAGACCTCACGCACTTAAAGCCCAGAAAGGCTGGGCAGTGACTGTCCCTGGGGGAAGAGCTAGAGGACCCAGCTCGGGCCCCGTGCCACATGCCCTCTGGGACCCCGTGGGTGGCCACGGTCACTCGCATTCCACACCATGTGGTTACACCAATGCCTGACCAGCCGGAGTGGACGAGACATAAACAGTGGCCTCCCTGTCCCCAGCCTTTTCCATTCGCCTTGGCAGGAAATGAGGTTTTGTAACTTCAAATGGAGAGCTTCATGCCAAACCAGCAGATCCACTGAGGAGCACCCCTCTGAGGGCCAAGGGCTGTGTCTTCCAGAAACACCCCTGGCAGATGTCTACTCACACCAGGGACAGGAGGGCAGAGCTGGGGCTGATGCCCCGGGTGACCCCCACAGGTCAGGAAGGGTGCTTCTGGCAACCTCATCTCCATCTGTGGATAAAGCCAAGCTCATTCCCTCTGCCCTCCGTGTGGAAAACCTGAAGCCGCGGTTGGCAGACTAGCTCCCCAGTGACTCATATGTGAGCTTCCTTGCCTGTAAAATTTATTTCTAATTAAAACATGTAATATTTTACTTTAAACAACTTGGTCTGTCCAAATAAACCATCAGGAAAGTCAGAAGGCAAAGCACAGACTAGGAGAAAATACTTGCAGTGCATAATCCAACAAAGGACTAGGGTCTAGAATATGTAAAGGACATCCACAAATCAATGACAAAACTCAAACAACCTAATTTAAGAAAATGGGCCAAAAACTCGAACGGCCATGTGGTGTGTGATCCCATTTATCTGAAATCCCCAAAATAGGCAAATTCGTAGAGACAGAGAACAAATACATGTTACCTGGGGCTGAGGAGGACAATGGGGGGGGGGTGACTGCTAATGGGGACGGGGTTTCTTTTGCGGCCAGAATGTTCTGGGAGTTGACAGAGGTGATGTTTGCACAACCTTGTGAATGTCTGAGAAACCCCCCAAAGATGGTTAGTGGTTAGTTTTATGTTGTGTGAATATTGCCACGATTTTTTAAAGCGGGGACAATGAAGGTGGCTGCCGACAGCATCAGACCGTGAGGCCAGCTTCACGCAGGCGGCCGGGTGAGCCCTGCGCGAGGGGCCCGGTGGGCGTCTGCTGTTGTCACTGTTGTGATTGCTCAACCGAAAGCTCTCCGGCGGCACGACCGCCCCCTACCTTCCAGATGAGGGACACAGAGAGGCCCAGCCGCTTCTCCTACTCGGGGGCTGCAGGTTCCAGCCCCCGGCCACGTGGCCCTGCATGCCTGCAGGGCCAGGGGGTCAGGGACTCACCCCCCAGCCCCCAGACCTGTAAACAGACAGGGAGGGAGACAGAGGCCAGGCAGCGGGCCGCTCCAGGGACCACCCTTTCTCCGTGTGCGGAGCCTAGGGACGGGGCTGCCCGAGGGACCCTCCTCCTCCATGGCTTCACCCAGTAAAAATGTGTTTGGCACCCACTGTGTGGCGGGCCTGGGCTGGTGCCCCATTAGGTGACTTCGTTTTACCTCGTGAGGTCAGGGCAGAGGGAGCCCCGAGAGGGGCCTGGCCTGGGGCGGCAGCCTGAGAGCAAACCCGGCAGTCCCTCCACAGGCCGACCCCCCTGGGTCCTGCAGGCGGCCTCCCTCTGGGCCTGGGGGTCTTTGTCCGATGCCTCACAGGTGCTCATTTATTCAACCAGAATTTACCGAGGAGCTACTATGTGATAGCGGGGAGTCGAGCGGAGACTTGAGCGGGTTGAGGGAGCAAGTTGAAGGGGCATTTGGGGAAGAGTGTTCAGGTGGAGGGCACAGCAGGTGCAAAGGCCCTGGGCTGGACCGTACCTGCCTTGTTGGAGGAGTTACCGGAGGCCCGTATTGGCTGGAGCGGAGTGAGTGATGGGTAAAGAGAGGGCGCAGGTCGTGCAGGGTCCCGGGAGAGGACTGGGGCTTTTACGCCGAAGCACCCGGGAGCCCTGGAGGGCTGCGGGCAGAGCGGGGACCTGCCCAACTCGGTGCTCACCAGTGCCCTCTGGCGGCCGCGGGGAGAACAGACCGCGGGTGGAGCCGGGAGACGAGGGGGGAGGGGACGGCGCTGGGGCGGGGGGAGGAGCTGGGGGAGGTGAGGGGAGGGGAGGGGAGGTGGGGGGAGGAGATGGGGAATGGCGGTGGGGAAGATGGGGGATGGAGATGGGGGGATATGGAGGGGGAGATGGGGAATGAAGATGGGGGATGGAGATGGGGGAGACAGAGGGACTGCCGGGCTGGGAGATAAGGCTGGGGAGGTGGGGGGAGATGGAGGGGAGATAGAGAGACAGCAGGGGGGAGAGTAGGGGTGGGGGAGGAAGGGGGGGACGGCAGGGGGTGGGGGTGGAGAAAGGAGGGGATGGTGGAGGGAACAGTAAGTAGGGGAGGTGAGATAGAAGGGATGGTGGGAAGCTGGTGGAGGAGGAGGGATAGTGGGGGGAGGGGGATGGGGAGAAGGGGGGACAGTGGGGGTGATGTTGGGGGGACAGCAGGGGAGGTGGGAGGGCTAGTGGGGGAGATGGGGGATGGCAGGGGAACAATGAAGGTGGGGAGGTGGGGACATGGAGGTAAAAGGATGGCTGGGGGGCGGAGGGAGCGGGGAAGATGGGAGGGCTAGTGGGGAAAGTGAGGGGTTGCTGGTTAGGGGGCCACTGGAAGCCCCCAACCCCCCTCCCTCCCCCACCCCCTACTTCCACTCCCCTCCCCGCCCCACTTTGCCTCCCTCTGAACATCACAGGATCTGTCCAATGAGCCCCTGGAACTCTCTGCAGCTGCCAGAGGCTCTTTGCCACATGAACTCTCTACGGAGTTGCTCAGCCAGCCCCAAGCAGGAAGCCCGTGCAGGACACAGGGTTCACAGAAGCAGGACCAGGAACAAAATTATAAATTCTGTTTGGAGTTTAAATTAAGAGAAAATTATATATATATATATATATATATATACACAAAATAATGATGTTTTAACACACCTACTTTTCCATTTTTCAACATTTTTTTTAACTACTTCAATGTTCTAAAAAAAATCCATTGAAAGATTTTTAGATACAGAGAAACATGTATAAAGGGCATGTTTTCCTCTAATACAGCTTGGTTAGGCTCGGTCCACCACCACTCCCCTCTTCGATATCTCCACCAGCCTGGGGCATTTTGTGGGACTGGGACCGCCTTTACCCCTATCTGGGCCGTCAGGGGGCTCTGGGAAAATGTGTGCCAGTTATAGGAGCGGGAACTTGAAAGAAGCCCTAGACCGGCTTCTCTGGGCGGGGGGTGGGGGGGTGGGGGGGTGGGGGGTGGTGATGAGAGCTGCTGCGGCACGGTTTGTGTTTTGCCGCCCTCTGGTGGCAGCGTGCATGTGCTCTCAGCCTCCAACCAGGAAGTTGTATTTACAAGTCCCCGGTTGTCTGGTGAGGATTCGTTTATTTACTTGGTCAATAGCAACAAGAGCCGAGAGCCAACATTTTTCAGCATTGACTGTACGCCCGATGCCTGGTAACCCTCAAAATGTGTCACTCCCCCACCCCAGGCTGAGAGAAGAGGTGCGCCTTGCCCTTGATCATTCAGGGGTTCGAGGCAGAGCGGGGACTTGAACCTGGGGCTCTCAACAGTGAAGGGAAACCCAAATACCCAGTTTGGGTCCTAGGACCAGCTGAGCCTTAAGTTCTACTTTGACTTTTTAGTTATACAAACCTGTAAATTCTTGTTGTGTCAAAGCCCGTGAGTTGAGTTTGCTTCGGTCTGTTTTTCTTGTGATTGAAAGACCCTTTGGCTGCTGCTTCAGTACTAACCCCAGCCCCCACTGACCACTTGTGTGACCCTTTGTGAGTTACCTAAAGCCTCAGGGAGTGTCAATGGTATTAAATGAGATACTGACCTTCACCAAAGCTAAGAGGTCACTGATGACAAGACCCAGCAATATTTTAGGCTCTAGAGACACAAGGCTTATCACAGGGAACGTTCATTTCGTGGGTGTGGAAGAAACTTCCCGAGGTGATTTGGATGCTTGGACGCCGAGTGTTCTCACACAGCTTGGTCGGGGGGCCTTTGACATGCACGGCCACGGGCTGACGACTGGCCCTCAAGATGATGGACGCCAGTTTCAGAAAACTGCAAATGTGGGGCGCCTGGGTGGCTCAGTCGTTGAGCGTCTGCCTTCGGCTCGGGTCATGATCCCGGGGTCCTGGGATCGAGACCCGCATTGGGCTCCCTGCTCCGCGGGAGGCCTGCTTCTCCCTCTCCCACTCCCCCTGCTTGTGTTCCCTCTCTCGCTCTCTCTGTCAATTAAATAAATAAAATCGTAAAAAGAAAACTGCAAATGTTACTTGATTTAGAAAAAGTGTCTACAGATGTGACTAAGGGCCTCGAGGCAGGGACGTTTTCCCGGGTTATCCGGGCGGCCCTCCACGCCCCCACCAGTCCTGCTTGGCGGTACAGGGAGATTTGGGGCGCACAGCCCTGCGGCCTCCAGAACCAGCAGAGGATAGCTCTCCGGTGTTGTGAGTCACCCCGGGAAACACACAGCAATGCTCCCAGCGGCAGAGGGATGCCACGGAGCAGCATGGACCACACAGCCTGCAGCCGTCCACGCCTTGGCGATCAGACACCCGGGCCACGGGCCATGCTGGCTCCGTGTTGGGACGTCCTGCAGGTGCCAGAAACCCCAGGGCCCGGCCTGTGTCACAGATCAGCACACTGAGGAGCAGAGACCCCGCCTGTGCCTGCCCGCTCGGTGTGACCTCACTGAATGCCATGAGTCATACCTGCAAAGGCTTCCATGGAAGGTCACGTGCTGAGGTTCGGGTGGACATGAATTTGGGGGGCCCCATTTGACCCATGGCAGCAGCCCCACCCTTGCAGAGCGGGGAGCAGGCACCCTGCCAGTGGCCTCAGATGGAAGGCCCGGGTTTTACTGTGAACTGGGTCTTGCTGGAGAGACACCGGGTCCCCGACGGCCCCGTCTTTGCTGGCTCAGGGCGCCTGGCGCCCCTGGGGCCTTCAGCATGCACCTCGCCGCGAGCTGCGGACCCAGGTCCAGTGTGGCTCCCTAAAACCCAATCTGCCCTGGCCAGAGAACAGGGAATTCTCAAAACAAGCGAGAACTCCAGGTTTTAATAAAAGTGTCCTGGGCGCCTGGGTGGCTCAGTTGGTTAAGCAACTGCCTTCGGCTCAGGTCATGATCCTGGAGTCCCTGGATCGAGTCCCGCATCGGGCTCCCTGCTGGGCAGGGAGTCTGCTTCTCCCTCTGACCCTCCCCCCTCTCATGTACTCGCTCTCTCTCATTCTCTCTCTCTCAAATAAATAAATAAAATCTTAAAAAAAAAATTGTTTAAAAAATAAATAAATAAATAAAAGTGTCCTGATTTTTAAATTGGGCAAATTCTTTGAAAAAAATCTATAAAAACTGTAAGACGCTAATGGCGAAGTAAGAGCAGTCTGAGTTCTGACCTCGGCCCTCCAGCCGCCGGTTTAAGACCCCAAGGGCGAGACAGTCTTCCTCACTTCATTGCATCTGCCCACAAATCCTGGGAGTGATGGGCTGCCTCCCTTTCTGACAGGGAAACTGAGTCTTGGAGAGGGAAAAGAGCTGGTTGACTTACACTAACCCGATGAGTAGGACCTGGGGGTGAGGTTTGAGCCCAATCTCTGCAGCAGAGCCCACGTCCTAAAATCCACCTTGGGTTTTCAAGATGACCTGGATTCCGAGGTGGCCCCCAGATTCCTGCCCTCCCCCCCAACCTCGTGACACTCCCGGTGTAGCTCCTTGAGTGTGGGTGGGATTTGGTAAAGGTAGAGGGCTTTTCGGATGTAATTAAGGTCCCCAAATCAGTCAACTCTGAGTCTCTCGAAAGGGAGATCAGGCTGGTGGGCCCGACCTAATCCAGGGGGTCTTTAAAAGGGCGGGACAGCGATCTGCTGGTCATGTGACAGGCACTTGGGGCGGCCAGCCAGAAAACAGAGACCCCGGACCCACAAGAGCAAGAACATAATTCTACCAACACCCGAAGGGGCTTGGAAGCCTGTCCTTGCACCGGCTCCCGGCCTTGTGAGGCCCTGAGCCGGGGCCCAGACACGCGTGCTGGACCACCGACCCCCAGACGTCCTGAGAAACATACATGTGTCAAGTTAAGCCTCCAAGTGTGTGCAAATTTGTTACTACCTAGCTGACGCTGTCAATTTGCCAAAGGGCCCTTTTCTGTAATAATCAGCGTCTGGTTTTTAAGTTACGCATAGTACATCCTAACTGTGGGCAACTGAATTTCCAGACGAGCCCCTTCCTACCCTCCTCCCCCAGCTCCCTGCGGTGCCGTTCCAGACCCCTCAGACCCCTTGCGCGGGGGCCTGCCGTCTCTGGTCTCTGCCGTCCCCACAGTGCTGAGTCTGGGTGCAGGCGGGGGCCCCAGCAAGTGTGGCCCGAGCTTGCACCCCGGGGACACCCCCTGCTGCTGCTCCCAGGACTCCTGCAGGTTCCTCAGGGGAAGGAGGAGGTGGCCAGATTTAGCAAATACAAGTACAGGGCACACAGTAGGTTTGAACTTCGGGTAAATGAGGAGCGGATTTTTTAAAGCGTAAGTAGGCCCCGAATATTGCATGGGGCGTACTTAAAGAAGTCAGTCATTGTTGGCCTGAAATTCAAATTTAACTGAGTAGCCTGAATTTTAGCTTACCCCAGCCGCACCCCAGCCAACAGCAGCCCCACCTCCGCATGTGTGGGGGGCGCCCACCCCCAGGGCTGGCCACGGCTGCACGGGGAGCCCAGCGGGACCCAGCGCGCGGTGCACGGACTCGGGAGAGTCCCTTCCTGGACTGAGGTACACGGAAGGAACGTCCGTCCGCTTGTGCAGAAGAACGCGGGGCGCCAGGGACCCGCACGCGGGGTCTCCGAGGTGCACTTGCGCACACTGGGGTCAGCCCCACTCCCGCCTCCCCCCCACCCCCAGCCTGCTCTGAGGTCGCTCCTCTTCCCAGCCCTCGGTCCTCCGAGATCCTCCTAAGACTCCTCAGCGCGGACCTTTTGGGAGGCGGAGGCCTGGCAGGAGGACAGGACTTCCGCCCGGTCCTGAGGGCACAGCCCACCCGTCAGGCTGCTGGCCTCACCCCTACCTGCGAGATCAAGAATCTCAGAGGACACTGCACATTTTAAGGAACTTCTAATTTTTTTTAAGCTGGCAAATCATAGGCTCCTCTGGGTGGTTCCCAAGGGCCTTGGTATGCTTTCAAGAGAGTGAATACTTTTCTTTCGGTTTTTAAAAATCTTGGTAAAACACACATAATACAAAATTTACCATCATAACCGTCTCTAAGCGCACAGCTCAGCGGCATGAAGCACACTCACACCATCCTGCGACCACCCCCACCCTCTGTCTCCAGAACATTCCATCTCCCCACACGGAGACTCTGTCCCCGTGAAGCACGGACTCCCCACCCCCTGCCCCAGCCCCCGCTCCCACCCTCTCCTTTCTGTCTGTGTGGACGGGACTCCTCTGGGGACCTCCTGGGAGTGGGGTCCTACGGGATGTGTCCTTCTGGATCTGGCTCCTCTCGCTGAGCCCGGTGTCCTCAGGGTCCCTCTGTGTCATGGCAGGTGTCAGGGTCCCTTCCTTCCTGAGGCTGGAGCGTGTTCCCGCGTAGGGACGGACCGCGTCGTGTGTACCCCTCATCTGTGGGTGGACACTGGGGGGCTTCTCTCTTTAGGCTGCAAGTAGCAGGCAAGTATCTCTCCGAGTCCCTGATTCCAGTTCTCTCTCTGGGACAGACCCAGACGTGGATTCACTGGGTCACATGGTTGTTCTATGTTTAATTTTTTGAGGAACTTGTTGGTCGTGTAAAGGTCAGTCAGTCAGGCTGGACACACAAAGGACGGCCTTGTGCCCCTGCGACGGGTCTGTCTGCTCCCCCATCCACATTCGGGGACCCCCACAGGTGGCCCTGGTCACCCTGGCAGGTGGGAGGGGACGTGGCCATCATGCGCCCATGGGACTTGCATGTCTTCCCTCCACCTGGTGGCCCTGGGGTGCAGGAAACACTGTCCCTGGCTCCTGGCTGGGGGAGCAGGCCCTGTTGTCCTGCTCAGGCACCCCCCAGGGTCGGGCAGCCGGCAGGCACCCCAGCAGCTAGAACCGACGCAGCGCCTCAGATGGCTTGGCCGGGGCTTCGGCCCCTCTGCCCCAGTGGCTCCCATGCCCCCGATTGAGCCCCTCTGTGGACAGACTGGGCACATGATGGAGCTGGGCAGCTTGCAGGGGGGCTGGCCAGGCCCCAGTCTGGATGACAGGGTGGGGAGGCCCTGTGGATGTGACCTGCCGGCCCCTTCCCCGCCAGGCAGCAGGGCCAGACCATAAGGCCCCCTTTCAGACTCAAGCTGGGGAAGCTGCCTCCCGGTTCTGCGGACTGCTACGTCACCCGCCGAACAGAGCAGGGCTCAAGGACAGAAAAGAGTATGTGGGGAGACCGAGACAGACAACGTTGGGGGAGGACATCCCTGCCCTTCAGTCGCTCTGTATTTGGGGGAACCTTTGCAGGCCACGGTGCTGGGGGCATTCTGGGCTCCAAGGACAGTCTACTGTCCACAAGAGCTGGTCCCACCATGGGACGGTCTCAATGCTGGGACAACAGGGGAGATGTCTTCCAACCTAGATGACTCATGAACGTGCCCCTCGGGGTCACGGCCTGTGTGTAAAGAGCATGGTGGGGCCGGGGGGTGACAGAAGGGGCCACACGGGAGCCCCGACTTTTGCACCTTAGCTGGGTGCCTTGTACATGACCTCAGTCCCAGGCAGCCCTGAGCAGAGGCAAGGGAAGGTTAACTGAAGAGGGGGACAAGGAGACTGTGTGGTGGGCACAGTAATGGCCCCAAAGACGTCCCCATCCTGGTCCCGGGATGTGTCCCCTCATGCGGCCTCATGGCCCCCGAGGTGGGGGTGACCCTGGGTTCCCGGGGGGGCCTGGCATCCTCACGAGAGGGAGGCAGAGGGTGGGAGTCCCAGAGACGGGCAGACCTTGTGCTGCTGGTGGTGAGGATGGAGGGGGGCCACGGGCCAGGAAAAGGCCGGAGCCGGGTCTCCCTGGGGACCCCGGGGGGGGCCAGCCCTGCCCACTCTGGGGTTTTAGGACTTCCAAGCCCAGATTGTCAGAGAGTCAGTGAGCGGTGGTCTGTCACAGTGCCTGCGGGACAGATGAACAGGCCTTATTGGCACCAGTGGGCTGACATGGCAGGAGATGGTGGGGGAGCCCACGAGATTCATCACAGGGCTGTGTTTAAGGCCCTGAAACTGCCTTCCTGGGGGGCGGGGGCACATCTGGTTCTTGGAACCAGGACAGAATTGTAGGAATCCCAGAGGAAGCTGAATTTGGCCAGTGAGGGGCACTCCGCAAGGCCGAAGCTCTCCCCGCGGACACAGACCTTGCCTCCCTCCTCAGACTGGAGCTTCCCCGCGGACACAGACCTTGCCTCCCTCCTCAGACTGGGGCTTCCCCACGGACACAGACCTTGCCTCCCCCCTCAGACTGGAGCTTCCCCGCGGACACAGACCTTGCCTCCCTCCTCAGACTGGGGCTTCCCCACGGACACAGACCTTGCCTCCCCCCTAAGACTGGAGCTTCCCCGCGGACACAGACCTTACCTCCCTCCTCAGACTGGGGCTTCCCCGCGGACACAGACCTTGCCTCCCCCCTCAGACTGGGGCTTCCTGTCCTTGCCTCCCCCCTCAGACTGGAGCTTCCCCATGGACACAGACCTTGCCTCCCCCCTCAGACTGGAGCTTCCCCATGGACACAGACCTTGCCTCCCCCCTCAGACTGGAGCTTCCACACGGACACAGACCTTGCCTCCCCCCTCAGACTGGGGCTTCCCCATGGACACAGACCTTGCCTCCCCCCCTCAGACTGGGGCTTCCCTGTGGACACAGACCTTGCCTCCCCCCCTTAGAGTGGGGCTTCCCCGCAGACACAGACCTTGCCTCCCCCCTCAGACTGGGGCTTCCCCACAGACACAGATCTTGCCTCCCCCCTCAGACTGGAGTTTCCCCACGGACACAGACCTTGCCTCCCCCCTCAGACTGGGGCTTCCCCACAGACACAGATCTTGCCTCCCCCCTCAGACTGGGGCTTCCCCACAGACACAGATCTTGCCTCCCCCCTCAGACCGGGGCTTCCCTGTGGACACAGACCTTGCCTCCCCCCTCAGACTGGGGCTTCCCCACGGACACAGACCTTGCCTCCCCCCTCACACTGGGGTTTCCTGTCCTTGCCTCCCCCCCTCAGACTGGGGCTTCCCCACGGACACAGACCTTGCCTCCCCCCTCAGACTGGGGCTTCCCTGCGGACACAGACCTTGCCTCCCCCCTCAGACTGGGGCTTCCCTGCGGACAGACCTTGCCTCCCCCCCTGAGACTGGGGTTTCCCCACGGACCTTGCCTCCCCCCTCAGACTGGGGCTTCCCCGCGGACCTTGCCTCCGCCCTCAGACTGGGGCTTCCCCGTGGACACAGACTTTGCCTCCCCCCCTCAGACTGGGGCTTCCCTGCGGACAGACCTTGCCTCCCCCCTCAGACTGGAGCTTCCCTGCAGACACAGACTTTGCCTCCCCCCTCAGACTGGAGCTTCCCCGTGGACACAGACCTTGCCTCGCCCCTCAGACTGGGGCTTCCCTACGGACAGACCTTGCCTCCCCCCTCAGACTGGAGCTTCCCCACGGACACAGACCTTGCCTCCCCCCTCAGACTGGAGCTTCCCCGTGGACACAGACCTTGCCTCCCCCCTCAGACTGGGGCTTCCCTACGGACAGACCTTGCCTCCCCCATCAGACTGGAGCTTCCCCGCGGACACAGACCTTGCCTCCCCCCTCAGACTGGGGCTTCCCCGCAGACCTTGCCTCCCCCCTCAGACTGGGGCCCTGCCTCCTCCCTCGGCCTGTCTTGCCCTGAGGCAGCCCCCCTGCACCAGCCCTGCCCTCGGGCCCCCCCCCGCAGTCCTGCCCCCGCCCAGCTATTTCAGGCCCTTGCCCGCCCCCCAGCCTGCGTGGGCAGTCTCCAGGACGGGTTTCTTGAAATAGCTGCCTCGGTTTTCCCTGCAGCAGCTGCGGAGGGGGGTGGCGGGAGGGGCCTGGAGGCTGAGGCGCCGAGTTAGAGCGCGTCTCACCCGCAGGAGGCGGGTCCCAGCGCTGTCCCTGTGTGTGGAGGGGAAACCGAGGCACGGGCGCTCTGGGGAGCCCCGAGGCTACACAGAGGGCGGCAGCATGGCTAGGGTTGGGATCCAGCGCCCACAGCCTTGCCCAGAATGACACGTCCCCCGGGAGTGAGGCCGGCACACACACAGAACCGAAGTGACGCCCTCCCCCCTCCCGCCACCGGGAGGGTCACACGTGCGGCGCGTGATTGCCGTGCTGATGCCGCGGGGCGGGCGGTGCAGGGGCCCAGTGGCCTCAGCCCCTCGACAAGCGAGGTGGCTGGGGTGGACCTGGCGGCCGGGCTGGGGCGGCCGGGACAGGCTGGCCGCCCGCTCCAGCGTTATTTCACGGTGGGCACAGTCGGGGAGTTTGGGGCTGGAGCAGACGGCCCCTTTCAGCCCCTAAATCGGGCCGTTTTCGCCACCAGGTGCGGGGCCGTCCCCACGGGGCCCCAGATGCCCGGGATTTGCCGGGCGTGCCACGGGGGTGGGGCTCCGGGGTGGGTGGCACAGAGACCCTGAAATTGGGTGCTCCCCCTCAGACCTGCGGCTCCTTACGGGCCAGGACCGAGCCTCCGTCCTAAGCAGCCCCTCCGCCCTCGGACTAGCAGGCACAGTCACATCTGCGGCCAGGGGAGCCGGTCTCCTCCCTTTCTGGGCCCGAGAGTGTTCGGCAAAGCCTCAGAAGCAGAGTCGAGTCGACAGAGGCCCGATTCATCCCCAGCTTTAGACAGAAAGCAGAACAATTTCCCCAGGAAGATAAGAACAGCAAAGAAAACCCTCCCGTCTGAAAACGCGTCCACCCTCGGGATTGGTGGCACGTGATCCGTGGTTGTCCGGTGCTGCGTTTCAACAGGGACCTGCGCCCTGAGGGGCAGGGGGACCCGCGGACGGTCTCAGCAGCTCCGACCGGGCAGGGCGGGGGCAAGGGTGCCCCGTCCCCTGGCTCAGTCCTGGCTCTCACTGGTGTAGATACCAGCTTCCCAGCGCCTCGCCATGGCATTCTTGTGGTGGGTCACTCGCGTGGCTTCCAGGACCTGTAAGAGGAGGCACCGAGTCCCCATCGGGATCCCGACCCCCCAGACAACTTCCCACTGCCAGCCTGTAGGAGGCATCTAGAGCAGGAAGCAAAGCAGGCCAGCTCCCCTCCTCTATTTCAGACCCTCTACCTCTGGGAATAGCACCAAGGAACATGCCAACTCACGCCGAGACCTACAGCAGGTCAAGTGCTGGGGTCTGGCACTTTGGACCCAGCTCAGAAATGTATTCCACAAATCCACTGACGTGGCCGTCTCAGATGAGTCCCTCTCCCAGAGAAAATGTCTGTCCCTGTGTGTGGAGGGGAAACTGAGGCACGGGCACTATGGGGAGCCCGATCTGCCCCAAGCCTTCGCTATCTGGTAAAGAGATGGCATGCAGAGCTCGCTCACATTCTGTACCCACGGGCAGGTCCCAGCGAAACCCACCCCAGGCAGCCACGGAAGATCCCAGTGCCCGCATGCAGAAGATGGGCTGGGGGGGCTCCACGCCCTGGCCAGAGGGCACAGGCGGGGCGGGAAGGCGGGGGCCCCGTCCCCAGCGGCACACTCACCTCTGAGTCGATGTGGTCTAAGGACTTGATGCCAGCATACTGCAGGGAGAGGACACGCATCAGCCCCCCGCCCTGTGCCTGCGCCACGCCCCAGAGCCCACTGGGCCAGCACGGTCCCCCCGAGTGCCCCGCCATCACCCCAAACTCAACGCCGTGCACCGTGCACTCCCCCCAGGGACTCCCCTCGGTGACGGCCTGAAGCCCCATTCCCAAACATCGCCTTCTAAGAAAGACAGTGTTCGCTGAGCTCTCCCGCACCAGGCCCCGCACCAAGGCTCACGGGGGCGTTCCTAGTGTCCCGCGCACTTTACAGCGGGGGAGCCCAAGGGTCAGAGAGGGGCGAGGGTGTGCCGACGTCCCGTGCCCCAAGCGGCAGGCCTGCGACTGTGAGCGGCAGGCGGGAGGCTAGAGCCGCTGTTACTGTCCTTATTGTCCGCCGGCTGCGGAGACCCCGCCCCGGGGGGAGATGTGGGCTCAGGTCCCTGCGTGGGAACTCACGAGCCACCTGCCCCTGGGCTGGTGTGACAGGACACGGCTCTAAGGCCCATGGGCCTGGTGCGTCGGAGGGCCACGCACTTAGTGGAAGAGTAAGGACGCCGCTGCCACATGGCCACCGTCCTGCAGACTGACGCAGGGGGACGACCCCAAGTGGGGGCCCCACGTAGGTGGCCTCTGCAGCGGAAGGCCGTCCGTGAAGAGACACCCAGTGTGCCCACTCTGCACTCCGTGCGGGGGGACAGGCACAGCCTCCCACAGGGCCGTGAGGGAGGCAGGCGTCAACCCAGGTCATGCCTGAGTCTCCCTCAACGGTCCTGTGTCCCTACACGGGGTGCCAGACTGCAGCCAGGCCTCGGGGAGTGGGGGCCGGGCCGGGCTCGAGACTCACCCGCTGCTCCCTCTTTTTCCTCCGCTCAGGAGAAGCCTCGGCAGGGGCCTCCGCCGTCCACACCAGGCCTGAGTGCAGGTGGATGGGGCTGAAGAAGTGGGACTCGGGCACCGAGTAGCTGCCCATGATGCCTGTGGGGGCGGAAGGGGCATCAGGGAGGGTCCCCGGGTCCCGGGAAGGCAGAACGCCTGGGAGACTCAGAGTCTCGGGCCAAGAGAGGACACGCACCTGAGCCGTGTGCCCCTAGAGACCGAGCATCCACGCTGATAAAGCAAAAACCCAGGGCACAGTTGACACCGCGGTCCAGGATCCAGGGCGTGAGCTCAGACGGGCGCACAGAGGCGACCGGGGAGGTGGACGGGGTCCCCCAGATGCTCCCCACGCTCAGCCGCTCCTGACCCCCCACCCTGCTCCAGCCTCTGAGCCCAGAGCAAAGCCGCCACTGCCCGGCCCATCCTCACCCGAGGCCGCGGAGGAGCCCCTGGAGTCCTGGTCACCTCCGTCATTGTCCTCGGCAGGTGGTGGGGAGAAAACCTCAGGGAACAGTGCATTCCGCCGCTCCTCGGCCACCTCCTGCTCGCGCTGCAGGACGCTCTCCACCTCCCTCTCCAGCAGCTCTGACGACGGGGACCTTTGCAGCCTCGATGCCAGGGTACCCCCCACCTCCCAGCCTCGGACGCGGGGGCCCTCGGCCCGCGGGGGCACATCTGGGACCCTGAACCGCAGGGGGCTCAGGTGGAAATACTCCCATCGAATGACACCTCCGTGGGCTTGCAGGCGCCCCCGGGGCGGCTTGGAGCACTCCGGCTTCATGCCTGGGGGGTTTCCAGAGGATTCCAAGAGATGCCTCAGAGACCCTGTGGCCCTTGGAGAGCCCGCAGCCTTGGCCTCATCCGTAGAGAGACCACGGAGCTTGCCATGCGCGTGGAAGGCTTCGAAGTCCAGCCGGGGGCTCCCAGGATGCAGGTACGGCTGGTAGGCATCCGCCGGGATGCGGCCCACCTTCCTCACCTCTGGGGCAGGGTCAGCCGTGCTGCTGTCCGAGGCCAGGTCCAGGATGGAGTCTGAGCTAAGGGCTCTCCTGAGCCCAGACTGGGGAGCCCGGGAGAGCCTGTTGGGTGTGGCCTGCAGGCCCTCCCGCCACCGGTGGTCCTCCTCACGCTGCGTCTCCTGCGCCAAGTCCCACTGCACGTAGAGTGACGGGCGCCCTCGGTCCCGCCGTGGGGCCGCGGTCAGGCTCACCTTGGTCAGCAGGGGCCTGCTGGGTATCTCCACCAGCTCCTGCTGGCTGTTCTCCCGCCGTAGCCCCCTCTGCTCTCGCAGGTCTGCTTCCCGCTCCTGGGCCAGCCGGATCTCCCGCTCGATGGGGGTCTCCTTGGGGAGCTCCAGGGACCCCACTTGGGAACGGGAGCCGGGGTCATCTGCAGCCTGGGCGCCAGATACAGCCGGAAGGCCACAGACCCTCTTCTCTCGAAGGAGCACCTCCCTCTCCTGGGGCTTCAGCGGGACATCACACCCATTGGCCAGGAGCAGCCCACTTGAGGCCTTGGGGGCCTGACTGAGCCCCGGTGGGGCACGGGCAGGGGCCACCCGAGCCGGAGGGTGCAGAGGGCCCCCTGCATTGGCCTGCTCCAGACTCAGGAACTGCTGCTTCGCTGCCAGGAAGTCGATCTGCTCCCTGTCCACGGCGCTCTCCTCCAGGGGCCCAGGCTCAGGTTGGCCGGGGCTCCTGGGGTCCAGGTGGCCAGGGGTGCCGTGGAGCGTGGCCACCGTGCTGTTCTTCCTGAGGGCCTGGCCCTGGATGACCGCCCAGCGCTCCTTCTCCAGGTCCCGTGGCCGCCGAGGCTGGGTGTCCCCGGCGTCCAGGCGGCAGGCCTTCACTTCCTCATCCTTGTCACCCTCCCGGAAGGAGAGCATCCATGGGGGTAAGCGGCCCGGGAAGGCACGTTGGCTGTAGGACGCCCCAGTCCTGGCCGCATTTAGCTGGGCTTCTCGGTAAGCCGGCCACGCCTGTGGTTTGTCCTGGCCCCAGCCCCTGGCCGCCGGCCCCACATCCACCACCTCAAACGTGTAGCTGGTGTCCCCATCGGGGTCCAAGCCAGCCAGGCGAGGCGAGTGAGGGATGCTGAAGATGGGGTATCTGGTCACTCGGTCCATGTCCTGGGGTCTCAGCTCCCCACGGCTCCCTGGGGCGGACGTATTCCGGGCTCGCTGAGGAAGGAAAAGGGAACAAGGGCCAACTGGTCAGAGAGCAGGACACAGCACCTGTCTTGGGGAGCGGCACAATTTCCAGTCCAGTCAAGGGCAAAGTCCTGGCCAAAGGGCCTCTGTGATTGGCTCAGGGATGGGTAAATGAGCCGGCCCTGCCAATCAGAGACTCTACCCTCTGGCCTCTGTGATTGGCTCAGGGATGGACATGTGACCCAACCTGCCGCGGACCTAGAAGCCTGATCTGAGACTTGGCAATTACCGCGGAAAAGCGGACCCTCTCCCAGCTGGGCTTGTTCCGGCCGCTGGGCTTGTTTGAGCTCCTGGATCCAGCCACACCTGGATCCCATTCCTGTACTGACTCGCCAGTCTGCCCCCTGAGTGCCTGACGTTTGCAGGTGTCCCACTCCTGCTGCTGCCCTCGCCGGCCCAGCTCGCCATGGCCAGACCCAAAGCCATCCCCAGACCGCCTGCCCGGACCCCCGCGAACACGCGCATCCGCCTCTCTTCCAGGGCGCACACTCTGAGGTTCTTTCCTGCTGTGATTTCCTTCATCAGCGGGCCTGACCCTCACTAAGAGATGTCATGTGGGGAAACTGAGACTCAGTTGATGTCGGGTGGCAGGGACTCCAGCTCCTGGTTCCCTCCCCTAACCTGCTTAGAGGGACACTGTCCCATCCCAGTCAGTCCGCCCCCTCCGTGCCATAAAGCTAGGACAGGCTAGGGCACACCTTGGACCTTGTCCTGCGGGGCCAGGAAGGCCATGGAGCCTCTGGGCCACACCCTGACCCAGTGCCCTGGAGGGAGGGGGGCTGGCACCCCTTCGAGCATCGGAGTTCTGCTGAGTACAGCTCCAGGAGCCCCATCCCCCAAGGTCACGCACCTGCTCTCGTAGCCCCCTGGTTCCTGGCCTCGCCGGCAATTCTCAAGGCCTTCATCTGGCCTCCGCACAAACCCCCAAACTTCACAGGCATCCCTACCCCAAACCTGGCCCTCCTCCTCCTCCCACAACTCCCTCTGCCTGGAGGACCTTCATTTCTGCTCCTCTACAGCCTTCTTACCTGGAGCCCACACGACACCTCCTCCAGGGAGCCCCCCAAGATTGCCCCTGCCCTTGGAGCCTGTTGTCTGAGCCTCATCTGCTGCCTGGCCCAGCACCCAAGTTAGGCGTCCCCTTTCTACAGCTGAGGAAGGAAGACTGGCCGTTCTCAGCTCTCCAAGCAGCCCTTGTCCCTGTGCCCATCCCCGGTTCTGTCAGTGTTACTGTGTACATCGGCTGTCTTCCAGCCAACTTGCTTGTAAAGGCTGTAGCTCTAAAAAGGAAAATGCAGCCCCCCCTGAACTGGAGAAGTGGCGTCAGGCACCGTGAAATCCACCCTGGGAACGATGTTATAACTAGCACGTATCACGTCGGCTTTTGTATGTATCAAATATTGAAACCATACTCGGAAAAACAGTAGTTAAAAAACAAGGAAGCCTGGGTAATAAGCGCCGGGCATGGGGACTGAGCCCCTGTCCCCGTGACCACACAGCCCCCATGGGGGTGTTCTCCCTGAAACTCACAGGGGTGGTACAGCTCTGAAAGGGGGTAAGCGTATTTGAGCCTTGTCTTCTCCCACTGGAGGCCATCAGCCCGGGTCCCTGTCCTCCGGTGGCCCAGACGAGCCTTCCCCCCTCCAGCCCCGAGCCCGGTGCTGACCCTGAGGGCTGGGCAGGTCTGTGCCCAGGCCCTGGAGATCCCCGGGGAGGGCAGGCATGGGAGGAGGTGACGCAGGAGTTTGCTGAGTGAGTAAGTGGACGTTCACCCCACAGGATCTGTAAGCCACACGGGCATCAACTCCGGGAAAAAGAACCACCTGCCTGGGGGGTGTCAGTCTCGCAGTCGGGTGGGGCGCAGGGGGTGCTGTGGGGACACTGCTTCCTCTTCCGGCCGGGCCATTCCTGAGGGGTGATTCACTGAGGCCGGTGGGGCGGGGCTCGGGCTGGGGCTCGGGCTCAAGGCCCCAGGGCCCCACCGGCTCGTGTCCTCGGGAGACCCTCTGCTCCCCTCCGGCCTCAGTGTCCACACCTGGACCGTAGGTGTCGTCCACCACGGCACTTGGCTCCGCGCTGAGAGCCTCCGAGCAGTCGTGCCCCATACCCCGTATACGGTAGGTGCCAGCTAAATGCTTCCACGGTGGTTGCTGATACTATTATTATTTAAACCCTGGATCCACCACTGATCTCAGGCAGGCACCCCCTCTTGCAACACTTCAGTCTCCCCGTGTGCGAGCTGGGAGGACGCTGCACCCACACGGGGCCCGAGGAGGAGCAAGGAAGCCTGGGTGGGGTGAAGCCCCAGGGAGGACCCCAGAGACTCCGCACAGGTGAGTGGTAACAAGAGTCACAAAGCCTCCGGCACGGTTTTCCCAGGGCTGCATTGTGGTTGCTCCTCCCAGGACCCTGTGGCAGGAGCAGAGAGAAGTGAGGCCCAGGGAGGGGAAGGGGCTCACCCGAGGTCCTGAAGCCTGAGCCTCGGCTCTCAGTCAGTCTCCTCCTCTTCCAGGAAGCTCCCCACCCCATTGCTCCCCCCCGGCCCCACCCCGCATCATACTGATACCAGACCCAACCGGGGTTTATGGCCCCTCGTGCCACACGCCTGCTTCCTCATCACCTTTGGAAGGGCTGAGGCTCAGACAGGGCAAGGTCACACAGCACGGAGCGTCTCTGGGGGCACAGTCCTCCTGGGACCCTGGCTAGGCAGAGCCCCAACGCCTGGAGACCCCGGACTCTGTTGAACAGTCTCTGCCCCAGGCCTGCAGGCTCCCAGCCGGCCCCTCTCCCAGGCTGAGGCTGCCCCACCCACACGCCTGTGTGTCCCGATCCTGGACCCCATGGGGGTGTCACATGCCACTCAAGACCTCTGCAAGCAAGTTTCCAGCCGGCACTGATGAATGTTCCTCCAGAAGCCTCCCAAATTCTCAGAACCAATGAGGGTTTCAATCAGACCCCCTCATCGGAGGCTCGGGGCTCAAGGTTCTTGGGTTTGGGGACCTGAAGCCCAGGGCAGAGACTGAAACCCCAGCAAGGTTCAGGGACTAAGCCTCTGCTCCCCCAGGTGGGGGTGGGGCAGGAAGGGTAGAGACCCCCAAGACCTCAGAGACGGCCAGGGGAACAGAGCAAGGGAGGCCCCCCCAGCCCCTGAGAGCACAGCTGGAGGGGGCTGGGGTGGGGAATGCGGGACCCCCTCCCTGCACCCCAAGGATCCCACAGGGGGGCACATGAACCCCTATGCCGGAAACAAACCCCACCCCACATGGGACCCCTGGCCTGCCTGAACTTGTTGTCTGTCCTGCCCCCCACACCACGTCCCCGGCCTCACCTGCTGGCTCCTGGCCCCCAGCAGCCGCTGAGCCTGGCTCCAACTCTGTCCACAGGCACAGAGACGCCTGGCGCCGCCCTGCCCACAGGTTGCCAGGGGACAGGGCCCCGCCAGGGCCCCGCCTGGGGAAAGCTGGCGCACCCCCTCCTCCCTGGCCCCACCTGGGCTCGGGAAACAAAGTCCAGAGGAGGAGGGAGAAAGACGATACCCGGGCAGGGCGGAGGGCAGGCACCATGCCCACTGCACACGGTCCCTCGGCCCCCAGGGCCTCCAGCCCCACGGAGCCGGAACTCATGGAGGCCTCTTTCTCGCTACTGCCAGGCTCTCCAGCACCCCAGAGAGGGGGTGTCACTGCCCAGAGTCACACAGCAGGGCCTGCGCCAGCCCCCCGCCCCATGCCACCTGGCTCAGCCCGTCCTGGAGGGCTACCACCCCGGAGAGCCCCTTTCTGGTGCAGGCCCAGCCTGCCGGTCTCTGGGGGGGCGGGCGGTTCTGCCGGGCCCGGGTTCAAACCCCCCTAAGCCTCTCTGAGCCTGTTCCCTCCTCTGAAACGGGGACATCACAGGGCTGGGAGGATTCCCCAGGCCACCTCTACGTAAAGGACCGAACGAGGACATCAAAAGGCCTGAAAACGTTAGCCGGGTGGGCAAGGCTCAGGCCCCACTGACGGATGGGGGCACCAAGGCTCAACGTGGGCAGTGGGTCCTGCCTTATTCTTGGCCAAGGACTGCAGGAGCCCAGCATCTCTGGGGAGTGGAGCCAGTGACCCAGTGGTCAGCCTAGGGCGGCGAGAGGAGAGGGACACCCACACACAGTGAATGCGGTTTTCATCCCCTGCTCTGGGGCTCTGTCCTGCCTGCCTCGTGGCTGGCTCTGGGGACCCTCTGACCCTCTGTCTCTTCTTTCATCAAATGAGAGGACTGGGATTTGAACTGGAGTCCCCCCATCTTATGCAGTCCACCCTGTTGCTTATATAGGGAAACTGAGGCCCCAAAAGGGCAGAGACTGGGTCACCCAGCTCGTTGGGATGACTGTGGAGACAAGGACAACCGTCCTGCCCCCAGACAAGGGTGGCCTCCCTCTCAGGGTTCATAAAGCCCGTGGTATAGAGAGGCAAACTGAGGCGCAGAGGGGACAGAGAACTTCCAAGATCAGCTGGTGAGACAGAAGTGGGGGGTGGCAGCCACTGTAAGCCTTCCCCCCGCCGTGCCCCCACCTGTTTCCCGGGGACTGGTTCCTCTGCAGAGCTTGGGGGGGATCCGTGGGGCTGGGAATCCAGCGAGGGGCCGCCTTGGGTGGGGTGGGCTGGGTCAGTCAGTAGAGCCAGTCCTGCCCCCACCAGCTGCCCCCTTACCCCCAGGCCTTACCTACCCAGGTGCTGCTCAGATGGGCACCAGCACAGGCGGGGGTTCCGACACCCCCCGGCACTGGGGTGAGCCCGAGGGTGCACAGGGGCTGTGGGCGGAAGGAGAAGCCAGCTCCCCGGGGCCTCCTTTTACAACTGGTCCGCCCTCGTGGGGCCCCACCCCGGGCCTGACCACAACCTTCCACCCAGGCGAAAGCCAAGGACTCCAGGGCGGGGGCTGTTCACACTGTTTATTTGCTTCTCTGGGAAAGTCAAGAACGTCAGGGCCTTGTCACACACATCAAAAGCGGAGGGGCGGCAAGAGCACTTCAGCGGAGGCTCACAGCTCGAGGACTCAAGGAGGAAGAGGGGGTCCCACGGCCACCGCCCAGGGTCACCTCAGGCGGCCTCTCCCCCTGCCACCGAGGCCCAGAGCTGCGTCGGGGTCCAGGCTGCGGCCAGAGGTGGGCCCTGCACCTGCCCTTGGCACCAGGCGGGAGGCCCTCGGGGAGGGGCCGAGATGGGGCCTCACCGACCACAGCCCACAGGTGCGGGTCTGTGAGCATGCGCACAAACGTGCCGGGGGGCGAGTGCGGCTGCATCACGGAGATGTGTGTGCGCATCCCGGTGTGGGCTGCCCCCAGGAGGGGAACCCCTCACCCCTCACCCCTCCCGGTGAGAGGGGGACAGGCTCACGTCGGGCGGGGCAGCGAACGGGGTCTCCTGCTGAGGAAGCCCCCTGCCCCGGGCTGCGTGCGCCCCGCCGCTGCCTGAAATGTGCCCAGCCCAGTGGAGCTGACAGTGGCCTGATCTCTGGGGTACGGTTGGAGGGACCCAGCACCCTGGTCCAAGCAGGTCCTGGGCAGCCCCCCCAGGGTCCCCAAATTAGCACCAGGAGGAAGGAGGGCCCAGTGGGAGTCGGAGCTCAGGACAAGTGGCTCGTGGGGCCCTGCCTTGTGCAAGGGGCAGCTCTAAGGGCCCGACCTGCAGGACACAGTGCAGGGGTCACCGACCCCTCCCGAGTGGGGGGGCGTGTCCCGGGGGGCTCTCCCTTCCCAGGCTCCATCATCCACTGGCCATGCCGAAAGAGGGCATGGGGGGAGGGACACGTCAGGCTGGGGGTGCCTAGAGGGGTCTTGCTCCTTTCCAAGACCCTGAACCTGACCTCTGACCGAGACTCCCCAGAGAGGCATGGCCTCACCCCAACTGTCCAAGCTACAGACGCCAGAGCTTTGGCCGGGAAGCCCCACTCCCAGGGGCTAAGCGGGGGACAGAGCGGGCTCCCAGGAACCCGCGGCTCTCCGGGTCCCTCTCCGGCAGGATGTCCCCTCAGGGACCTCAGTGGAGGTGGCAGGAAGGCACAGGCAGGAGGCCCAGAGGGTGGCTGGCCGGCCCAGGGCTGTGTCGAGGCCCCCGGTCACCCCAGCCAGGACCGCTGTGGCTGAGAGCCGCTTCTGTAGAGCTGCCGTGACGTGGGGGTGCCCTTCATTTTGGGGAAAGTGGGTCTGTCCATGTCGCTCTCCTACCAGGCGTAGGTGCACGGCTCAGTGGTTTGGGGGTGTCGGGGGGGTGGTGAGGGGTAGGGGACCCCTGTCCCTCTCTTTCCAGTGAAAGAAAACTTGGAAGGAACATGTGACAACCGCATGTCCTGGGGCCCGTGATTGCAGGTGGAGGGTGGGCAGGCGCCGGGGCCGGGCTGGTGGGGGACTGTGGTGTGGAGGGTGGGGCTGGGGGCTGGGAGGCTGGGCGGCTCACATGATGGAGCAGCATTTACAGCGCTGCTTCTTCGTGTCGAGGTCCTGGGGGTCGCTGGCGGGGGCCTCGGGCCCCACCTGGTTCTCTTCCCTGGAGCCCGCAGCGGTGGGGGGCTCTGCCGCGCTGCCGTTGGGTGGGGCGGGCTCCTTGGGCTCTGCCGCGTCCTCGATGACCACCAGCTCCGCCGTGATGGTGTCCTGCAGACCCAGCACCTTCTGGCTCTCGGCCTCATCCTCCACGTTCTGGTAGCCCATGAAGATCATGGTGACCGGGGGCTCCTGGCCCGGCTGGATGCCCGGCGGGCCTGATGTGGCCTCTCCTGGCTGCGCCTGCACTCCCGTGATCTCCCGCCTGGAGGGTGTGGTCTGCACGGGCTCCTTGGACGCCCCCCGCGTCTCCGCTGTCCCAGCCGTGGACCCTGCCTCGCTCAGCGTGACCTCATCGGCCTTGTGGATGAGCTCATCCACTTCAGAGGAGCTCAGCGGGTGGATCCCATTCTCCGCGGTACCGTCCACAGCATGGACCACTGGCAGGGGTGAGAGAGACAGAGAGAGAGAGAGAGTGTGTGAGCGGGCTCTCGGAGGAGGGGAGGCCTGGCAAGGCTGTGGGCCACCCTCCAGTCTGAAAAGGAAATGAGAAACTGAATCACACATTTAAAACCAATGGACTCTCAAGCTCCCTGTTGGGATCTGTGCACACAGACAAATCCGTGCACGGAGGAAAGGGTGCGGGCGCGAGAGCGTTGGTCAGAAACCAGGGGAGACGGGAATCCAGTGAACAGGGACTCTGGTCCTGCATTTTGCAGCATTTCCACATTCCCAGCAACTGGGTCCCACGTGGCCACGCAGCAAAGTAAGTCTGCTTCTCCCACTGTGAAGATGGTGCAGCTCAGGGAACAGATGTGGCCAGCCCTCGGTCACCCAGCTGGCCAGGGCGGGACTCTGCTCTGTCTCCCGGGCTACATGTGTCTCCCTCCCCCAAGGAGTTTCGGGGATTGTGATGGCTTCCTTCCTTGGGTCCCCGGGGTTTAGCTGGGTCACTCAATCTCCTGTTCTCTAGGAAACACGCTGCAGGCTCGTCTCAGCCCTGCTCTGCTGCATCCCTGGACCCAGTGATGGCCTTCTCTTTCACGTCTGAGTAGTTTGTAATTTCCACGTTGATGGACTGTCTCTCGAAGCCAAGGTTCACCGAGAAGGGTGTTTTTAAATTTGGGGGAGAAGGGGACCAAGAACACAGGGCATAAGATATAAACTTCGTAACGTTCCTTACGACTGCCTCTGTGACCCCGGGCACAGTCACTTTCTGAAAAGGCCCTCCCTGTGTTTGAAAGGAAGGCCCGTTCTCCCCTAGGCAGTTCTGTGTGTGCAAGGAATCTTGTTCAATGTCTTTTCCAAATCTCTCCAACTGCCCCGTGGGTGCCTGTCTGATCTGTCGTGTTCTGAGGGCTGGGTTTTAGCACAGGCAGGAGTCCTGGCCACACTCCGATGCCAGCCCAGCAAACTCCTAGAAACGAGGCTGCCCCGCTGCGTGAGGGAGGGACACACCGGCACCCTCGGGACTTGCCTCCTCCTGGGCCAAGGGTCAGTTCCTGGCTGCTGGCCAGAAGAAAAGTGCTTTCCACTTTCAGTTTCCAAACCCCTGGGGAGGGGTGTCCATACCTCAAGGCTTTGCAGCAACTCTGGGCTGGAGGCCTGGAGGGTGGGGTGTGCCCAGGTTACGCAGAATCAAGCAGAGTATTTCCCCCTGGCCACTGCCCCAGAACAGGAATCCAAGCCCTTGGCCACCATGGAAACGGATCACCTTCCCATTGCTAAGCAACCAGAGTCCAGTCTGGCGGGTCCAGAATCCCCCAGGGCTGGGCCAGGCTGCACTGAGTGGCTGAATCCTCTGCCCTTAGCCCCATCAGGTCATTTTTGTCCAGGAGACGAGGCAGCTGGGACTTGCCCAGGGTCACACAGCTGGTGAGAGCTGGAGCCGGGGTTCCTTCCAAGTCTATGTCCCCAAACCATGGCAGAGCTGGGCTGAGACTAGGCCCCCTTCAAAGCATCCTGGATGCCGCAGAGACCCCAACAGCCTCTAAGAACACGAGGCTTTGGGAACCAAAACCACAGTGAGTTACCATTTCACGACCACCACGATGGCTATAGTGATAATAACTTAAAGATGGTAACAAGTGTTGCTGAAGATGTAGGGAGATGGGGACCCTCACACACGGCTGGTGGGAAGGGGAGTGGGGCCGTTGCTGCAGAAAGCACCCTGGCAGTTCCTCAAAAGGTTAAACACAGAATCCCCATATGACCCAGAAATTCCATGCCTAGTTATCACCCAAGAGAAATGAAAACATACGCCCATATAAAAACTTGTATAGCATTCTAAAACCAAAAGGTGGAAATATCCCAGACATCCATCAACTGATGAATGAATAAACAAAATGTGATCCATCCAAACAATGCAATATTATTTGGCCATAAAATATGAACGTGGATGGAGCTTGAGCCCACGATGTTCAGGGAGGGAACCAGACACAGAAGGCCATATGGTATGTGATTCCACATGTGTGACAGGTCCAGAAAAGGTGCATCCACAGGCAGGAAGGGGGTTAGTGGATGCCATGGTGGGGATAGGGGGTGATAGTGTTTCTATTTGGGGAAGAAAAATGTTCTGGAATTAGTGAGAGTGTACAACATGTTGAATAAACCAAAACCCACTGAACAGTATGCTGAATTGTGTGTGTTCCGGACCCTTCCACTCTGTATATCATCTTCTTGTAAAGAGCACTTGTGGACTTGCTAATGGATTCTGGAGCTGGGCACTATAATTTTATATTTGGCTTGGGTGATCAGCTCCATGAGCTCCACTGCATGAAGAAAGCAAATGTTTGCCTTAATTTTGAATATACCTTTTTAATGTCTTCTTAAAACATATTTTGTTTACTAAGTGGGTTTGTCTCCTTCTTCTGCCATCGTAGTAAATATTGCCTGGAACTTCCCCTCCCTGGGTTTGTTTATAAACTATCCTTACAGGCCATGCCAAAAATGACCAAAGTTTGGGCTCCTGGGTGGCTCAGATGGTTGAGCATCTGCCTTCGGCTCGGGTCATGGTCCCAGGGTCCTGGGAACGAGTCCCACATTGGGCACCCTGCTCCTTGGGAGCCTGCTTCTCCCTCTGCCTCTCTCTCTCATGAATAGATAAAATCTTAAAAAATAAATGACCAAAGTTTAAAGGCCAAACTACTTATAAAATTGCTGTCTAAATACTGACGGATAATGCAGTTTAAATGAAAGTTTTTCTTACCTAAAAATAAAAAAGAGTGAATTTTATGTGTGTGAATTATATATATAGAGAGAGACAGACAGACAGACAGACAGACATGTTGGGGCTTTTGACTAAGGTTGCCCTGCTCCTCCCAGTCAGGTTTCCTTGTGGATGTCTCTCATACCCTGTTCCCCTCCCAGCTGCCAGAGGGAACCCCCAAAACCAAACCAGATCTCAGCACCATGGCCCCTGCTCACCCCTCCCTCCAAGGCTTCACCTGACCCTTCCTTCCACTCCACCTCAGTCCCACAGGCTCCCTTCAGTTCCTCCAGCCCAGCAAACTCCATCCCACTGCAGGGCCTTTGCACATGCTATGGCCTCTGTGAAACACAATGTTTCCTTGTGCACTGTTGTGCATTCAATGAGCTCCTGCTCACTTCCCCTGAGGAGCCTCCCCTGGCCCCCTCCCTGCCCTGCTAGAACCTCTCAAGGCCCCCTCTGCATCTCTGGGGATTTTGTCACCTTTATCACAACAATACTTATTTAAATTACTCCTGAGCTCCAGGCTGAAAGTCTCTCCTAGGACAGAGCTAAGTCCCACTCTGATTCGAGGCCCAGAGCCCCGCCCAGGACCTGGCGCGCGGCCAAGCTCAGGGCGGGTTCCTGGAGTGAACGAAAGATGGAGCTGCAGGTCCGGCACTGAACTGCCTCTAAGCCAACGGTGGGTTGTGGGCGTGAGACCATGTCCCGAACAGCGTCCATGTCAAATCAGGCTGGAGGTCAGGCTCTAGCTCAGGCTGTGGGAGGGGGGTGGGGTGGGGGGTCTGGGTTGGGGGGCGGGGGCTGCATACCTTTGGTCTCGTCTTCGTAGACCTTGATGCCCTGAGGGAGCGGCTCCCGAGGGAGCACGGTGGTGCTGGACAGCACCCGGGTCTCCCCAGTCACCTTGTCCTTCTCCACCGTGATCTCGACCGAGTACATGGCTGGCACGAGAAGCACGGGTTACCCGAGGCCGCCTGCCCACGTGCCCCCCGCCGGCTGCAGCCAAGCCAGGGAAGGGGAGCCGGCAGCGCAGAGCCAAGCAGTGGGGACGCCCTTCCCACGGCACCCCCAGCTCCACATCCCCCCACAGCTTTCCAGAGCCACGGGCCTCGGCCTGAGTTCCTTTGCTCGGCATTCGAGGCCCATGCTTGCGATCCCACCCCATCTGGAAAGCCTTAAACTGTTCCCGTTTCCTCAGAGCCGCAGAGTAAGTCGGAGGGAGGCATGCCTTGACCACGGTCACGGCCAAGTGTGAACTTGGGTCAGCAGGCACGCAATCCTAGCTGGGTCTCGGCGCGTCCCGGACCACCCAGTGATCAGCATGCCTGTGTATCTGTGCTTCGCGCCTTTTTTCATTCAACTAGTGACCTGATCCTCATCTCTTTCACTATGAAGAATGCATAACGCCCTCTTGAAATAACTGAGAGTCATTATCCATCAGGATGGTTCAGTCCCGCCACCACTCCATAGAAATCATCACCACCAAGATCACACGAAGACAATGGGTCCTAGCAGTGACCCCCCCGGGCACTGACCACAGCCCCCAGGACCTCACCCTGAATTCCAGGATCCCACCCTCACCTCCACGCCTGCCCCTGGGGTCCCCTGGGAGCCCCTGAATCCCCACGTCCAAGCCTCACTCCCACTCTGCTCCTGTAAGCTGCCCCTCCTGGGTCTTCCCACCCCCGTCAAGGCAATTCCCTCCTCCCTTTCTCTCTCACCCCCCACGTCTGTCCATCTGCAGAGGCTGTGGGTTCTGCCTTGGGGACACCTGGAACCCGCCCACATCTCGCCCCCTCTGGGTCCCCTGCCCAGGCCACCTTCCCCCTCCCCCACCCCTCCCGGACCAGTGCAGTCCCCCGCCCCCCCCAGTGCCACCCACAATCTGTTCTCCCCGCTGCCACCAGAGGGCGCCGGTGAGCACCCAGTCGGGCACGTCCCCGCTCTGCCCGCAGGCCTCCAGGGCCCCCAGGTGCCTGGGGGTAAAGTCCTCTTGTCATCTCCCTGAGCTCACCTCCTCCCTCTCCCCCCTCACTCATTCTGCTCCAATCAACACAGGACTCCAGGTTAGTCCTCCAACAAGGCAGGCACGGTCCAGGCCAGGACCTTTGCACGTGCTGTGCCCTCCACCTGGAACACCTATCCCCCTGTGCCTTGCTCCCTCACTTCTTTTGGGTCCTTGCTCAAACGTCACCTGCTAAGTTTGACCTCCCCTGAGCCCTCTGATTCAACTGACCGCCCCCCAGCTCTGCATGCTGCCCTACTTTCTCCACAAGTTAACTGCATGGGGCATTGTCCTTATCAGGACCTTCGCTCCCCCAGGCTGTGGCCCTCACCTTGCACACAGCAGGTGCTCAATAAGCGCTTGTCACATGACTGAATGAATGAATGTTATTTAACTCCATGTCCCTGTACAACCTAACAGCCTCAGCTCCAGACATACAGTTGGATGGGTTGTGCACTAGAAGGCCGCTGGCTAAGGGACAGGGCGGGGCTGCTCCAACTGGCACAGAGGCCCTGAAAACACCCCCTCCTCTGGCAGATGCTACCCTCTGTCTCCTGCCTCCTGGGGCAGAACGGCCTGCCCCTGCATGAGACCCTGGGCCTCCCCTGCCACCTTCTCTGTCCGGGTGTCCTGGCCGCCCTGCCCCAAGATGGTCTTCACCTCCCTCGGTTTTGTGCCTCCACAACTCACCCCAATACCGGTAGCAGCAGTCAGGTTCTGCCCGTTGTGATTACCGGTCACTTCTCTCGGGTTAGTGCCAGGCCTAGCACTGCTCCAGCAGGTGGAGACGAGGAGCCCTTGTCTTGTGGCTGAGCAGGGATCTGAACCCCAACTCTGGAATGCTTAGTGCTAACCCTGTCTCTCTCGGCTTCCCAGAAGCACAGAAATGCCTGAGTCCCAGCCTGGTCACCTCCAGGAACAGGGCGCTCACTCCCTATCCTGAGGCAGCCTGAGGACAGCAGAGGACGGAGGATCTGCCGTGGGCGTGTGCGGGCGTGTGCGGCCCCCGCCGGGCCCCAGGAGTGAGCAGCAAGGTTAGGGGGGATGCCATGAGGGGTGTTGGGTTAGAGGGCTGCCATGCGAGGGGGCCCGTCTTCCCAGGGAAGCTGGGCCAGCATGTGACCAAGGTGCCAAAGCAGAGGGGGCCTCGGTCCAGCTGCCACCCGCATGACCACAGCTCCTGCTGAGGGCATGTCTGCGTCTGACCTAGCCCCGCCTCTCCAGGCTCCCCAGGACCAATGCTTAGCCCAGGACAGCAGCTGGACACAGGGGATGAGGCTGGGGGCTGACCCACCTGCCTTCATCATGGTGGAGCCTTCGACCGTCCTCATGGGGGTGTTGGAGACTCGTTTCTCTGTTCAGTGAGTGAAGGGTGAAGAGAGATGGGGGTCAGAAGAGAGAAGATCACACAGACCCCCAGACACCTGGACACCCACCAGACACCCCCAGATGCCCCCACATACCCATCAGACACCCCCCAGATATCTAGACACTCCCAGACACCTGGACCCTCCCCTGGTGCACACATACACCCGGACCCCCCACCCGTGTGCATACCCAGAAGCCCCAAACACACACCAGTCCCCAGTCCATTTCCATCTCTCAGCCCAAATAATTTTCACAAAATCCCTGAGAGGCCTGCGTGAAATTTTTTTAAATTATTAATTTTTAATTCCACAGTAAGACACTCCCCTAAATAATTAACACACAACAAATCAGGCCAAAGACAATCTGACCACCACCTCCAATCCTGGCTGGTGGCTTTCCTTCCATGCTTTAGATGTCAAAATAGACGAGTTTGATACATGTTTTAAAAATATAACTTACATTAAATAATTTTAATATACTTAATACTTTAATATATTTATAAGCTATTATATTTATAATTAAATATATTTAAATGTCCTACATGTTTGTGAGATATCTGCAAATGCGCATTATCTATCCGTAATAATTGCTGAGGAAGGGGAAAAATGGATCCCAGACTTCAAACTTTTGGCTCCTTTTCTTTGTTCCCTGCATAGCTGTCTTTTCCACATCTGTGTGTGTGTAGGGGGGGGACCCTTGTGCTTTTAAATATTGCCCCCTTCCCAGGACTGCTGAGACCTTGATTTCTTGGCCCCACAGACCCCATTTTATAGACATGAAAACCGAGGCCTGCCCAGCTGTGCAGCAGCTCAGAGCAGGTGGACGTGGAGCAGAGGTGCGGCTGGCCAAGACTGGCACCCCAATGTGGACATGGGAAGGCCCCAGAGGCTGAGACCCCAGGCAGACACGTCCCCCCAGAGCCTCAGATTCCTCACCTGCAACAACTCCACCCCAGGGATGTCATCATAACTCAGGGAAGTGATGATGAGGGGCTCTGGGACAGGCTCCGTGAGAAGTAACAGTAACCAGTCACGGTTGCTACAACTCTTATCAGCAACAAGAGCTCTCAGTTTGTAGGTACCCTCCCCAGGCCCACCACCCCACTCTGGCCACAAGAGGGCACTAAGGCCCCGCCCCTCCCTCCGAGAAGCCTACCTTTGGGCGTGCCCACCGGGGCCTGCAAGAAAGAAGGGAGAGAGGTCAGGGATGCTGGCGCCCCCTTCCCGCTGACCAAGGTCCCCACCTGTGGGCAGAGCAGTGTGGGGAGGGCTCGGCTTCGCACCTGGAGGCCCCATCGAAGGTGCTGTCTCCTGAAGGGATCCCCCACCCCTGCCCTAACCTGTGACAGCCAGGTAAAGTCCCTGCCCTGCTCAGAAGCCTCCCATGGCTCCCTAGTGCTCCCCAGACAAAGCCAAAACCCTTCTAGATGACCCCCAGGGCCTGTGTCCGCAGACCCCTGCCTATAGGCCTCTCCTTCCTCCCCCACCCCCCATCTCTGGCCAGACTCACTGGTCCTTGAACACATTCCCGCCCCAGGGCCTTTGTGTGTGATGTCCCCTGCACTGTGGATTTCTGCTTGGCTGGCTCCTCACTCAGCTCCCCGACCATAATCCAAAGGTCCCCCACATCATGTCGCTGTCCCTCGAGATACTGTCTCTGTCTCCTTCAGGACGTGGGCATCGCGAGGACAGGGACCACACAGTCTGTGGTCGGTCAACCTCAGTGGAAGCCCCCTCTCATCTCCAGTCTGTGCCCAGAGAACTCCTATTCAATTTTCAAAGTCCACCTCCTCCAGGAAGTCGGCCCAGTGCTCCCATGCATCAGACGCCTCTTCGGGAACTCCGCAGTGCCCTGGGCTTACGCATCCCAGGCCGGCCATCCTCCCCGTGTTTCTGGTCGCCTGATACATGTCCCTCTGCTCAGCTGACATGACTCAGTGAGGCTAGGGCCCAGCCCACATTGCCCCCGTCCGCCCCGAACCAGGCCTTGGCAGACAGCGAGAGCAGGACCAGGGCTATGAGAGGAGCCGCTGAACGGGGCTTGGACACACAGCTGGGATGCTGGTCTTCATGACACCCCAGGGGCCCCTGCCCCAAGGTCCGAGCCACAGTGACACCGAAGGGGGGTCTTGCTCTGGGGCCGGGGTGGGGGAGGGGCGGGCACCCCGGGAACCTCATCACCTCCTCACCTGCTGAGAATCCAACACCACCTCTGCCTTCTGGTCCTTGGCCGGGCTCGGGGCGGCGGGTCTCTCCCCGGCGGCAGCGGCGGTGAGCGGGCCCGCGTCCTCCAGCACCTCAATCTCCTTCTGCAGCCTGGGGAGGGCACAGGAAGCCACTGCCCTTATTGGGCACTTCTGGGCCCCAGCACCGCTCCAGGCTCCTTGACGCCAGGTCACCCCACACCCTGTGAGGTAGTCTCATCCTCCCCCCTCGCAACTGGGGAAACTGAGGCACAGAGCAACGACCACACAGGGCCAGCAAGCAGCAGAGCTGGGTGTGGCCCCAGGCTGGCCCGTCCATGGGCACCCTCACTGCTACGGTTTACTTCTCTGCTGGTTTCCAACCAACTCTCCTGTTTTCCGCTCAGATGCATTTATTTTTACGGGAAGCTTTATCTCTCTGGGGAAACTGGAAAAACCATGTCACCTTCCAAGTACAAGAAGATAATGGTGCACACAACCCAGTGGGAACAAAACAAAGATCTTAAGTCCTGTCCCAGCGAGCACCCGCCTGAGGCTTTGGGGGTGAGTCTGAGGCCCTTAAGGAAGTGAGCCTACACTGGCCACAGTTAGGGTCGGCCTGCAGGGCTTCCTGGAGGAGGTGTCCAGGCAGGGGCACCAAGCGGGCAAAATGCAGGTGGCAGGGGCACCTGAGGAGCGGGTTGCCCTGGGAGGAAGAAAGCCAAGGCCCCCAAAGCACTGGAAGTGTGCCAGATACGTGGTGGGGCTCGAGGGAGGGCCCCCCACCATCGAGGCACCTGCTTTGCGTGTGTGCCCCTCACCCAGGGTTACACCTAGCAGGACGGGATGAAAAGAAGCTCGCCTTGTCCAGCCCCTGGTGGCCAATCATCTCCACCAACTTCCCGTCCTGCTGGCAGTCCTGGCCATCTCTGTGCAGCCCCGTCTGAGTCCCACCTCCGTCTGAGCCCCACCTCCGTCTGAGCCCCCCGCTCTGGCCCAGGCTAACAGTTCACGGTCGGAAAACAGGCCCAGGAAGGAAAGTCCCAGCTAACACCTGCCCCACCTTCTTCCAAACCAAACACATCAGGGCAGGATCCCCAGGTCTTCCCAGTGGGTGTGTCTCGCATCCAGCTGGGCGGTGGGCCAGCGTGCTGTGGGCCCCGGGCAGGCCCCAGGCCTCTCAGGCCTTCCTTGACCAAGTGGACATTTGGAATTTTGACCGTCACTTCCCTCCACCCTGACCCTGCTGCCCTTGGGCTGAGCCTGGGCCTCTGCCTGCCCGGAAACTCCAGGCCTTTTGTCCCAGCTCCGGGGGCAGGGGGGCGGGGGGGCGGTCACTTTCCCCGGGCCTGCCCCCCTCCCTGGGCTTCCTGCAGGCCCAGCTGCCTGGGCGTCTGTGGCCTGCGCTAGAACCAAGCCGGGGAAGACTCACCAACTGGACTGGCGCCAGCAAGGCCCCAGGGAGGCCGCTGCCGGCCACTCCCATCCTCCTGGGCCCACAGACCTGCCCCCACACACCTGCTCTGCTGGGTGTTTGGAAGAAGAAAGGGGTCCCACCGGGCAGCCCTCTGCCCCCTCAAGCCCAGCTTAGATGCTCATGGCCCACCTACAGCCCCATCAAAGCATGTGAATGGGGCTCTTCCCTGCCCCCACCGGCCCTCGGAGCAAGGGGCCAAACCCTATCCCAGCCCAAGGGCGGCCCCCCCCACGCTCCCCCAGACTCTGCAGGTGCCTGCATCGCCCGCCCCTCCCACCTGGAGATGGACTCCTCCAGGAGCCGCGCCTTCTGCTCGTCCTCCTGCATCTGTCTCCGCATGTCCTCATCTCCCTCCGAGGCAGAGGACGGCGTCCCCTCCAGCAGCCAGCGTTCCCGCAAGGCCTTGGACTGGGGGTGACAGGGCTCGAGGTCAGGATCAGGCTCAGGGTCCGCCCCTAGGGCACTGCCGCCCCCCCGCCCCCCCCACGCCAGGCCGGCTCTGCGAGGGGCCACGCGGCCGCCCGCTCCGGACCTTCAGGTGCTGCAGCTGCCGACGGTCGTCCTCCAGCTGCCGACGCTTGGTCTCAACCTCGGCCTGCCGCTTCCGCTTCTCCTGACGACAGGGACACACACTACCGTGAGGGCGAGGCTGGGGGCCTCGCAGACCCCACCAAACCACTGAGGCTCTGCCCACGGGCACCCTGCTTTTCTGTGAATGGCACCCACTTGGCCCACTGGACTCCCCCGCCCCCGCCCCCCTGCCCCTCGCCTGCCCCCAGCCTGCATCCCCCCACCCCCGCACAGAGGGTCTTCGCAAGCTAGTGGTGTAAGAGACACATTCGGAGGACAGCGGGGGTCTCTTCATTTTCACTTTGTGGGAAGCACCTTGCCACACCCTGGCTCTGAGCCCCAAGGGCCCTGGGCGGGGTGTGGGGAGCCCGACCCCCGTCCACACTGTTGGAGGGGCAAGGAACTCACTGCAATGGCCTGGAGCCGCTCCTGCTGAGACGTGGTCTCTGCCACCAGGACCCTGGGGGGAGGGGACGCACAAGGTCAAGTTGGGGATCCACCCCACCCTGCTCTCCACAGATCTGGTTTGAATCCCAGCCTGTGTCTTCCAGCCACCAGCTGCCACAAGCAGCATCCCCGTTTCCCTTCTGTAAAGTGGGGTCCCTCCCTGCCCCCCTCAGAGGCAGCACTGTTCTCTCTACCCGGCCTTATGACCTCATGAATTCTCCCAGCAAACCCTCCTGCGGCCCCCCTGGGAACAGGGCCGAAGGACAGGAGGGGGAGGCTCTGCCCAGAGATGCAGGAAGGGTTTGGGGAGGCGAGACGCTGAGCCGGGCTGTGGAGGAGAGAGAGGAATTCACCAGCAATCAAAGGCCAGAGACGAGCATTTCAGGAAGATGCGGAGAGATCGGGACAGCCCCCTCTTCACCCTCCGACCGCCAAGCCCCTCTTGTCCAGCCCTGGGAGGGACACGTGCAGGACTCGGGACCCACCAGCCCCACCTCCCAGCCCTTGGGCTTGCAAAGTTGACAGTGTTACCCTGGGACGTCCTCTCTCGAGAATCTGCTTCCCCTGGACTCTCCCAGGACCCCAAAGGCCCAGAAAGCGCTCCGAGTCTCCCAAGCACACACAGCAAAGAAGAGGCAAACCCAAATTCGGCCCTTGACTCCCTTTCCTGTCCATTGCATGCTTTCTGAAAGCCACGCAGTGTGGTTTTCGCCTTAAACCGGCGTGGAGTTGATAAATGTCAGTGTTGCCAGATGCAACTGAAGGGACAGACTCCGTGGGGGCAGGCAGGAGGCCCAGGACCCGGAGGGTGAATCCTTCCTGCCCTTCCCCTCCCCTCTGCTCCCCTGAACCCCTCTACCCACATGGCAGGGCAGGGAGGAGATTTCAGACCTGGCCGCTCCCTTCCGTGGTCTCTCACGGGGTCCCCAGAAGCTGCACACAGTAGCTTCTGGACCCATGAAGCCCTGAGTGATTGCCTCTCACCCCCAGGGCCTTGGTGACAAGGCAAGGCCTGAAGAGGAGGCGGGGTCTTGAGCTCCCATCTGGACCTCCCTGTTCTCGGTCCAAATCCTGAATGATCCCAGGGCCACTCTGGGGGGCCTCAACAGTCTCCTGGGGGCAGGACCTGGTGGGCACAAGGGGGGGCTCTGAGCAGTGGGAACCGGACCCCCTGAAGTCCCCTTATCCACCCCAAGCCCCTTATCTTCACAGGGACTGAAATTACAGACCATCCTTTGGTTCTGCTGCGCGCCCCCCCCCCCCAGCCCTCAGCCCTGGATCAGGACCAGGAGCCACCCTGTGGCCTCCAAAGACCCTCCACCCCTTCTGGTCCTTGGTTCCCCATTTGCACAAAGAGCAGGAACAGACACCCCAGCTCCTGTTCTGTGCCCCCTCCCCCTGTGATTCAGAAAGGAAACAGAAGCCCAAAGTCACACAGTGTGCTGGGCCCACCCCTGAGCCCAAGCCCTCCCCCCAACCCAGGTGGCCGCTCCCGGTGCAGATCCATCGTGACCTGCAATGCCCCACCCCCCACTCCACTCAGGTTCAGTTTCCTGGCCTCGCTGAGACCCATGAAATCATCTGGCTCTCACGCCCCAGCCAGGTGACCCCACCCAGCTCTTCCCTTCCTGGCGGGTAGCACCTGCCCTCTTTGTGCCTCTCAGGAACCCAGCAGCCCCGGCTGCACCCTCTGTGGCTTCCCTCTCTCCTGCCTCAGGGGGGCTGGGTTCAGCTAGGTGTCATTCAGTAAAGGCTTGATCCAGCAATCCAGCTTGGAAGCCCTTCCTGAAGGGCCTGATCAGCTACATTTTTGAGTCTGCTACACCGCCCTGTGTGATCCAGGCAAGGTGACACCCCCAGTGTTCCCTACCTAGGCCCACCCTCTACTTTTTGCAAACCTCATGTTTCCCATCCCGGTCCTCTACCATGGCCTGCTACATCCCTGGCCCCCGACAATCCACTCCCCACCCCACAACCAGAGGCAAGTTCTCAAAACAAGAATCAAAACCACTCATTCTCCTGCTCTTAAGTCTCCCTAGCTCCCATCACCCCTTGAAAGAAATCCTAGTGTAGCTCAACCCTATCCACTTCTCTGCCCTCACCTCCTCTGTTCTCCCACTTGCTTACTCTGTTCCAGCCGCCAGGACCTTCTAGCTGTACCTCAACTGCACCAAGCTCGTTCCTTCCTTAGAAGCATTGCATTTACCGTTCCTTCTCCCTGGTATGCTCTTCCCTTGACTGGAAAGTGAAGCCCAGAGAGGGCAAGTCACTTGTCCACAGTCACACAGCTGGGAGGTGGCAGAGCTGGGACTAGAACCGCCCAGCTCTGGGCCACAGCACATGCCTACCCTTTTCCGGCTGTCACGTGGCCTCCACGGACCCACCAGGACGGAGGCAGAGCTGGGGGAGGGGCATACAGCCTCGGAGACCCACTGCACACAGGCCATGCTGGGCGGAACCAGCTGCCTAATGCTGGATCCCCAGCAGGCAGGTGGCCATTCAGGCCGGACATAAGGACACAGGGACCGCTCTGCGGCCAGCCTGCCGGGCTGCAGACAACAAGGCGGGCAGTGTCCTCACTCAGGCGGGGTGTCCCTGCTGGCTGAACCAGGTCAGGGGAAGGTCAGGCACAGTGAGAAGAGGCGCACGAGGCCCAGGAAGAGAATTTCCATCCCTCCCTCAACGTCCCTGTCCCTGTCCCAGCCCGAAGGGCACCGGCTGTGTGCCCCCCTCACGCGCCCCTCCCCATGCCTGAGGGCGCCAAAGCGGCCCCGCCCCAGGCGCCACCCCCCCTCCCCGTGGGGCCCGCGGGAGGCGGTCGCCCTGGCAACCGCACTGTCCCCATGGCAACGCGGAGGCCGGCATGCAGGGGGGTTGGGCCGGCGCAGAGCATCTCCCGCCCCCAGCCAGGCGCTGGGGGGGGGGGGGCTAAGGGTTTCCTGCCCTGGGCCTCAGGGGCTGCCAGAGAGGGTGGGATGCAGAGAGGTAATGGGGGTCGATCCTCCCCCCACGCCTGGGGATGCTTCCCGTTCTGGTGTCGGGGCGCCAACGCGGGGAGGGGATTCTACCCAGGAGGGTACTGGACCTGCCCCTGGTGCCAGGTAGCTAAAGTCAAGCCAAGATAATGCTCAGCATCATAAATCCACAAATTAAAACAAAGTACGACCATAGAATCCTAATTAAACAGCAATAAAGTAAGAACACCTCAGCGCAGCGCTAGCCGCCTTCCCCAGGCAGTCCCAGTCCCGTTTTCCAGGAAGGGAAACTGAGGCTTGGAAGGAGCTGAGTGTGTAAAGGACACTTGCTAAGCACCCTCCTGACGGTCCTGCGAGGCAGGTGGGATGACTGTTTTATCAATGGAGGAACTGCAGCTGCTAGATGGTGACGCTGGGACCTGAGGCCAGCCAGGTGGGCTCCCGAGTGCGCGGAGTGTGCACACGGCACTCACAGAGCACAGGGTCTCCCTGAGGTCCGGCCAGGCGACCGGGGTGGTGGTGGCAGGATTCTCAGTGGATGGCTGAGACGCTCGCCAGGGCTCAGTGAAAGAACCAGAGGCCAGATCACAAGACACGCTGGGCAGAGAAGCTGAGCTTTGGCTGAAATGCCTGGGTCAGGTTTAGAGAGGTGTGGCAGTTGTCCTCCCTGGCTGTGTGACCCAGGGCAAGTCACCCCTGTCCCTGAGGCTCCGCTGGCTATCGGGCAACGGGACACGCCCTCCTCCAGGAGGCCCACCCTCAGCACACACACACTCCTGTCCTTGCCTGATTATTTTTACAGTGCTTGGAGCAAATTCTGGGCTCGAGCCCCAATGTGGGCGGCTCAGGACTGGCGAGGGTGTGGGCTGAGAGCGTATGAGATAATCCTGGCTCCAGGAGATGAGCTAATGAGGCCCAAACCCAAACGGGCCCTGCAGAGGCCTCGGCCTTGGGACGCATTTATTTTTTAAAGGCACCAGAGAGGTTACACAACCCGCCCAAGGTCACCCAGCGGGCAGGATGAGCTGGGTCTGAGGCGGGAGGCGGGTGCGTGTGGGGCCGAGCCTGTCCTTCCAGAGCTCATGCCAGGCAGCCCCAGCGGCATGAGGGGTCCTGGCCCAGGCCGGCACTGAGCCCAACGCCGGCAACATTCCTGTGCTAACTCAAAGGAAACAGCTGACTATAGCTTTGGCCTTGGCCTTGGCCATGGGGGCAGGGAAGGGGAGCAGAGCCTCACCGAGGTGGGGGTAAGGGAGGGAGCCCTGCGGCCCTCCCTCCGTTGGGGTGGCTGGAATGGGGGGGTCCCCAACGTCACTGCTGGCTCCCAGAACCTTCCTCCCTCCAAATCATCCTGCGTGAGCCTCAACCTCTCAGCTGTTTGCCCCTCACCCTTTACGAGCTCCTGCCTTCCCCTGTCCCTCCTCCACCTCCAAGCTCAGGTCAAGTGCAGCTGCCTCTTCCAGGAAGCCTTCCTGATCTTCTCCCCTCATCAGGGAGGAATTCTCTTCCTCTGAGACCCTGAGCACTCAGTCAGGTGACCACTGCTGTCACTGGTGAGACGAACAGCTCATGAGCCATGCATGGGCTTTCTAGAAGGTTTAAGGCAGAGAGGCATCACGCCCATGGTGGAGACTGAGATCAGAGCAGGCCACAGACCCAGAGGAGAAAACCTGTTGCCTATTAACCTGGGGAGGGGGGTGGACCCTGTCCTGGGCCCTCACAACGGAAGGGCAATGGGGCATGAATGGGAATGGTGCCTCCAGCCTTCTGCAGCTTCAGGCAAGCTGGGCCTCAATCCAGCTGCAGAGACCAGCCCCAGAGCACTAAGGTCCCTGCCGCTCCCACTCCCCTCCAACATTCCAGGCATGCTCTCACCGCAGGACCTTTGCATGGCTGTGTCCCCAGCCTGGTGTGCTCTCTCCCGGGCCTCACTAACTCCCTCAGGCCACCTCTGTGGCCCCAACCCCCTCCCAGGCTCACCACCAAGCGACATCCTATAGTCATTTCACTTGTCTCATTTCCCCCACAAGGACAATGTCTCTTTCTGTCCCTACCATGTCCCCAGCACCCAGGACACAGCAGGATTCAATAAATGTTCACTGGACCAGGGAGTCAGGGTCCCCACCCAAGGACTCTCTCCCCTGTCACATTCCTGGTCCCACCCCTGTGGACCACCTGTCCTATGGCCACCTCTTTTTTTTTTTTTTTTAAGAAACCCAGTGTCACATCTTACATTTATCTAAAACAGGACATGGGCTCCCCACATCCAAAAGAGGACAAGGGACAAGCCCCAACCACCTCAGAAGTGACTATACAATTAATGTATAAAACAACCCCAGTATCCATTAACGGATGTACAGATAAACACACGGTCCGCCACGCACCGGAGCGTCCCTCGGCCGCCGACAGGAGCCAGGCGCCCACACACGCTGCCCCGGGGACGGACCCCGAGCCCACGACACTCAGGGAGGGAACCAGACACAGACGGCCACGCGGGGTGTGAGTCCACGTGGGTGACACGTCCAGAACAGGCTCATCCGCGGACGGGAAGGGGGCTCGTGGGGGCCAGGGGCTGGGGAAGAGGGGTAGTGACAGCTAATGGGGACGAGTTTCCTTTTGGGCTCATGGAATGTTCTGGAACTAGACAGAGGTGATGGTTGTACAACTATGTGAACATCCTGAATTATATACTTCCAACAGGTGCATTGTGTGGTGAGTGAATTGCATCTCAATTAAGGTGGTAAGAATATACACATACATCCGTACAACAGAAACGTGGACCCTCTCACCAAGGGCTGGGCTGGGGCCAGTGCCGGGGTCCAGCCCACCCCATGGGGCATCATAAGATCCTGCTGGCCCTGCCCTGAACTCCCCCTGGTCAGGAGGGTTTGAGCACAAACCAACTAGGACAGTGCCTTCTCACTCTGTGACTGATGTTACCAGAAGTCCCCCTGCCAAGCCCCTGCCCCTCACTTGGCCTTCAAAGCCCCACAGTGCTGCCCCCTAACACTCACCCTCTGCTCACCCAGGCTGGGCTCCCATCCCCCCACTACCCCTTCGTCCATGCAATGACCCCCACTCACTCTGATTCCTGCCTGTCTTTCCCACCACAAGGCCTGGCTTGGGCTCCCCTCTGAATTCTAGCCCGATCCAGACTGTCCCCGTGATGGGCTCAGATGGTCCCTGAGTTCCTGCTTTGAACCCTTGAGCAGAAGACAGACACCTCAGCCCGACGTCACACTCCTCAGACACCAAGACCTGCACTCCGCCATCCCACGCTGCGTGGGGTCCCTTTGCAGCCTGGCCAAAGCACCCTCCCTGTGCATCCAGGGACAGCGCCGTCTCGCCCTGACCTGTGGGCAGCTCTGACCGCCACAGCCTTCTGAAGTCAGGTCTCTGCCTCCCAGATACGGGGTCTCCCCCCACAGCCCTGGCACTTCTCTCCAAGCTGCCCCCACAATAACTGTCCACACTGAGCCCTGACTTGCTCCTCAGCCCCCAGAGCCTCTTTCTTATGCCTGGGTCGGAACCTCACCCCTCTCCTGCTTGGACACCATCCGTGGCTGCCCTGCCGGGTACTCCGAGCCTTTGCACAGGCCAGTCCCTCTGCCAGGCATGCCCTTCTGCCCATCTATGTACACCTTTATTTATTTATTTTTAAACATGTACTAAACATGTATTTATTAGAGAAAGCGTGCATGTGTGCAAGCGGGGGGTGGGGAGGAGCAGAGGGAGAGGAAGAGAGAATCTCAAGCAGACTCTGCACTGAGTGCGAGGCTGACTCCAGGCTTGATCTCACGACCCTGAGATCAGGACCTGAGCCGAAACCGAGAGTTGGACGCTTATCCGGCTGAACCACCCAGGCACCCCAGGTACACCTTTAAATATCTTTCATAGAAAAGGTCTGTGAAGGGATGGACCACGAAACCTTCCCCACACCACAGAGAAGACCCTCCATGGGCTCCTTCAGGGCCCTGATCCTACACAAGGCTAGGAGGGTCAGCAGGGAGTGTTACGTAAATGAACCGAGGATAGCTTTCCTGAATGCAGAAGGGTGGTAGGAAATAGGGTCTCAGACCTGGAAACAGGTGATATGATATTTTTAAAGAACATCAACCCATTTTCCAGCACCAACATCTGAGACCCTTGAAGATGGATCTCACCATGGGGCTGGAGAAGAACTCCTGCCCATGTGGTACGTATGGGGTCAAGACTTACAGCACCCGCCCCGTCCTTGAGCTGCATCCCACCTGGGAGGGGGCTGGGCGCGCTCATGTCCCCATTCACCAGATCTTCCAAGGAAAGTGAATGACACGCTCAAGTCTCATGGAGGGGTCAGGACTCCACCTGTCCACGCCCCACTCCCAAATCAGCAGACACTGAAGGGGTCCCTGGGGGGTGAAGGCACAAGGTAGATGCTTTTAGGGGCCAAAGCCACCTTCCGTGTAGCCGAGGAGACAAACCAGGGTGAAAAGCCAATGTCAGGATACCTAGGATCACCCCCCATGCCCAGACCACAGCCCCGTGGGACACAGGAAGGTGCAAAGACACCCTCCCCCACCCTGGCAGGTGAAAGGACCCAGAAGCATATACATACCAGCTGTGCGGCCCCAGCTGTGTCAAGGTCACCTCTCTCTACCTCAGTTTCCCCACCCTGCAGGGCTGCTGTAAAGATCCAGCAGGTTCACACAGACGAAGCACTCAGAACAGGGCCTGGCACACACAGCTGCTTACTAAACGTCAACCCCCTCCCCGTGCTCCGGCCACAACCTCCACTACAACTGGAACGTTCTTTCCCTTCAAATCCACTCGCTGTTCCAGTGAATCCCCCTTGTCTCAGAAGGAAATGCTACATTGTTACCAAGCCTGAGAAGCAGAAGGCGCTTGCACAAACATCAGTGTAAAAACATTCCAAAACAGATACAATGAGAATAAAAGCTTGTTCTTAGGTTCAATTATCACAGGACAGTGTTGCCTTTTAACTGGCTCAATCTCTCATTAAACAGGGAGATTAGCAAGTGTGAAAGAGGCATTAAGGACCCATTTTGCACAAGGTGAGACCTTCTCCTGGAGGATGTCCAGGCCTGAGGGAGGTAGGGGAACGGATCTGGGGAGGAATGTGCTCTCCTGCTCCGTCCCGAGGTCTGAGCCTTGAGGACAGGAGGAGAGGAGCTTGAGCATCTGAGAAAGGCTGCTCCGAGCTAACCTAGCCTCAGTTTACCAGCCAGACCTTGAGGCTCCCAGGGTAGCTGCCCTTCACCCTGGACCACACGGCAAATCCTCCCCAGAGCAGGAGTCCCACCCGGGGCCCGAGACGCTCCCAGGAGAGTCTGCCATTCCGGCCCACCTCAGCAGCATCAGCCATCCTGCCCTCTGCCTTCCTGGAGTTACTCAAGAATTGTTGTTAAGGGGCGCCTGGGGGGCTCAGTCGGTGAAGTGTCCGACTCTGGATTTCGGCTCAGGTCATGATCCCAGGGTCGGGGGATTGAGCCCCACGTTGGGCTCCGGGCTCAGCGTGGAGTCTGCTTGTCCTTCTCCCTCTACTCTTCCCCCCACTTGCATTCATGCGCTCACTCGCTCTCAAATAAATAAATAAAATCTTTAAAACAATTGTTAAATCCTCAAATTCTTAAATTAACAAAAACTAATTTAATCTTTAATACTTAAATTAACAAAATTTTGTGAAATTCTTTTTTTAAAATGGGACCCTCAAGTGTCCCTTTTTTTTTTTTAAAGATTTTATTTATTTATTTGAGAGAGAGAGAGAGAATGAGAGAGAGAGAGCACGAGAGGGGGGAGGGTCAGAGGGAGAAGCAGACTCCCTGCCGAGCAGGGAGCCCCATGTGGGACTCAATCCTGGGACTCCAGGATCATGACCTGAGCCGAAGGCAGTTGCTTAACCAACTGAGCCACCCAGGCACCCAAAATTTTGTGAAATTCTTAAGTTTATTTTATTTTATTTTAAAAGATTATTTATTTATTTATTTGAGAAAGAGAATGAGATAGAGCATGAGAGGGGGGAGGGTCAGAGGGAGAAGCAGACTCCCCGCTGAGCAGGGAGCCCGACGCGGGACTCGATCCCGGGACTCCAGGATCATGACACGAGCCGAAGGCAGTCGCCCAACCAACTGAGCCACCCAGGCGCCCTCTTAAGTTTATTTTTAAAAGAAACTCGCCAGCGTCACCATAAGCCACAACCATCTCTTGTGACTCTGATGGCAAAATCCATGGAAAGGGAATGAGGGGTTCGGTCCTCACGGCTGCTGCCTCCATGCCTAGAGCCTGCTCTGCCCCCTGGAAAAGGAGCATGAGCGAGAGAATGAGGGGCAGGTGCTCCATCGGGATGGCACCAGATGGAGCCACTCCCCACCCATCGTCAACCCAAGCACACAGGACAGAGGCTTTCTCTCATGGCTATTTGGGCCAGTGAATGCCAAGTCCCTGCCCCACCTCTGCATCCAGAAAAACCAGTGATCCACCCAATGCAGGACCCATGGCATCATATCTAACCAAAAGGCACAAGGGCAGGGCAGCAAGCACTCAGGGGCCCTCCCTGTGCTGTGTGACTTTGGGGCAGAGTCTGCCCCTCTCTGGGCCTCAGTATCACCATCAAGAATGAAATAGATAGCAGGAAAGGAAACAACAGGGTCCGACCAGAATATCCTCTCATTCTTCTGCTCTGGGTGGACATTTTCCTTGGTTTTCACCCCTCGTCCCCTGAGGCAGCCCCTTCCCCACAGCCACACTCTGCTCAGGGTCTGCTGTCAGGAGCCCCAGAGGCTCCCCTTGGGCCTGGGGAGCAGAGCAGATAAACAAGTCGGGGAACCTAGTGCAGACACATCCGGGCCCTGGCTCCCCTGAGCCCCTGGCTGGGCTCCCGGGGCCGGGTGGGGGAGCAGACTGGGCCTTTGTCTGGGTTTTCAAAAGCAGAGGACATCGGGTGTCGTCTTCCTGGGGAGGGCGGGAGGCAGCAGCTCCCACCCAGCTGAGGGTGTGGCGGGTCACGGGTGAATCCCTGGAGGAGAGTTGTCGGCCCAGAAAACACCCAGTGGGAAGGGTAGGAGGAGCCGGGCCTGGTGGGCTGGCTGGAACTCCATGTCCAGGCCTTCAGCCAGGGTGGGGACCTGGCCCCAAGCAAGGTACCTGCTGGCCTCAGCACACAGCGGGGGGGCTGCCAGGATCCCAGACCGTTTCCCATCCCCTGGCCATGTAAACACACCCCACAACCTTCCAGCGCCCACCTGTGGGAGTGGGGCCTGGGGGTTACCCTGATGCCAGGAAGAGAGCGGACTCTCTCTCTGAAATGACCGGGCACACTCATCGAGCCTGCACGTGCAAGAACCCTCTGCCACCCAGCAGCTCCTCACCGAACCCCACAGAGACCCAGGCTGCCCACTCCACCTGCACCATAGGCCAGCCAGACTCTTGGCTACACCATTTGGGGCCCCATCTCGGGGACACTTTCCTTGGGAAGGGATCAGACCCAAGCTCGCCTGCTGGAAAGCACCAGGACCTCCAGGCTCACACACATCCCGAACAAGGAAGGCTGCAGAAAAGCCCCCTCTTTCCAGCGGTTCTCAAGACAGTATCTGGCGGCTGGACCCAGGCCCTAGCAGAGGCTCCTGACAGCACTGTGGCCCTTAGGGAGGGCAGCCAGGCAGAGCCAGCACTGGCGCGTCCAGGGCACAGGGAGCGCGAGCTTAGGCTTGGGGGGGTGGGGGTGGGGGGCTGGCGGGTGAGCTCAAGGCCAGTGCGATGCAATGGGGAGGGGTCGGTCCATCACCCCTGGACTCCCGCTCTCGAGCCCACAGGTGGCCCAGGGTCGAGGCTAGCCCGGGGACGCTGGCGGGGCGCGGGCGGAGACACGGGCCTCCCCCTCCCCAGCGTCCTGGGCTGCTCCCCTCCGCTGCCACCCGAGTCCCCATTAGCCCGTGGGCCGCCGGGTTCGGAGATGGGGGAGGCCTCAGGGCGGGCGCGGCCCAACCCAAGTGCTTCCCCAGCCGAGCTGGGGTCCCGGAGGCCCCTCGCCACCTCCCTCTCCGCGCGGGGGCCGCGACGCGCCCCATGCGGGGCGGGAGTGGGGGGCCTCACCCCTCCCTCGCCCCCTCCTCCCCCGGGCCCTCCGCCTCCCGCCCGAGCGCGCCTACTCACTCCATTTCCCCGCCGAGGTCCGGGTGGGTCGGCGATGCTGGGCGGGGGCGGGCGCCGGGCGGGCGCGGGGGCGGGGGCCGGCGGGGGGCGGGGGGCGGGGGGCCCTGGCGGACTAAGGCCTGGCGGCCGGGGCTGCGCGGCGCGGGGGCGGCGACACCGGCTCGGGCATCGCCCCGCGCGCGGCTGTTTATTGTCCGGGCGGCGGCGGGCGCGGGGGGTGGGCTGGGCGCGCGCGTCGCCGCCGCCGCCGCCGCCGCCGCCGCCGCCGCGCGTCCTGCGCTCGCTCCCCGCGCGCTCCCTGCCGGCTCCCGGCGCCGCGGCCCCGCGCCCGCCCCCTGCCGGCCGCCGGCCGCCCCGCAGCGCCCCCTGCGCGGCGCCCAGGGTCCCCAGGCGCGCAGCCCGCGGGACGCCCGCGTGGTGAATCCCACGTCCCAGAGCGGCCGCCGCTCCCGCCCTGCCGAGGCGAGGTCCCCCCTGCCCAGCTCGGGGTGAGGAGGGGGCGCGGAGGGGGCCACGCAGCCGGAGCGAAGGACGCCTGGGAGCCGGGGAGGGGGTGTCCAGGAGGCTGCTGCAACCTGACGACCTGAAGGTCCGGGAGAAGCCGTTTACGGGCCCATCTTGAAGAAGAGCGTCCAGGCGGAGGGCACTTGCCAGTGCAAAGGTCTGGCGGTGGGACTGAGCCGGACCTCTTTGAGGAGGAATAATAAAAACACCGCGTTTGCTGAGCCCGGGGCCCGGTCCTGGGTTTGGAGGAGGGTTGATACATTTAATCCGCCCCACAGCTCCCGTGGCCACACTGCAGGCCCCTGCGGCCAGAGTGAGTGAAGGGGCAGTGCAGAGAGCCCACAGAAGGCAGGCTTTGTCCTGAGGGCACTGGGGAGCCATAGCAGAGTTTGGAGCAGGAGAGGGGTCAGCCTGTTTTATTTTTGTGAAGGTCTTCCCGCTGCCAGTGGAGTAAGGACAGCAAAGTGGGGGGAGGCTTGGAGGCTGAGAAGAGGACCCCCAGGGACAGGGTGGAGGCTGGACCAGGCTGAGAGGCAGGTGGATTCTGGGCGGATCTTGAAAGGGGAGCCAACAGGACTGCCACCAGATGGGATGTGGGATGACAGGTATTAGAGGCCCCTTGTCTCCTGGGGAGCCCCCGGAAGGGCACGATGACACAGACAGGGTTGGAGGGATGACAAGGGTGACATTGGGTGGGCATCTGGACACCTACATTGGGGTTCAGTGTGAGGCCCAGCCTGAGGCAGCGGTGGGGCTCCACAGCCTGGGGAGGCCTGGGCAGATGATGTGGGGAGCAGGCACAGTCTGATGAAAGAGGCAACCAAATGCTCTTCTGCCGCCCTGGCTTCTTGTAGTCTATCCTGAGTCCTACATGCTGCGTCACCAGGTGGACCCCACGGGCTGGGAGTGAGGCAGGTCCTGTCCCCACCAACATGCAGACTATGGCCCTGACCTCCCGGGTTCTTATGAGAACACTAGCCCCTGGCCCTGAACACATATGGGGTCTGCAGTGGGGGGGAGTAGATTCTTCCCTCCACTCAGCAGGTGGTCAATAAAGGGCTGTGTGTGTAGCGGGGAAATAACCTGGAATGAGCCTTCAATGGGGAGGGTCTTTGTCTCTCCCTCCTTACAGCGCGTGTGTACTCCTTCAGCATTAGCACAGTGAGGTGAAATCACAAGCCTAGAACAAGCGGAAAAGCCCCGAGAAGTATCAGGGGCCCTGGGTTGAGTGACAGCTCAGCTCCACAGAGCCTGGGTGACCCTGGGTCCGTTTCTTAACCTCTCTGGGCTTACCTCCCCCACCTCCTAGGGCTGCTGGAGGGTTAATGGAGTGAATATACAGAAAGGCTTGGAAGAGTGCCCAGCACACAAGCTCAGGGTTTGGCACTTTTCTGTAGAGGGCCAGATAGTAAATATTTTTGGCATTGCGGGCCAGAGGATCTCTGTCGCAAGGAATCAGCTCTGCCATTGCAGTGTCCAGGCAGCTAGTGGCAATACACAGATGCATCCGTGTGGCTGAGTGCCAATAAAACTTTAAAGCAGGTGCTGCGGGCCCAGATTTGACCCTGCACTAGGCGCTCAGCAAAAGCGGGCTGGGAGTGGTTTCATCACTGCCCCTCCGCCTCCAAGTCCGTTAAGCCCGCATAGATTCTTCCAGCACCTACTGTGCTCCTGGCCCTGTTAGGTGTGGGGGACGCAGAAGCCTCGTCCTCGGAGACAGGGCGTTTTTGGTCTACTAAAGAAATGACGTGAGTTTTGAGGTTTGTGCAAGAACAGGAGGGAGAGGAGGAGAGCGTATTGATGGGGAGGGGCTGATGGGAGCAATGGTCCCCTTCCCCATATTCTGGTCCCTTCCCCACCCTAAACTTCCCAGGGCGCCCGCCTCCCTCAGATCAAAAGCAAAGTCCTCTCAGGGTCCCAGAACACGGACTCCAACACCCACAGTCTCAGGTGTGTTCCAGGGGACCAGCCTGGAGGTGGGGCCACAGGGGACCGGGACGGGGGTGGGGCAGAGATGGTGGGCAGGCATCCCAGGTGGCAGAAGTGTCAGGCAAGGGCCGGGAGGTGTGCCAGGGCGGGGCGCACAGGGGGCCAGAGCTGAACTTTCTCCCTGAGACATGGACAGGTCACCCATCTCCCCTCCTCTCTGCTCAGTGCCCTGCAGCCCCCATCCCAGTCTGGGTCGCGTGCACCCACGGTTTCCATGATGACATTCTCCCCTCTCCCCCTTCCTTGGCCACCCCCGCTTGTGCTGGGCGTGGCCAGCCCCGGGGCTCCGCCCAGCACCCCCTGCCCTGCCCTGAGCTCCTGTCGCCCCTGTACATCCTCTGGGGCCCTGGGACTTCAGGGGGCTCTCACCCCACAAAGCCCCCTCCTCCCCTGTGCCTGAGTCCGAGACGCCCTCACCTCCCCCAGCTCTGACCCCAGCTCAGGCCTGTGTCCGTGCCGCCCCGCCCCCACCCCGCAGCTTCCCGCGTCTGCCTGCTTCCTCGGTGCACTCCAGAGCTCCGCCCTAACCTGTCCCCGTCAGACACCTGCTGTGGCTCCCCAGGGCCCTGCGGCCTCGCTCCCCGGTCCAGCTGAGCCCTGCCAAGCCTGGCCCTCCCTTCACCTCCCCCACCCCACATCCAGACATCCCGCGTCAGCACGCGCTGTGCCCGCCTCCAGGAGCACCTTCCCGGCTTGCCCATTGTTACTGGGTCTCCTCCGTTTCCCTGTTTTAAAGCCCTATCCCCTTCCCTGTCCTTCTCTGGCCACCCTTGTACCACTTAATACTTTTGGCAGATGATGTCATCTACCTGGTCCACCCGGGCACGGACTTGTCTGCATTCCCAGCACACACAGCAGGTGCTCAATAAACACCCACGGGATGAGTGGTTTCCTATCTCCCAGGATCCACTTTGACTTCCCCTGCGGGGAGGACGGCGCCAGTGCCGTGTGCAGATGGGCACATGGGGACTCTGCAAGGGGCGCCCCGGGCACCCAGCCCCTTGCCGACCCCTCTCTGATACTCTCAGAGATGCCCCAGAGTCACCTGTTCCCCAGATGTGGGGGCGGCTCTGGGAACCCCAGTTGTGGCCGAACTGCTTCCCCCAAAGCCCTCCCCAGGAGGAAACCTGGAGCCGTGAGGGCAGACAAGGGGGGCAGAGGTGATGGGGCTCTGGGCCCCCAGCCTCAGTTTACCCACTGGTTCCTGTGTGCGCGGCGCTCACTCCTGCACACGCCCTCCTCAGCTCTCTGCCAGGCCTCTGGGTGCGGGGCCAGGAGAGCCTATGAGAGGCAGGCAGGTGCACGGGAGTGCCACACTCACCAGGGCCTGGAGTCCGGAGAGGCGCTCGTGGGATACAGGACGTCACTGGGGGGTGGGGGGCTGTGTTTACTCCTGAGGCAGCCCGTCGCCCTCTTCAAGAAATGAGAAGTGATTTCCTTGGAACGCTCATTAAATTACGTGAGAGAAATAAAGTGTGGGTTAAACGAGGGATGCTGCCGAGGCCGGAGCCCGTCCTAGGCATCTCCTGATCCTGAGCCTCAGCGCGCTACGGGCCCTTCTTCCGCTGAGCGGCCGAGGCTCTCAGGGGCCAGGTCACAGGCCCGGGCAGCGGGGTCCCTGGGCTCCAACGCCGTAGCTGCGGTCTTCCGGGAAGCTCTGGAGCTTTTCTCCAATGCCCCGCGGCTCCTGATACACTCCCCCACCTCTCCTGCCACTCTGGCTGTGGTACGGGGCTGGGCACAGACTGAGCACCGACTGCATACTGGCTCCGGGCTGAGTGATGAACGCAGATGTATACCCCCCTCAGGGCTGGGTCCGAGGGGACCCGGATAAATACCCTGGAGCTGCCGGTCCTGCACCAGCAGCTGTTTATCTCGTGGCCCTGGGGCCCGACTCCCAGCGGTTACTCAGCAAGCACCTGTGGGAGCCTGCAGGGCTCGAGGAGTGACCCAGGGCAATCACTGTGCTCTGCTGTGCCTCAGTTTCTCCATTTGTTGTGTGGAGGTGACAACAGCCCTGGGTTGTGGGTCAGAACAGGAGGTGATGTGTGTCAGGGTGAGGGAACCGAGAGTCAACAGTGATGACAATCGTGGTTCTCGCTGTTATCTTCTTTACACACAGTGGTGGGGTGAGCCTGCTGAGACGGGCCTGGAGGCTCCCACCGGGCCCCCTGCACCCCCACCTGGGCCAGCCCCTCCGGAACTCTTGGTGCTATAACTTCAAATGTCACAAGCCCCCTAAAGGGGCCAGGAAGGGGTGAGCCAGATGCAAGAGGCTCCAGAGCACCCCCTCCCCAGCTTCATGGCCCCGAACCGCAGGTCAGGCCTGGCACGGAGCCACATGCCAGGAGCCATGACCCCCGCTGTCTTCCTGGCCTGTGCCATGGCCCTGGGAGCCCCAGACTTCGCAGGTGAGGGGAGCCTGTGTGCTCTGCACCTGATAGTTGCTCGGAAAAAGAAATTCATCTGACCCTGAGTTAAACTCCTTGACATATAAAGAGCTCCCACAAATCAATAACAAAAGTAAATGTTCAGCAGAGGGACCTATCACCATCACTGCCGCCACCACCACCATCACGTGGCTGAGTCCCCTCCGACTGGGAAAGCCACCCAAATCCTCCATGGGGACACCCGTCAAGTACTCAGGTCCCGAGCTCTCGGTTTCAGACCCGTCGCTGCGCAGCCCAGACAAGTCAGGCTCCCCTCTCTGGGCCTCAGTTTGGGAAATGGAAACGGGGACCCCCCCGCCCGTTCCGCAGAGCTTTGGGGAGCTTGGTTGTTTGAGACCAGGAAGGACCGTTATTTGTTTCACAAGCGTTCCCTGGATGGGAAGGAAATGGGCTTGGCTGTGGGCAGAATCAGCCTTTGGCGGAGGCAGCAATGCTGGCCTCATCGTTCCCTTGCTGTGCAACCCTGGCCAAGCCACTTACCCTCTCTGTGTATCAGCTTCTCCATCAGTCACAGGGATAGAAACAACGCTGATTCCCCAGGGGGCTCTGGGACCCCTGCAGCTTGGGGAACACTCACGCCAGCCCCCCAGGGGCGTGTGGTCTGGAACAGCCCCAGTGGTCCAGAGCAGACAGAGCCCCCAAATGGTCCCCCGAAGAAACATCCCCTGCCCGAGGCAGCTGGGCTCTGGGTGGCCACACGGGGTCCGACCCGAGCGGAGAGGGCTACCGCATGGACCCTGGGGTTTCTTCCCCGCAGGTTCTCAGGGTTGTGCTGGCCCCTCCCACAGCCCTGACCTGTCACCACAGACACAGGAGCTTCGAATGACATTCACTTGTTACCGGATCGGTGGGCCTCACCGGGCTTAAAATCCGGCTCCCCCGAGCCCACCTGTCCACCCCTGCCCTGCTGCCTTTAAGACTCTGGGCCTCATCCCTCAACTGTCAAATGGGGATGATGACACACAGCAATCTCAGGAGATATGGAACTCGGGTGGGCTAAACATGGCCCCAAAGACCTCCCTGTCCTGGTCCTGGGACCTGGGACGTGTCCCCTCACGCGGCAGAGGGGACCTTGTCAGGGCCCCCGAGGAGGGGGTGACCCTGGGGTCCCGGGGGGCCCGGTGTCCTCATGAGGTCCTCACGAGGGGGAGGCAGAGGGTGGGAGTCCCAGAGACGGGCAGACCCCGCCTTGCTGGCGGTGAGGATGGAGGGGGCGCCGCGGGCCAGGAAAAGGCCGGAGCCGGGTCTCCCGGGGGCCGGGGGGGGAGGAGGGGACACCAGCCCTCCATTCTGTATTTCTGAGCCCAGAACTGTCAGAGAATCGGTGTGTGGTGGCATGTCACACTGGACGTGCCAGGCAAGTGGGAGGCTGGGCGGCATTTGGGGGTGTGGTCACGGCTCCTCACTCATATGGCTCTGCCCTGTAGGACTCTGGGAGGTGGGGTCGTGGGGGGCTGTGAGGTGGTGCCCACTGAGGCCCTTCATGGTGTCCCTGCAGCTGGTGAGGACATCTTCCCAGCCGTGCTGCATGGCCATGCACTGCAAGGTGGCCAGGTGAGTGGCCGGGGCCAAAGAGAGGCGCTGGGGGTGGGTTGCAGGTCTGGGGTGCTCAAGCCTTAGAGCTCCGTCCCCACACCTCCCAACCCAGGAACGTCAGCACCCTCGGTGCAGTCGTGGGGGCTCACACATA